>NW_006159518.1:279473-291438 GCF_000334495.1 Tupaia belangeri chinensis | reverse complement strand
GTTCACACTCTCTTATTGATATACATTACCTAGCTTTTTCTATGAACCTTAGTGGTAGATGTTATTCTCATTTTATCACCGAAGAAACTGAAGTTCAAAAAGTTTATGTAGCTTATTTAGATCACACAGCTTATAAATAGCAGAGCAAAGATTCACACCAAAGACAGTCTGACCAGAAGCTGTGGCCCCTGGCGCCCTGCTGCATTGCTTCTTATTCAACAATCTTGTCTACCAGATGCTCACATAGAACCCTCCAGGGGAGGTCTCAAATGCATAATTGACAGGTGCTTCAAGAGAAGTATATCCAAAGCTGAATTCAACATCATCACACAAAACTTTCTGATGATCTGCCTTTCTTATGCAGAAACTGATTCCCAGCAACCTGACTGTACAAACCAGTAATCTGAGAGTTGTCCTAACCATTCATTTCCACAAAGCCATCCATCTGATCAGTTTCTGATCAGATCCGTTTTCTTGCTGGTTGCTCTTCTCAGTATTTAAATTTTTGTATCGACTGCTTTGTTCCCCCAGCCATCACCACTATCTTGACTCTCATCTTTCCTCACCGTAATTTAACTCTGTAGCTTCTTTACTGACTCTTCCTGATTCAACATAGGACTGACCCACATACCCCATTCCTAGAGCATCTTCCATGGGGCATAATGATTTTTATAAAGTCCAAATCCAAGAATGTCCCTCTGCATCTCTTCCAGGATAAAACTTGCACCCTTTACTTTGCTGTGCATGAAGTCTAATGATCTAGATACTGTCCACCTTTAGATTTTCACCATCATTTTTCACCATTTATTTTTAGCCTTTTGATTTTTTAGGCTTTTGTCAGAGAGCTTGTACACTCACCAGAGAGAGAAAGTGAGAAATCACCCCCTGAGGGTATGGCCACACCACAATCCCTTCTCCATTCCCCTCTCGGGATTTCAGGCATGTAAGCACGCACACCAGGAGTGATTTTTCAAGCCATCAGGCTCAGGGCTCAAACCATAATTGGTCATGTGGAAGTCCAGCTGCCTTAGCTACCATGCCACCTGTTGGCCCCTAGATTTATGCCTCCTTTCACATGGATCACAGACTCAAACAGTATGAACTACTTGTGGTTTGAGAAATACGTCTTTGCACATGTGGTTCCTTCTTCTTAGAAGACATAACTCCTTGTCTTCTTTGTTAAATATCTATTTATTCTTCAAGATTAGCCTCAAAAGCACTTCATAGAAGAAGTGGGAGGCAGAGTCCACCTCTCACAGTGAAGCTGATCACTCCAGACAATTGCTTTTCCAGTTTCATCCACATATGACTTGGGCTCACCTAGGAGAGGTTCTCACCCTGGACTTTGAACTTGGAGCTAGGCAACCTCACTTCTCATTGGCAATTGCATCAGTTGTCAGTTTCTGGGGCAGTATTGCCACAAGCTTAGTACTAGTGTCAAGTGGCAGTCACATTTGTGTCCCTTCTCAGTCAGTTCTGAGGCATACATGTCACCGTTGTTCTTGGCTTCATAGCCTGAAAGCCTTGTTTCCCAGCTCTCCATGTGTTTGTGTGAGTTATTAGAACTTGTATGATTTTTTAACAAATAAGTTCCTTTGTACTTAAATCTGCCAGAGTGATTTCTAGTGCTTGTAACTAATCAGAGCATTGATTGCCACGCTCAGGTAGGTCGAAGCAAGCCCTGCTCTCCTGTCTCTCAGCATCCTGTTGCCAACTATTCTGCACATCATTATATCCCTCATCTGTCTCTCCCACTATATCAATCATCAGGAAGCTAGGATAATTGTCTTTGTGCTTTTATCAAGTTTATCAAATGTATCAAGTATAAACTTTAAAGTTAAATCAACACTGAAAGGTGTGATATTATTTATTCAAGGTAATAAACACCAAAAATAGTTGACATTAAAAGTGAATGTCTTTCTCAAACACTATGAAACCACTTAAAGGTTAACTATTGATAAATGAAAAAGAAATGACTCAAAGGATAAAATGTTCAAGAAAATAATTTTTATAAAAATCTCTATCCTAAGGTTTCTAATGAAAAAAAAATGACATTAATTGGCCCTTCTGACTCTTGAGCCTAAATTGGGTCACCATTCTGGTTTGCTTGAGATAAACTGCTTCATTTCTTGAAGTTTCAACCCCTCATCCATAAACAAAGGATATCTATAGGATTTCTTAAAAATGTTTTGAGGGTTAATTAAGATGATAAATGAAAATGCCTGGCACTAAAAAACTCTAAAGATATATTACCATCTAAATCATATAGATAACCCACATGGAAACAAAAATGGGCCTACTCTTCCAGTGGAAGATAAAAGCCTGTATTTCTGGAAGTGTCCCTTGTAGAAAAAATTCTTGTCACTCTTCATACAATATTAATAATAACGAGGGACCAGCAGTTGGTGTAATGGCTATGTCACTGGACTCAGTCGACTGCAGTTTCAGTCCCGGACCTGGTGGCTTAAACTCATACCACGAGCGTGTGTGTGCGTGCCCAAGATCCCAAGAGGAAAATGGAGAAGAGATAGTGGTGTGGCCATTTCCTGGGAGAGAGGGGGTGATTTCTTGCTTTCTGTCTCTGTGTCTCTCTGTGTCTTTCTGGCGAGTACACATACCCTATAGCAAAAACCTCTCCATAATAATGATAATGGTAAAAGTGCTTACTCTAAATAGAGAACTTACTGTTTAAAAAGAGCTATAGGGCTGCAGGAGGCATAGAAGTTAAGGCATCTGAATCCCACATGGCTGTCTCGACCATTCAAGTCCCAGAACTGGAGGCTTGAAAATCATGCCAGGTACATATGCATGTGCCCAAAATGAGGAAAATGGAGAAGGGATTGTGGTGTGGGCATCCCCCATGGGGCTGATTTTTCACCCTCTTCTCTTCTCTCTTTGGCATGCAAAAATAAAAACCAACTTTTTTCGTTTTAAATTAAAGAGAGCTATGAAATCTGGATGGCAATAGTTCAAAGTGCCAGAATATAGTTAGGAATAAAGAAAGAGTTTTACTATCCACTTACATTGTGCATTCTAGGACTCTGAAACGCTAACATTAACAGCCAGCTTTAGGGTCTTGATGAAACCCAAGAGGCCATCTTACATTTGAAACTTGGTATATATTCCAAAGGCGTATTCTGCAGTTGAATGTATACATAAATGTCAGTTAAGTCAAGGTGCTAGACAGTGGTGTCAGATAATCTTTATACTTACTAAACCTGCTTCTACTTGTTCAATCATTTGGAGTGAACAGTGTTTAAAATTTCAACCATTGTTGTGAATTTGTCTATTTCTCCCTTTCATTTTGCCACTCTATGATTGATTAATTTTGATGCTCTCTTATTAGTTGTATACATATTTAAGACAGATAGAACTTCTTGGTTGATTGCCCCTTTTATCATTATAAATATCCTTCTTTATTTCTTATAATACTCTAACCTGAAGTTGACATTATCTGATATTAACAGAGCCATGGCAGCTTTCTAATTCTCACTGTCTGCATAGAATATTCATTTCTTTGCTATTATGTTCTGCCTGTGTATGTATTTAAATTTATATGTCATGTAGGTATAGTTGGGATTTACTATTTTATTTTCCTTTGTTTTTCCTCCTCTTCCTCCCCCTCCCTCTTCTTTAATTGGTGCTTTTAAAGCTTCATTTTTTGCTTTGAGTTATTTGGGTTAGCTGGATATTTTTTGGTAGTCCTAAAATAGTTCCTCCATAGGCTTCTTGTCTGCATACACCTTATTGAATTTCTTATTGTTTTAATCATTGCTCTAGAGTTACAAATATGTACCCTCAACTTATTGTAAATTTTCTAATAAGGAAACCTTTACAATTCTACTTCCCATTTAAACTCTCCTCTCTCACTTCATGTATATAATAAAGTTCTAGCAGTACAATTCACTTCATTGCCTTGTTATTTTTGACAAGTTGTATTTATATTTCTTACTTTTCCTATTTTTATTTCCTACTTTACCAAGTTACTGTTTTGTGGTAAATGGTTAGTTATCTTTTTAGAAAAAAATTGGAAAATAAACAATATAATCTTTTTTATTTCTCAATTGCCATGTTTGAAGTGCTTTTTTTTTTCTGTAGTGATGCAAGTTTCTATCTTGTATCATTTCTCTTCAACCTGAAAATCACTGTTTTGCATTTCTTATAGTACATACCTACTGTTAAGAAAATTCCTCAGTTTTTGTTTACCTGAAGATGACTTGTATTTTACATTAGCTTTGAATCATAAATTTATTGTGAAGTTTCTTTTTCTTTCATCACTGTAGATTTTGGTGCACTGTCTTTTAGTTTTTACTGCTTCTAACAGGAAGTCAGCCCTTATTTGCATTATTGTTTCTAGGTATATAATGTTCCCCTCTCCCTCCCCCCCCCCCCCCCTTTTTTTAACTCTCTAATAGCTTTTAAGTGTTTGTTTCTCTTGGACTTTGGCTTTCAGCAGTTTCACTGGGACATCTCTAGATGTGATTTTCATTATATTTATCTTTTTTTTTCCCTTCGGTTTTGCATAGGGTGTGTATGTCCCCAGACAGAGACAGAGAGAGACAGTGAGAAGGGAAATGAGAAATTATTCCCTGGGGGAATAGCCACACGACAATCCCATCTCCTCCATTCCCCTCTTGGGATTTTGGCTGCACATGCACATGTGCCTGGCTTGATGTTTAACTTACTGGTCTGACTCTTGAACCATGGTTGGCCATGTGGGAATCCAGTGCCTTAACCACCACGCCATCTTGCTTGGGGTTTTCTGAGTGTCTCTGGTCTGTAAGTTGATGTTTTTCATTAAATTTCATCAATTTTTCACCCTAGGTTTTAAATTTTTTTTAAAGAGAGATTTTTGCTATAGGGTGTGTGTACTCAAAAGAGAGAGAATCAGAAAGCAAGAAGTCACCCTCTGGGGTTGGGTGGCCACAATTAAATCCCTTCTCCTCTATTCTCCTTTCAGGATTTGGGCATGGATGCACACAAGTCTGGTATGAGTTTCAAGCTTCCGGGTCCAGGACTCAAACCACGGTCATTTATGTGGGAGTCCAGTGATGTAACATTATACTATCTGCTGGTTCCTGTTTTTTTTGAGAGAGAGAGATTTTTACTATTAAGATGCATACACTTGCCAGAGAGACAGAGAGGAACAGAGAGACAGAAAGCAAGAAATCACCCCCCAGGGGGATGGCCACACCACAATCCCTTTTCTTCTATTCTCCTCCCAGGATTTTGGGCATGTACACACACACACACATGCCTGGTGTGATTTTCAAGCTGCTGGGTCTGGGACTCATACCAGGGTTGGCCATGTGGAATTCCAGCACCTTAACCACTAAACCACCTGCTGGCCCCTAAACTTTTTTTTTTTTTGAGAGGTTTTTGCTATAGGGTGTGTGCCCTCACTGGAGAGACAGAGAAAGACAGAGAGACACAAAGTGAGAAATCACCTCCCAGAGGGGATGACTAACTCCCAGTCCTTTCTCCTCCATTTTCCTCTTGGGATTTTGGACATGTACGCATGTGTGCTGGTGTGAGGTTTTTGTTTGCTTTTTGACTATGGGTTACTTCTCCCTTGCATGTTTGTAAGTCTATATACTGGATGCTATATATTTAAATACTCGAGTCAAGTATTTAGATCCCTTCTCCTCTATTCTCCTCTCGGGATCTTGGGCTTGCACACACACGCTTCCGGCCTGAGTTTAAGCCACCAGATCCAGGACTCAAACCGTGGTAGACTACATGGAAGTCCAGCGACATAGCCATTACGCCAACTGCTCAAAAAAAAACAAAAAAAACCCAAACAAACAAACAAACAAAAATACAAGAAAGCAGTCCAGTTAGTCAACCTCCTGTCAGTCTTTTGAATACTTAAAACATCACATACCAGATCCAACCCTTCTTGCTCTCTTAGTTGCACAATTTACTTAGCGTTTGCACATAAAAATTAGATTACCATATGGTCTGACTTACTCCAGATAGTCTTGCCTACTTTGTGCTGGTTAAATCTTGCTCCCTTTCACATTCAAATGTGTGCAAGTTTGGAAAACAAGTTGTCAATCACCTGACTTGGTTGTCTAGTTCTCCTTAGGTGTACCCAATCTGTAACAGGCAGTTTCCTATGGAAAGTTGAATTGGCACACACTCAAGGAGATGGGGTATGTGAAATTCTTGTAGGCTGGTTTTACTCTAACAGGTTTGTGTAAGAGATGTATGCTAAAAGTGCAAATTATGGTAGAAATGACATACTTAACTTTCTTTTTTTTTCTTTGGATAGGTTTTTACCATAGGGCGTGTACAACTCACCAGACAGAGAGAGACAGAGAGACAGAAAGCGAGAAATCACCCCCCAGGGGGAATGGCCACGCTGCAATCCCTTCTCCTCCATTCTCCTCTCGGGATCTTGGGCACGCACGCACATGTGCCTGGTGTGAGGTTTAAGCCACCGGGACCGGGACTTGAACCGCAGTTGACTACATGGGAGTCCAGTGACACAGCCATTACACTAACTGCTGGTCCCAACGGTGTACTTAACTCTTGAACATCATTTATACTAAGAGTCTGGAGTAACACTGTACTAGACAAATAGAGAAATATGGGGTTGTCCGGAAAGCTGCGACACATTTTTGCAAGGAAAAGCATAGAAAAATACAGTGTGACTTTCCCATTGACCTAATAACATGATATACACTGCAAATTTTGCTAATGTTTTTCAAGATAAAGCAGGAGACTATCAGGAAATGTCACACGTGTGTCACACTGTGGCAAGCTACACTCCAGACTTCTCCAGGGATCCGTAGCTGTTTCTCCTTTCTGCTATCAACACTCTTTTGGTTAAAAAGAAAAAATAAAAAGTTTGAGGAGCATTCCTAGGTCACCCGAGGACACTCTTCAAATCTCACTCAGCTTTTACAAGTTCTCTCAGGGCCTTTCCTCTGTCGACCTCTGTCACCTCTCAGAGGTCTTTGATCACTCAGAGCCCAGCAGAGCTTGGTGGTGGCTTTTCTGTGACAGGCCACACATTCTGCAGAGTTTGTCTTGAAAACAAAGCCAGGCATTCTTCTGCCCCCTCTACTCTCAAACCAAAAATAGGGGAAAGCTTATGTTATCACATTCAACACACAAAACATCTTTATGAAAACAATGTGTTATTATTATTATTAGCCTTGTTATCTTTTTAAAGCGCATGGGTGCCAGACACTTTTGGAATGCTGGGGCACAGAAGCACATTGTACTTTTCCCCCCCTGTAATTAAGAAACTAACAGAATCTAACAGGAGAACCTTTAAAGCCTACACTAAACCCAAGATACTTTATATTCTACAAATATTTTGGGTCATTGGTTAACCAAAAGTTGGAAACAATGTAGCAGCGGAGACAGAGGAATGAGTTTTCCAGTTAATAATTCCAGCCAGCAGCCACGTGCCAGAATTTCCCTAATGTACTGCTGAAAAGGGAAATGCTAACCTTTGGATAGTCTCAGAGAAAATACGGAAAAGCATAAATAGTGTCATGTTTTAAAAAGCAAGAAGAATTTGGAGAAAACTGTCTCCATATTTAACAACAGACAAACTTTGCTTTTCCTTATTTACATGAGCTCCGAAACTTGCTTTTAGTCACCAAAGAAAATGAAAATGGGAAAAAAAACAGAATGTGTGTCTGTAGGAAAAAAAGATAAGTTGCTGTTTAATGTGCTAGTTAGGAGTTATGAGAGTAATTTGACTCATATTCTTTATAATTATTAGTTTTTAAATTTTCCAGAAGGTGAGTGTGCTTGCCAGGGAGAGACGGAGAGAAAGAGATGTGAGAAAGCACTCCCCGTGGGGGATGGTCACCCCACATTCCCTTCTGCATTTCTCCCTCCTTTTGGGGCTTTGAGCAGGCAAGCACATGCACCTGGCATGTTTCTCAAGCCACTGGGTTCAGGACTTGAACTGCATAGTCAGTCATGTGGGATTCAGCTGCCGTAACCACTTCCCCACCAACTGGTCCTCATTTCTTATATACTGAATTTAGAGGTCATTATCTAAGATTTCATAACACATAGTGTCAAAACCTAACATGAGGAAATAAGGAAGATTATATGATAATATCCTTAAATTAGAATTAACTCACCATTGATGCTCAATTCTTTTTTATTTTTTAGATTGCCATAAAGTACATGCTGTAGCCACAGACAGAGAGGGATAAGGAGGAAAAGTGAGACCTCACCACCTAGAGGGGACGGCCATGGCATAGTCCCTTCTCCTCCATTTTTTTCTTGGGATTTTAGGTTCACATACATAGGTACACAGCATGATTTTCAAGCCAGCATCAGGAGCTACACAGTGAATCATGTGGGATCCAGCCACCTTAACCTCCATGCCAACAGCTTGCTCAATTTCCATTTCCTTTTTTTTAATTTTTTTTAAGAGAGAGATTTTTGCTATTGGTAGCATGCATTCTCCAGAGAGACACAGAGAGACAGAAAGGAAAAAATCAGGCCCCAAGGGGGGATGGCCATGCCGCAAACCCTTCTCCTCCATTTTCTCTCAGGATTTGGGGCATGCACACACATGTGCCTGGTGTGAGTTTGAAGCTGCCATGTATGAGATTCAAACCACAGATGCCCATGTGGGAGTCCAGCAATAAAATCATCATGCCACCTGCTGGTCCCTCGATCTCTATTTCTAATCACTACTAGATAACTGCTTAGGCACTATTAAACATAACTAATTTTTACAAGATCTACTGCTCACTAAAAGAATGTTACTTAAGGTCAGACAAAGGGGGTTTATGTTCCAATTTTGCAGCTTGTTTGAGGCACGACTCTAGAAACATGAAATATTCTAATCCTCTAGTCTAGTTCAGCATCTGATAGCAACACCTTCATTGATTTTGTTTCTTCATATTAAATAAGACAATGGTATATGACATACAGTATTAAAAAATGGTGGTCATTCATGCTATTAGATGACACACTGTCTACTAATACAATTATTCTGGTCTTGTGATGGGATCTGAGCATGAGATAAAATCCTCTTGGAAAGTGCTCTTTTTTTTTTTTTTTTAGAGGTTTTTGCTATAGGGCCCGTACGCTCACCAGACAGAGAGAGAACAGAGAGATAGAAAGCGAGAAATCACCCCCCAGGGGGGATGGCCACGCCGCAATCCCTTTTCCTCCATTCTCCTCTTGGGATCTTGGGCACGCACGCCTACGCCACCGGCGTTGAGTTTCAAGCAACCGGGTCTGGGACGTGAATTGCAGTCAACTATGTGGGAGTCCAGCGACATAGCCATTACGCTAACTGCTGGTCCCGGAAAGTGCTCATTTTTAAGATGTTCCTCACTTAAGTACTCCATTAACTGCTGAGAATCAGACGCTATCTAGAATGTAAAGTCAGGTCAGGTGAGCACATATTTACTGTGGCATACACTGTCCCCATCGGTGCACATAAACTAATTGAAGGCACTGCTCTCTGCTGTCCATCTCTAACGCCCATTATCAAAGCTTTGGGTTGCCTATGTTTCTTCTAACAGAGCAGATTGAAAGGGCAGTGGAAGTAAGTATCTTCTGAGTCTTAATGCAAATGTCAATGTCCCTTTCCAATGAATAAAGATAGCATCTCTTCCCCAGAACAGGTGTCTAAAATGAGTTCAGAAAGACGCTCTCGCAAAGATTCCTGGTTCCTGTATTTAGCGAACCTAGAATCTTAGACAGCATTACCTCGAATCTTTTCCATCCTTAAAGTTAAGAGTTTGACGTGGTCAGTCAGGGTTCTGGCAGAAAACAGATAGCATACTCCAGTGTCATTATTTCTAAAGGTTTACAGAAAGGAATTTCTACAACATGCAGGCAAGGGTTAGGCCCAGGAACAGAGGATGGAGAAGTATGCTAGGACAAGGAATAGCAGGAAGCTGAGGGACAAGAAGGAAGAACTTTTCTCCAAAGTAGAGTCATAGCAGTGTAAGGTCCCTGGGAGAGAAGCCAGGTTTTACAAGACATAGTCCAACCCAGAAGGGAGGGAGCCAGGGGAAAATACTCCCATTCTCCTTCTACCCTCAGATCTCTGCCACAGCATCCTACTGGCTAAAGTCGGTGAGAGGCCAGAGGGCAAGGAAGCCTGCTGATGCCGTCCAGGAAGGTCCGTATCTCTGGCAGAGTGTGGAAAAAGAAAGGTACAAAATACATGTGGAAGAACAAGTGGAAGAGATGCTTCAAGAGATGGCAAAGAATATGCAGTATTTCTTGTCTTGATGCTGCATACTGATAAAATGGCCTCTATTTTAAACATTCTAGCGTCTAATATTTAATTTGATCTGCTAGTAGAGTGGCAGAGGGCTAAAATTAGAAATCAGCATTAATGCTTATTTTCCCCTCTAATGTCAGGATCAATTTTGGCTCTCATTTTAAAAAAAAGGTTGAAATTATAGGACAGTTTGGTCAAATAATCAATTAACTCTGTTAATTGAATAAATAATATGCACCATCATATTCATATAGGCCTAATTTTTATTTTATCCTGATTACTAATAATTACCATTCTAGTGTATGAAACATTTGTGCCTACAACAGAATAAATATATAAAGGCGCATGAAGACTAACTGGACATGATCACTATCCACAAGGGGTGAGAAGACAGCTATCTTCAAACTAAGTACAAAATGACTACAAGTATCGTCATACTATGAATTAAGTTCAATAGGAACCTTAAGAAGAGGGAGCTTTCTGAAGCAGATGGTAACGCCTGTGTTTGTACAGGCCTATCAGCAACCCAAACCTAAAACTTACCCAAACGTTTTCTGTCAGACCTATTCTCTAACTGAACAACCTCATACCTTCTATGAGGAACACATGAGTGCCAGTAATCAGACCCTTTCACTCTGGGCCCTCAAACTTGAGACATCTAACCTAGGACTTCACATTTCAGAAGCTTCATATCTTCTCATAGGAATGTTACCTAAATTCAACTCAAAAATTTTTATGTAGAATGCTCTTCTTCGATCTTTCTAATTTTTCTGTTCTTCAAGCTTTCTAACTTATTCAAATTATTGTTCCTAACCTTAGAAATAGGTTTGTCCTTGGGCAAGTAGGGGGTATAGTAGTGAAGGCACTGGAATCCACAAGACTGACCATGGTTTGAGCCCTGGACCCAGAAGCTTGAAATACACACTGGGCCTGTCTGCATGTCACATGCTGAAATTAGAGTGGAGGAGAAGAGACTGCAGCACAGCCATTCCCCTTGGAGGGTGATTTCTTACTTTCCCTTTCTATCTCTTTCTCTCCAGGGAGCGCACGTAATCCTATGGCAAAAATCCTGAGGGGGAAAAAATGTTTTGTCCAGATAGACTATGTATTTATTGTAACGATAAATTTTTTCATCCTGCCATTCTATGCAATACATTTCTAGCTTGTTTTTATGTTTATTTTACTTTTCTCTCATGTTTCACCTTATCAAAGAAAAGGAGGTAAGAGGGCCAACTGTGCAGGGAAGCTGAGTTTCAAATAAACAAACTCAGTATTATTGGTTGTTTCAGTCCGTTTGTCTTAAGTACTTTCCGCACCTCATAATGGATTTCAAAAGAAGGGACACAAAGTCTCAGTCCAGAATTTAGCCATTTGCTAACTCTGAAGATCACAGAGGCCAGCATGCCTCCACAGAAGTGTGATGAGATTAACCATGAAGACAGTTCAATAGATTTTTCCAGAGTAGCCTGTCATCTTGTTTCTACAGTGATTCAAGTCAATATGAGACACACACACACACACACACACACACACACACACACACACGACAAAATCTTTTTGCTGACAAAAATTTTAAAACAAAAGAAGTTGGAATGTTTTGGTAAATTCAGTTTGGGATTGAGTTTAAAGTATATTATTTGAAGATAACATATCTGTTTCTCAAACGACAAAGATTATTTTTAATTTTGAGAAAGTGTGTTGAATTATTTTTTTTACTCAAAGACAATCTGTGATTCCTGC
>NW_006159518.1:268016-279442 GCF_000334495.1 Tupaia belangeri chinensis | reverse complement strand
TCATCCTACTAGATATTACCAATAATAAAGAGGCAGAGATTAGGTCTGTGGGTTGTAACACAATTTGGGCCATTTAACATATATGAGGATTAAACTTACAATATAGCTCTGGGAAGTCATGTCTGGTGAATATTTTGTAAAATACACTTGTAATTAAAGTTAGGCTGCTTGAACAGACATTAAAAATCAACTAATGAGCTGCATCAGAAAGAGGCAAACTTGCATTAGATTGTAAATGGAGAAATATAGCTATGATGCTAATTCTCTCCTAATAAAAGCTCTTAGCTCCAAGAATATAGCAAGTAGTTTCGGTCATTCTTTGAAGGTCTCACTTTTTCCCTAATTTATATGTTGGATCTTATAAAACGCAGTAAGAATAAGAACACAACAAAGAGTTCTGAACGAAGTCCAGTGTCGCATGGAGGAAAAGAATGTTTTGTTCAATAAGTAAAAGAAAACTATAAATCTATCTCAGGATGAATGCCTTTTGCTTGTGAAAACCATATTTTATAAAGTACTAGTCACTTCTTTGTTTCCTTTGTGTATTTCAGAATACATGTTTTCCTTTTGTATGTAAAGCCAACATCTGATGATCAAAGGCCAATGAATGTACATATAATTAGTGCTTTGTACTCCGATATTCGTAGTTTATGTATATCTTTATTGTTGGTATTCACGTTAATCATTTTATCTGAGCATGATATTTTGAATGCTCATTCTAGAAAGCCACTATACGTTGCTGTTTATTGGACTCATCATGTTGCATATGAGTACTGTCATAGAATAATGTAAACTACCATGGTAGAGAGTGTATTACATTACATGGACCTTTGGGATGTTTAACTCTGATAAATTTATGCAATGGGTTTTTCTGTTATTTAAACCTATTTTTTTCTTCCATGGGACCATTGGAAAAAGTAGATGTCCAAAATAAATAAATACAGATGTCATAAGATGACAATAATATAGGTCAAAATTAATTCTCAGATGATTTCAGATTGTATATGTAAACTGTGTAACGCTAAATTTTCTCCAAAGACAAAATTCCAATATCCTGAGACCAGCAGTTGGTGTAATGGCTATGTTGTGGACTCCCATGTAGTCAACTGCAGTTAGAGTCCTGGACCCAGTGGCTTAAACTCACGCTGGGCGCGTGTGCGTGTGTGCCCAAGATTCCAAGAGGAGAATAGAGAAGGGATTGTGGCATGGCCATTCTCCCCAGGGGATGATTTCTCGCTTTCTGTTTCTCTGTCTCTCTCTGTCTTTCTGGCGAGCACATGTGCCCTATAGCAAAAACCTCTCCAAAAAAACAAACAAACAAACAAAAGTCCAATATCCTAACAAATTCCTTTGTCTTTTTTATCTTTTGGTTTAAAAAAAAAATTATATAATTTCAACTTTTTTGGCTATTTTGCTGTATAATAACATGATTCCACCTATTTATGGATTCTGCAGAAAGGGCTAAGGAGGAAACTAGTTAAGTTCAAGAAATGAAATATAAGCAACTTTTTAACCACAGGGTAACAGTGACGCACGAAGATATAAAGTATTTAGATTAGATGCTGTTGAACATCATATTTTCCAAAATAGTCTAGGGTTAGATATCATAACATATCTGGTACAGAATATGGTCAGGGTAGAAAGGAACATTATAAAAACCTTCAAATTCAATGAGCATTTATTTTGGAAAGATCCTGTAGACATTTATTTTAAGAAAATGAAAACATACTTTGGTCTCCAGGTCCTTCTTTTTTAGGATGGAGGTGTCTTGGATACTAGCTGGCAGGGCAGGGAGTGGCAGCCTAAGAACGCAGGGAAGCACTACCCCCTAGTGGGCATCAGCGTCAGTGGGGAGGGATGCACTGAGGGGGATGGCGCTTGCACTTATTTCAATTTCACTTGGGCAGCTTGGCTGTGGATAGACCCTCCATTTCTTCCCCTCTCCCTCCATTCCTGAAAAAAACACCTATCTATTCTGATACATGTGATATGCACAGGTACAAAATCACACAGTGACTCCTGAGGGTCATACCAACTCTAGATTTAGTTCATGGTGACTCACACTACATTCTGTCCTGTTGAATTAAAAACATTCAAATTATCTGAATTCTGAAAACGATACCATGCTTAGCTTCTGGCCAGAGGCATATGTATTGGAAATACAACCAGAGAAAAAAATGCACACTTGTTACATATTTCTGCTCTCTTACTTAGTTCTCTCTTGCAATAAAATTTCCTGAATATGTGATTTCTCACACTAATTCTCTGTTAGAAGACTGGAAGTATGATTTTTCAGTGTTATTGTTTTGCTACTCTCTCAAAATGTATGGGCTGAGAAAATGTCTCAAAAGGGAAGGGTATTGGGCCAGCAGGTGGTGTGGAGGTTAAGTGCTCTGGACTCCCATAGGGCTGACTGCAGTTCGAGTCCCAGACCTGGCAGTTTGCTTTCTCACTTTCCTTCTCTCTCTCTCTCTGTCCCTCTGTGGTAAAATTGAAATAAGTAAATAAATAAATAAAGCTAAATAAAATAATTCTTAAAAAAAACATGGGGGGAGGAGTGTATCCCCATGAGTGGCCAGTGGAATTATTTTCCAGAATTCTTGTGGAGATAGAAGAGATCAATGAGTACCTTTATTTCAGCCACTTTCTTTCTTTTTGTAAGAGAGATTTTTTTGTTATAGGGCACATGTGCTTGCCAGAGAGACAGAAAGCAAGAAATTACCCCCCAGAGGGGATGGCCATGCCACAATCCCTTCTCCTTCATTCTCCTCTCAGAATTGTGGGCATGAAAGCACCCAGCATGAGTTTCAAGCTGCAGAGTTTGAGAGTTGAACAGCAGTCAACCATGTGGAAGTCCAGGGATGTAACCATTATGCCACTTTCTTACTATAGACCATCTAGAGCTTTTCTTCTATGTTCTAGAGACAGATAAGACATGTTTCATTTGTCTGTATACAGTTAAACCCTCCTAGATGATGGAATGGATGTTTTTATGAAATAAAAGCACAGTATCAAGACTAGACTTTTTTCTTTGCCATGTGATTTTCTCTCTTTCTTTTTCTTCTTTTGGAAAGAGAAAAAATGTTGCTTATTTTTCACCCTTTTCATGTTTTTATATCTGAACTTTTAGACCAGTTCTCATTTCTGTTGCCTAGATTTTTTTAATTTTCTGTTTGGTTGTATGTCTTTGATGTTCTAGATGATCCCCTCCCTGCCCCCTCCCATGAAGCAAAGTTTGAGAACCAAGTATTCATGAGGTTTCATGAAAAACAAAACACCCAGCCTTCTTCTTACTCTGGTCATCCACATGACAAAGAGGAAGTTAAACTGTTTGCTGACATGTCTCTTCTGGTTTGAGTCTGAGCTTTCTTCACCAGGAGTCTTGCCAAACACCCAGCTACCACAGACAAGCGTTTGTGGGTGGTGACCTCATTGGAATCTGAGAGCAAAGCTGAAACATATGCCATGATTATCGCAGACGAACCTTAGCTCTGGTGAAGGATTGCTTGGTTAAGATTCCTGAAGGAGCTGGGAATACACTTTCTGAAGAGTCTAACAGAATATAGCTTTCAGCTCTTAAAAACACTTCCAGCCAGCCAAGTTCCTGCTTACAGTACCAGCATTTTCCAAGTCATTAAAAAGGTGGAGAGTGCTTTGATTCTTTTCCTTCTTCTTCATCATCCCTCACTCATATTCAGTTGATTATTAAGTTTTAAAATCTCTTTTCCAAAATTAATATTCTGCTTCTCCCTAATTTCAGATTAATAGTGCGCCTATCACTTTTATTATTATTCTCAGTCTCTCCAAACATTTTCTCTACCTTCATCCCCATCTCCCTTTGTTCTTTTTTTTTTTTTGGTGCCTTTAACAACACTACACATATTTTCATAATCCATGGAGAGGAATGAATAAGAAAAGAAATGGGAGCCTTTGGCGTGTGTGGCCTTATTCATAGCTTTTGTTTAAATATTTACCATATAAAACCTTGGCATTCTTTTTGTTGACTAATTAAGATGCTGACACTGTCTTTCTAATACCAATTGGCTCCTTTTCTGGAAAGTGACCTCAGGCCTGTTTGGGGACTGTATTTATGTCCAGTGCTACCGAGCAGTACTCTGATTTAGCCACAGGTATGCCCTCTCCCATGTCCCTGTGGCATGTGGCCGGAATATTTGGTAATTCATTGTGTTTTTATAAAGGGAGTAGGACACTGACCTTCCTAGTACAGAATGGTGTCATTACAAACTATCAACAACTCCCCTTTGATTCCCTCTCCGGGGCCAGATAGACACAATATTGAGTTTTGCCGTTCGTACAACTGTAAGCTGATGAACCTCTCTATGACTAAATTACGTTATCTGGTAACAATCAATGCGGTTTGCTAATATTTTACTTTTTATTTTTGCAGTTATGTTCATTAAAAAAAAGATAGGATCATACCTCCTCTGTTTTGTCATTATCCATTGTTGATATCGACATTATCCTAAGTCTTAAAAAAAATGAGTAGGGTGAGGGGCCAGCAGGAAGTGTGGTGATTAAGGTGCTAGGTGTCCACAAGGCCCACCGTGATTCAAATCCCAGATCGACAACTTGAAATTCATGCCAGGCACATGTAGGTGTGTCCCAAAAATCCCAGAAGAATAGAGAAGAAGGGGTTGTAGTGTGACCATTATCCGAGAGATGATTTTTCACTTTTCCTCTCACTGTCTCTGTCTCTCCAGTGAATGCACATGCCCTATAGCAAAAATACTAAAAAAAAAATAAAATAATTAAGTATGTTGGTTTTCCCATTTCCTTAATTTCTCCTGATGTAGTTGGTATTAATAGGGATTATCATTCATAAATACTTGGTAAAAGTAGTTTTTAAAATCATCAAATATAGAGGGACCAGCATATGGCGTAATGGATATGTTGCTGAACTCCCATGTAGTCAATCACAGTTCGAGTCCTAGATCTGATGGCTTAAACTCATGCTGGGTGCATGTATGTGTGTGTGCCCAAGATTCCAAGAGGAGAATAGAGGAGAAGGGATTGTGGCGCAGCCATCCTCCCTAGGGGGTGATTTCTTGCTTTCTGTCTCTCTGTCTCTCTCTGTATTTCTGGTGAGCGCACACGCCCTATAGCCAAAACTCTCCCCCCCCGAAGAAAAAGGAAAAAAAATTAAATATAGAAATTAGCTTTGTAATTATTTGTTAGATTGATGTATATATTTTCTTAAATTTTCTAAATGTATAATATATTTAACATTAAAAGACAAAAGGGAAAAAATAAGATTTGATGACAATTTGATAATGGAGACTTGGTTATCAATTGAATTTATTTAAGGTAATTAGTTTACTTTTATGTCTTCATAAGTCACCTTTGATCATTTAAAATTTCCAAGTGAGTATTAATTTTGTATAAGTTAAAAATTTTATTGCCAAAGTTACATAGTAATTTCATGCTTTTAAAAACATCTATTCTATTTGAGTTATATACCTTTTTCAATCCCAGATACATATTTTCTTTGTGATTTGATCAATTTTGCTATATATATTTATTTTGAAGCTATGTTATTTTGTATTTAAGTTCATAAACAGTTATCTTTTTATCTCCCGTTATCATTATGTTATACTTTCTATTCATCTCATGTCTAATTTAAAGTAATTTTAGCTTCATTTTTTACATTGTTTACAGGTACAATAGCTTTACTAAGATTAGCTTTTCTTTCGTTATTTCCCATGAATTTTTCTTCATATTTTTGGCATATATTTCTATCTATCTATTTATTCTTAAGGTTTTCTGCCATAGAACACATGCGCTCACTGGAGAGAGACAGAGACAGTGAGAGTGTGGAACTACCCCCCGGGGAGAATGGTCACATTGCAATCCCTTCACCTCTGTTCTCTTCGGAATTTGACCATGTATGCACATGCACCCAGGATGATTTTCAAGATGCCAGGTTTGAGACTCAAACTTTAATCCGCCATGTGGAAATTCAGCACCATAACTACCACAACGCCTGCTGGTCCCTGTATGTATTTCTTTAAGCAGCATGTAATTAGATTTTAAAAAAAAGAGGTTTTTGTCTTAGACCACATGCTTTTTTGGAGGAAGGGAGGCTGAGACAGTTAGAAGGAAATTGAGAAATCACCCCCGGGGGGGATGATCATGTCACAATCCCTTCTCCTCCATTCTTCTCTTGGGATCTTTGGAACACATGCCCCAAGCATGATTTTTAAGCTAAACCAATAATAGAATTGATGTCATTAAATAAGTAATTTTTATCTGTTTCGATATAGTGTGATAATTATGATTGTTCTCTGCCCCGTGTTCCTGCCATTTAAGTTTCTTCTATTGCTACGCTCTTGGAATCTTGACATCCCTGCCCATACAATCATTAAAGTCAGAAGACGCTTTTTGAAAGTTTTGTTCATCCAGCCCTCTGTGGTAAAACCTTTCCGCTGTGTCTTCAACTAATACTGGCAGGCAATTGCTAAGTGTAGTCAAAGCAGATTTTCTAACCGCAAAGCCAGTCTGCCTTTGATCTTTACGATGTTTCACATACTTGATATTCAATGAGTGACCATCAAATGTTATATAGCGATATTCCACCATAAGAACAAAGGTAGGCCAGCACTTGTGAATATGAATATATATTCGTTTTTGCAGGGTGATTTATCCTAGTGAGCTGTAGGCATGTCCCATGTAATACGGTTAATGATGTGCTGCATATGTGGTGGTGGTCCCATAGATTATAAATGAGAAGAAAAGTTTCTATTGCTTAGTGACATCACAGACATCGTAACATCACAGTGCAACACATTAGCTGTATGTTTGTGGTGATTCTAATACGAATAATCCTACTGTGCTGCTGATTGTATAAAAGTATAGCACATACAATTATGTACAGCATATAATACTAGATCATGATAATAAATGACTATGCATACGATATTTTTATTATTACATTAAAGAATACTCCTTATAAACAATATTTACTATAAAACATTATGCCTCGTTATGCCAGAAGCAGCCTCATGCATCTCGTTTACTCTGTGTCTTATCATATCACTTTCTCTTCTGTTTGATTTAACCTCAGGTAGTCTCATTTCTCATAGGGTGGGACAAGATGTGTAGGTAGAAGATAATGATGCCGACAATCCTAAACTCTATGTAATCCTAGGCTAATATGTGTTTGCATCTTAGTCTTTAACAAAACGATTAACAAGTTCAAAAAAAGAAAGTATTTTAAAATAGAAAAAAAAATACATAGAATAAGGCTATTAAGAAAATATATTTGAACCAGCAGGATGACATCATGATTATATTGCTGGATGCCTATGTAGTTGACTGCATTTCAAGTCCTGGCCCCAGTGGTGCATGTGTGTGCATGCCCCAAATCCTGAGAGGAGAATGGAGAAGAAGGGATTGTGGTGTGATCATCCCACTGGTGGGGTGATTTCTTTCTTTTTTTAAAATTTTTTTGGAGAGGTTTTTGCTATAAGGCGCGTGCACTTGCCAGAGAGACAGAGAGAGACAGAGAGACAGAGAGATAGAAAGTGAGAAATCACCCCCCAGGGGGGATGGCCACGCCACAATCCCTTCTCCTCCATTCTCCTCTCAGGATCTTGGGCACGCACGCACACGTACCCGGCGTGAGTTTTAAGCCACCAGGTCCAGGACTCAAACCGTGGTTGACTACATGGGAGTCCAGTGACATAGTCTTTATGCTAACTGCTGGTCCTGGTGGGGTGATTTCTTGCTATTTTTCTGTCTCTCTAGTGAGTACACATGTCCTGTTTAAAAAAAAAAAAAAGCTCTTCAAAAAAAATATATATTTATACATATGTGTAATAATATTTGTGTTTTAAACTAAGCATTAGTACAAAAGATTCAAAGCTCAAAAAACTTTAAAAGTTTATGAATCTTAAATGTTACAGTAAAGGTACTATTACTTTATTATTGAAGAAAATATTTATAAATTTAGTGCGGCCTAGGTGGACATGAAGCCTAGGGCACGATATGATTCTGTCCCAGTCCTCCACATCCTCTCACCACTCATGGACTCAGAGAGCACCTCCTAGTTGTGCAAGTTCCATTCAAGGTAACTGCCCTACACTGAGTACTTGATTTTTTATCTTTTATACCATATGCTTACTGTACCTATCCTATGTTAGATAAACAAATAATTACCACTGTGTTACAACTGCTAGAGTAATCAGTAAGTAATGTGGTATATTTTTGTAGTCTAGAGGCAATAGGCTGTATTGTATAGCCTAGGAGTACAGTAGGTTTTACCATCTAGGTTTGTGCAATTACCCACTGTGATAGTCACATGTCAAAATCAATGATACCTTGCTCAGAACATATCCCTGTTGTGAAATGACCATGGCTATATACATTGGGTCATTGGAAAATTCATGACATATTTTTGCATAGAAAAACACAAAAAGGGACCAGCAGTTGGCATAATGGTTATGTCACTGGACTCGCATGTAGTCAACCATGGTTTAAGTCCTGGTGCATGTGTGTGCATGCCCAAGATCCCAAGAGGAGAATGGAGGAGAAGGGATTGCGGTGTGGCCATCCCCCCTGGGGGGGATGATTTCTCGCTTTCTGTCCCTCTCTGGCTTTCTGGAGAGTGCATGCACCCTACAGCAAAAGCCTCTCACGGAGGGGCCAGCCCCCCTCCCAAAAAACCCCCCAAAAAAAAAAAAAAAAAAGAAAAAAAAAAAGAAAGAAAGAAAGAAAAAAAGAAAAAGCACACAAATAAGTCATGACTTTTCCAATGACCAATAGTATAAAGGGAATATATTGGGTTGTTGGTTATTGTTACGTTATTTCTTTGCAAAAACACAGAATGAATTTTCCAACAACAGAATATATCTTTCTTTTTTTTCCCCTAGAGAGCACATGTGCTAGCCAGAGACAGAGCAAGAGGAGAACCACCCCCTTCGTTGTGCATTGCTGTGATGCAATCCCTTCTCAACTTGTGTTTCCTTTCTTTTTTTAAGGAATATTTTTGCTATAGGGCATATGCACTCACCTGAGAGACAGAGATAGACAGAGAGACAGAAAGTGAGAAATCACCCCCCCCGGGAGGGGGTATGTTCATGTCACAATCCCTTCTCTTCCATTCTCTTCTTGGGGTTTTGGGCATGCATGCATGTGCACCCGGTGGGAGTTTTAAGTTGCCAGGTCCAGGACTCGAACGATGGTCAACCATGTGGGAGTCCAGAGACATAACTATTACTCCATCTGTTGGTCCCCACATCTGCTTCCTTTAGAGATTTTGGTGCATGTGTATGTGAACACACATATTCAGTGTGTTTCTCAAACCACTGAGCTCACTACTCAAACTTCACGGTCAGTTATATGAATCCAGGTGCCTTAACCACCAAGCCATGGAGCTAACTCAATATACCATTTATTAACACATCCCTTTATATTCATATAACTGGTATTTCCTCAATACCATAAAATCCACAAGAAATAGCACCATCTAATACATTATAATTTACATTGCTATGTACCTTTCTTATAAGACTTTTCTTATAATACCATATTTAATTTCAATAAATGGAAAAGACTATTACATATAAAGGCTTATTTCCCATTATTGAAGTCTGTTGAAACAAAACACATTCTTAGTCTGATATTCTAATAAGAAAACAGAAGCCCACCCATGGCTTGGTGGTTACAGGGGCTGAATCCTACATGGCTGACTGAGTGGTTTGAGTCCCAGACCTAGGGACTTGAAAGATTATCACTATTAGAAAATATATTTATTCCAAAGTTAGAATACTCATATATATTCAGAAGAAGTCACATTTGTTAGACAGTGTTGGCACTAAAATGGAAAGACTTGCTATGAAGTGATACTATGTTTTTATTCTGTATTCCCAAATAATTAAAAAAAAAGATGTGTTTTTAAATTCAATACCAATTCATGCTTTTAGAAACATATCTAAAAACTCTAACCACTGATCATGAACAATCCTAATTTAATCTTAAATTTGGGAATTGAAGACCATTTTCATGACCTCTTTCTTTCTGGTGAAAATAAGGAAAGTAAGTCTAATCTTTCTCTGAAGAATACAAAAGGATTCCTTACATATCAGACAGCAGATTAGGGTGATGGTAAACATAAACTCAGGCTTTCAGAGGATAAGAAAAGTCCCACGGGGGTTTTGAAATTAAAATGCATTGAACTACTTAGATCTGTCAACATTTCTCTAGTAAGAGGGATAAGTTCAAAAAGTTCTACCTCATTTGCTAGGTTTGGCTTCTGTAAGGCAGAGATCAGCCACCTAGCAACAGCACAAAAGATTCCACTCCGACATAGTTCAACTCATGCTGACTGAGCAGGAAGAAAAGCTGTGTAGGATCAGGCTGAGCTGGATGGCCTGCC
This sequence comes from Tupaia belangeri chinensis, assembly GCF_000334495.1. NCBI lineage: Eukaryota > Metazoa > Chordata > Mammalia > Scandentia > Tupaiidae > Tupaia > Tupaia belangeri. The sequence goes on along the minus strand of NW_006159518.1, from coordinate 269,049 downwards.
GTTCCAGTGCCACTAGGGAGCCTGGTTTGGGAAATTGTGAAATTCAGTCTGAGGAATGACTTTTTGTCAGCATTCTTAGAAGCTCGGTCTCCGAGCACCTCCACTGGGCTCCGTCCTTCGCTCCCATTCACTTGAGTACATCAGATGTGCACATACACACACTCATCAAGCAGAGCAAAGAAAGAAAAGATGTCTTTTTCCATCAGTGGTTACCCTATTAAAACGTGGTTGTGCATGTGCTAGGAACACAGATAAAATAAAAGCCGTGTAGATGGAGATGAAACATTTTGCTACACAGCTACTTTAGGCTGGGTGAAGGAGCGAGCTTTTTGAAGCTCCCCATTCTTACTCTATAGACAGCTATCTCTTGTTCTCTTGTAAAGCAAGTCCTTTGGCATTAGACTCTGCCCCAGAAATAACCTACCACTTTTCTTCTCGAAGGACAGAAATATCTACTTAACAGTCAGCTCATACCAGAGACCTTGGAAAATATCTGGATCACAAATCCCTGTCTGCCATGACCAGTGAAGGAAATCTGGGCCATGTCCTTAAAGAAAGCCCTTTCCTGGATGAGCCCTGGGGTCACACAGGAGGTACTGAGATGGGATTGTCAAAGCAAGGCACTTGGTAGCAGAGAAAGTTTACTGTTGGCGTAGGAAGACTAGAAACAACTAAGTGTTCAAACACATCAGAAAGTTTTCTTTCTGGGAGAGGGGCAGAAAAGGAAAAGTAGGTATTACTGTGCTTTTCCATTTCATGGCTCTGTTGGCCTAAGTGATTGGTGCAGAATCCAACTTGGGAGGAAGTGAGGAGGGAGGAAGGCTTGGTGAGCTAGGTGAGGGCAGTTTCTGGCCCTACCTTCAGTCACGGTCTTGGGCTGCCTTGCTTGCTTGGCTCTGCACAAGGCACGAAGTGTGTAATGCTTTTCTGAGAACAGGAACAAATAACAGAGGGACAGACACATTCATTCACAGGACACTCGGTTCAAAGCAGCCCGCTACCTCTCTCTTTTACTGTAAGAGATGTTATTGTT
>NW_006159518.1:243185-267986 GCF_000334495.1 Tupaia belangeri chinensis | reverse complement strand
AGTCGAGATGCATTTTTACATAGAAGAACACCTCAAGACTTTCCCGATGACCTCATATTTTTAAACTATTGTCATTGTTCTTTTTGAGGTCTTATTTAAAAGATGCTGTCCGAAGTTCCTAAACAGAAACTTAGTAAGATGAAAATGTAGAAACAAAACAATGAAATCTTCCTTTCCCCCGAAAGTCAATCTTTTATAGCGCTCACTTACTAGTCCTCTGGTTTGATGTGTATTGTGCCAGGTCCTGTTCGGTTTCTACATACACAGTTATATATTTCCACACCCTCCAAAACAGGATCTTAGTATGCATATTATTTTGGAATTTGTACTTTGTACCTGACATAGATCATTTCTATGTTAGAATATATATCTTCTACTCAAAAAATATTACATCATAATTCATTTCATTGTATTTCTATGTTAGAATATGTATCTTCTATGTAAAAAATATTACATCATAATTCATTTCATTGTTTTGAATACTAACATTTGGTTTTGATATGGGGCTATTGCAAAATACCAAAATCAATGTTATCGTCCTTGTTGGTATGTTAGTAAATGAGTTGCTTTGGGTTGAGATTACCAAGTTAGAGTGTGTATATTAAAATTTTGAATGGATATTGCCACTTTGTCTTTCATCAAAGCTGCCTTTTTCTTCACATTGTTTACTTAATTTTCTAAAAAAAAAAAGTTATTCTTTAAAGCTATTTATAAAAGGGTCAGTACTTCTACACTTCCACAAATAGTGGATGCTACTAAACATTTTTCTGTCACTTTAATAGGTAAAACCAAAGTATCAATGTTTTACCTTGTACTTACCAACTAATAAAGTTGATTTTTTTCCAGATGTATGTTAATATTCTTTTTATATTTATATTTCTTTCTTCCATGAATAATCTTTGTCTAGTTAACTACTAAATAATTTTTATTGCTTTTTTTTTTTTTTTGGAGAGGTTTTTGCTATAGGGCGCATGTGCTCGCCAGACAGACAGAGACAGAAAATGAGAAATCACCCCCTGGGCAGATGGCCACGCCACAATCCCTTCTCCTACATTCTCCTCTCGGGATCTTGGGCACGCATGCACACGTGCCCAGCATGCGTTTTAAGCCACCAGGTCTGGGACGCGAACAGCGGTCGACTACATGGGAGTCCAGGGACATAGCCATTACGCTAACTACTGGTCCCGATAATTTGTATTGCTTTAAGGGAATATTATATATATTATAGCGAATCCCTACTTGTAGTATAGACTGTGTATTTTTTTCCTGGTTGTTACTGTTTTTAAAGACGTTTTTATGGCATCTTTCACTCCATTACAGTTTTAATTTTAAGAAATTTCCATGTGCACAGATTTTTCATCTATTCATTTTTTTCTTTAACACTACTAGTAAACTTAGAAAAGACCTTTATATTTCAAGATACCAAAATATTTTTCTATATTATATTTTCTCTAAGAAAGTTTATAGTTTTTTCCTCTTTATACCTTTCAGAATTCCGGAATTAATTCCTCATATAATGTCAGTAACAATTAACATTTTAATAAGTGACTAACAAATTATCCAAATACCAATTATTGTACAGTCTAACCAATCCACTTTCTTTTGTCTGAAATAACACCTATTTTGTACTAATTCCATGTAACTACATTAACCTATTGTAAGCTATTTATTCTGTTCCTATGGTCTATTTGTCTCTCCCTGTTCCAGCTCCATAATATCTATCACAATGGCTTTATGGCAAACTTTACTATCAAACACAGCAGATAGCAATTCTTAATTTTTAAAAATTATTTTTAACTTTATTTGTATTATTATTATTTAATTTGTCACAGGGCTCATGTATTCACTAGAGAGAGACAGAGAGGAAGCAGGGAGTGGGGAGTGAGGAAGTAAGCTACCAGATTTGGTAGCTTAGGTCCAGCACCTTACCTACCATGCCACCTGTTGACCCTGGGTCCTTAATTTTGACTTTAAATTTCATATTTATTTTTCCAGAAGAATATTACAATCTATTGGTCTATGTCAAAAACAAACGAAAATTCAAAATCTCAAATGGATTTAATAAACTAATTAATCAGCTAAGTGTCATTTGTACACTATTAGATTGCTAATTCCAGAAGGTAATTTGTCCACTTTCTTTCCATCCATTTATTCAGCTATTTTTTGAGAGTTCCTCATTTGCACTTTTTAGTTTCCTTTATGTAATTAATAAACAGTTGCTATAAAGTATAGGCTTCTATAGATCATAATAACTGCTGTTCTCTCAGAACGCTGCTCTTTTTCAATTGTCTTGTTCAATTTTTGTTACTTTTAGTGAAAAGAAAAGTTAGCCATCTTGTATATTTATCCTGTTTCTATCTACTTTGCTGAATCTTTTTATAATTATCATAGCACTACAATTAATTTGCTTGGATGTCCCAGATGGTCAATATCTAAAAAGTATTTATGCTTCTTCTCTTTCAATGTTTAGCTCTTACTTCTTTATGCTTTCCCTTTGACTTAAATCTCCTGAACAAACAGAATAATCCAAATGCTAACAGACCTTTTTTTTCTATTTTTTTATTCTTGATTTTAAGTAAAAATGTTTCAGTAATTTTTAAATTGCGTGTATGTGTGTGTGTGTGTGTGTGTGTATTTATTTATTTGTTTTGGAGAGAGATTTTCGCTATAGGCTGTGTGTGCTTGTCAGAAAGACAAAGAGAGGAAAAAAAGACAGAAAGCAAGAAATCACTCCCTGAGGAAATTGTCATGCCATGGTCCCTTCTCCTCCATTCTCTTCTTGAGAATTTGGTCACACACGCACAAACAACTAGTGTGAGTTTCAAGTTGTCAGATCCAGGACTCGAACTGTGGTTGGCCACGTGGGAATTCAGTACCTTAACTACTATACTACCTACCAGCCATAATTGTATGTTTTTAACTTTTTAAACAAAGGAAAAAATTATATGTGTTGTGTACAACATGATTATTTATTTATTTATTTATTTATTTATTGGAGAGGTTTTCGCTACAGGGCGTGTGCACTTGCCAGACAGACAGAGAGAGACATAGAGACAGAAAGCGAGAAATCACCCCCCATGGGGGATGGTCACGTCGCAATCCCTTCTCCATTCTCCTCTCGGAATCTTGGGCACGCATGCACAGGTGCCCAGCGTGAGTTTTAAGCCACCAGGTCCAGGATGCGAACCGTGGTCGACTACGTGGGAATCCAGTGACATAGCCATTATGCTAACTGCTGGTTCCCTACAACATGATATTTTGAGGTAAGTATATGTGTGGAATGACTAAACCTAGCTGATTAACATAAGCATTACTTTGCACAATCATTTTTGCGTTGAGAACACTTTATATCCATTCTTTTAACATTTTTTAGGAACACAATATATTGTTAACTATAGTCACAATAAGATACAATGCTTTCTTTTTTTTTTTGACAGAAAAACACATTTAAATTTTGGGGAGGGAGGGACTGTATCTTTGACTTTTACATATCTATGTTAATCTATTCAACTTTTTACCTACTCTTGGGCTAATTTTGATTTATATTGTTTTTTTCCATGTGTTAGATTTGAAAAAAATGCACCTGCCTGGCCTCAAGCTTGCTCTCTGAAAGTTATTTAAATGGCCTGGTGGTTAAGGAGTCCCACCTGACTGACTGCCTGGGTTGAGCTGAATCCTGGATCTTGCAGTTTGAGAAACATGCCAGGAGTGTGCGTATGTGTTCCCCAAATCCATTTCTAAAAAGAGGAATATATGGAGAAGAAGGGATTGTGGCATGACCTCCCACAGGAAGGTCTTGCTCACTCTCTCTCACTTTCTCTCTCTCCAGCTAGTGTATGCAACCTCTGGCAAATTAAAAAAAGAGAGAGAGAGAGATTTAAATACTCTCCTCTTTAAGTTGACTTTTTAAAAGTTTGGCATGATTTTTATTTATAAAAACTCAAGTATTATTAATAACTTTTTTTTTTAGTTTTTATCATGTGAGCACAATGTTTGAAAAAATAACAGACGTCAAGATCTTAAATTTTGGTAATTTGTATTCTACCTTGTGAAAAACTAACGTTGGTTACTATGGAGATGATTTTGATGATATTAAATAAAAAACTGATGAACATATTTCTTCAATTGAGATGCAAAAACATTTAAAATATTCTTAAATAAATAAAACAATTCTGAATTAATACACCTTTTCAAAGTACAGAATTCTCTTTCAATTCATAGCTCCATCATGGCAGAGAATATTAGTTTTTTTAGTAATGTCCATTTTCATGCTCTTCCTTAAAGAGAAGTTATGAATTGATTCTAAGTGAAGTTAGGGAGTGTAAGTGGTAGAGCTCATATTCAAACCCAAGTGGACCAATTTCCAGAGTCATATTTCTGTCCTATCGTACAGTGCGTGTAGGATATGATTAATATGCATACGGGTTCAGGGAATGCTCTAGAGAGGAGGTAGTATGTGATTTAGGACATAAAGAAAGAGCCTGGGGCTTTTCAGGTATTCGAGGTGGGGAAGCATAAAGTGAGCAAAAGGAACCACATGAATGCCTGTAAGCATAAAAGAGCACAGTGTGTTAAAGAGCAGCCAACAGCCAAATACAAAGAAAGGTTAGTTCTAGATTTTCTTGAGGTACTTGATTCAAATCTGTACTCATAGAAGCATGTAATTCTAGAATTATGAATTATCTGTTCAAGTTTCCATAGAGGTGACATACCACAAAGTCTGAGAACTGAATAACATGGATCCTGGTCAAAGACCTAGGTGTAAATCTGGACTCTCTCACTTCCTTGCTTTATGTTCATGGGGAAATCCATTTATTTCATGGAGTCTCATCTCTTTCTTTGCCAAATTAGATATATTATCATCTACCCTGCAGGTTTATGTTTAGGCCACAGGCATGCCAATCACTCAAATGATTGATGTATAGTTATCAACAATAACACATTTTGGGGTTATTATTTTTAATGTTTGAGTCAAAAGGGAGAAAAGTTACACAACAGTTCTGGTGACTATTACTAGATTTCTTCATTTTCCTTTAGCTTACCAAGGCAGTAGTTTCCCTGCACCTGGCCCAAGGACTCGTGTTAATTGTTCCACATTTCCTTCGTACTCCACTGTATGATGGATCATAGTTTATTCAAGAACTTTTCTATATGTGAACATTTGGGTTGTTTCTAAAATTTTGAAATCATACAAATGCTACAATGAGTAGCTATGTGGACATGCATTCTTATAGTGTTAGGATTGTACCAACAGAATGGATTCCAGAAATGGAATGCCTAGGCTCTTTTTTTTTTTTTTTTTTTTTCCTATAGGGTGCACACACTTACCAGAGAGAAAGGAAAAGTGGGAAATCACCCCCACCACACTGGGGGATAGCCAAACTGCAATCCCTTCTCCTCCATTCTCCTCTCAGGATTTTGGGCACACATGCCTGGAATGTTTCTTACGCCATTAGGTCCCAGACTGGAACCACAGAGTTGGCCATGTGGGATTCAGCACCTTCACCACCACACCACCACCTGGCCTGAATGTTTAGATTTAAGAGCAAATGACTTGGTAGTTTTATTAGATGTTGCCAAGTTCTCCTCAATAAGAATTGTAGCAATTCGTATTTTCACTAGCTGAGGACCTTTTTCTTCTCATCCTTGGCAACAGAATATGTTGCTCATCTCAGAGGTGGGAAATGACATCTTAGTTTGGTTTAAATTTGCTTTTCTCTTATGAATGAAGTTGAATCTTTTTCATCTTTAAGCACTGTGATGATTAAATTTACATTGACTTAACAGGGATGAGGGATGCCTAGACACCAAGTAAAATACTTTTTCTAAGTGTATCTGTGAGAGTATTTCCTGAAGAAATTAGCATTTGAATCAGTAGACTGAATAAAAAGATACTTCTTCACCAGTGTGGGCAGGCACTTTCAAGCCTCTGAGGACCCAAGTAGAGTAAGACAGTTGAACATCAGAAAGTTTCCTTTCTCTTAAGATAGGACATCCATCTTCTCCTGCTGCTAGAAATCAGAGTTTCTGGTTATTGGCCTCTATTTATTTAATTTTAAAATTTATTTATTCATTTATGTTTTGAGAGATTTTTTGTTATAGGGCACACACAGAGAGACAGAGACAGAAAGTGAGAAATTACCAATTATGGGGATGGCTACTCTACAATCCTTTGTCCTAGATTCTCCACTTGGGATTTTGGGCATGCATGCACATATCCCTAGCATGAGTTTCAGGCTGCTGGGTCTAGGACTCGAACTGTGGTCATGCCACAAGGGAATTTAATACCTTAACCAGAATGCCACCTGCTAGCCCCATTATCTGGCCTTTAGACTTTGGGATCTATACTACCAGTCCCTGGTTCTCAAGTTCTTTCATCCTGAACTGGGAATTACTTCGCTGGCTTCCCTGAGTCTCAGGCCTTCAAGGATAGACTGTCTTTTACCACTGTCTTTACTGGTTATCCAACTTGCAAATGGTCTATTGTGGAATCAGCAGGTGATTCTCATTTTTTATTTGTTTTGTTTTGTTGAGTTTCATGAGAATGCACTTAGATAAACAGGTTAAGCAAAAACTTCTAGGGGCTTATGAGATTTTACTTTTTAGTTAAGTACCTAATTACACTGTCAATGAACTCCATGAATATAAGAAAATAACACATATCCTTTGCTGCTATTAACAAACAAATTCACATAAATATAAAGCATATGTGTATAATTTGTTTTGCTTTGAGAGTTTTTTTAAATTAAATACTCTTAGAATATTTTAAGAATTTTTGCTTTCTGTATTTTATTACAATGTTGTTTATTCTGTAAAAGTTTTGGCCTGTTGTAATTCTTTTTAGAAAATATATTTTAATTCCAAAGTACATCTTTTAAATGTACTTATACTAAAATTCTTGGCTTTGCTTTTTATTTTATTAAGGTCATAATTATTTATTTATTTATTTAATTTTTAATTTGCTATAGTGTGTGTATGCTCACCAGAGAGAGACAGAGAGAGAGAGAGAGAGAAAAGGAAAGTGAGAATGCACTCTCTAGGGACACTGGCCTTGCTGTAATCCTAGCTCCATTATCTCAGGATTTTGAGCATGTATACACCTGTGCCTGGCTTGATGTTCAAGCTGCCAGGTCCAGGAATTGAAAGCGCACTGTTGGGCATGTGGGATGCAGTCACCTTAATCACATTACCAGCTAGCAAACAGCTCTTTATTTTTATATTTATTTCTCAGATATTTTTTGTTCATATCTATTGTTTCAGTTGTTCTTCTTCTAGGTGTATTTTTTGTTTAATATTATATGTATATATATACTAAATTTTTAAAAGTTTTGCCAAAGGATGTATGTACTCACCAGAGAGAGACTGTGAAAGGTAAAGTGAGAAATCATCCCCCAAGGTGGATGGCCATGGTGCAATTATTTTCCTGATGGTAACTTAGTTTTGATATTGTGATTAAATTAATTGTCTAGGTCAGACATTTAGTCAGATTCTTGGAAAAGATAAGTAAGAATTAATAGCTACAGGGCTGGCAAGTGGCATGGTGGGTAAGGGCGTTGGACTCCCACATGGCTGACCATGGTTTGAGTCCCAGATCTGGTGGCTTGCCTCCTCACTTTCCCTCTCTTTCTCGCTTGCTCTGTCCCTCTCTAGTCAAATTTAAATAAATAAAGTTAAATAAAATAATTCTTTTAAAAAAGAATCAATAGCTAGAAAAATCAGCAATATAATGATGTGATGATATAATAATATTGGGCTGTCAGAAAAGTCATGATGAAATTTTGCATAGAACATAGAATAAATACGTCATGACTCTCAGACAACCCAATATATACACTTAGAATAAATGTTTGTTTCGGGCAAGCAATGTGTGCTATTGTTATTTATTCCACCACACACATGTAAGTATCTCTCTATATACATATATGTATATATAATACATAATATTATATATAAATATGTATAATATACAATATATACAATATAAATATATATAATAAATAATATAATATATAAAATATATATGCGTACATATATTATTGCAATTGCTGATATATTTTTGTGTATTTTTTCCATTTTTTAAGAGACATTTTTGCTACAGGACACGTGTGCTTGCCAGAGAGACAGAGAGAAAGACAGAGAGACAGAGAGAAAGAGAGAGAAAATGAAAAATCACCTCCAGGGGATGGCCATGTCACAGTCCTTTCTCCTTCAGTTTCTTCTTGGGATTTTGGTCACATACTCACATGTGCCTGGAGTGAGTTTCAAGTGACTGGGTCTGGGAATTAAACCACGATCGGCCATTTGGAAGTCCAACATCTTAACCACTACACCACCTGCTAGACCCTCTACTTATTTTTTTTTATTTTTGGAGAGGTTTTTCGCTATAGGGCACGTGCGCTCGCCAGACAGACAGAGAGAGACATAGAGACAGAAAGTGAGAAATCACCCTTCGGGGGGATGGTCACGCCGCAATTCCTTCTCCTCCATTCTCCTCTCGGGATCTTGGGCACGCATGCACACGCGCCTGGCATGAGTTTTAAGCCACCAGGTCCGGGACGCGAACCGTGGTTGACTATGTGGGAGTCCAGCGACATAGCCATTATGCTAACTGCTGGTTCCCCCTCTACTTATTTTTAATAGGTATTTTAATTTGATGCTTCCTATTTCTCTCCTTTACTCACACTGACTTAAGTTTTTTTCTTCCTTGCACTCCCTTTTTTGTTTTACATATGAATTTGGAATTTATAAAACATAGCTCAGTCTGTTTTTAACAAAAATATTGACATATCAAGATTATAATAATTTAGCTTCCTTGGGTCAGGGATAACTCCCCTTCATTGGCTTTATAGTTTGCTTTTCAGCTCTCAAACATGTCTAATTACTGTTTCTCAGGTAATGGAAAATCATGATTCACTTGGTAGTTTTTACTTTTATGGACAACTATGGACTTCTATAAAATCTCTCTGTTCCAGAGTCTTGTATATACCACGTAGATGTTCTTTCTCAAGGGAAAATTCAAAGGTTTTGGCAATAGGTCCCCCCCAGGCAACCACGAAATTCACAAATGGGCTATACAAGAGGCGGGTTTTGCTATTCTTTCCTTGATTCTTTGGTTTACTCAGGTGTCAAAAACAATGAATTCTTGGGTATGAGAATGTAAGGTTTGACATTAAACTACTACCTTTCCCCATTGCCTGAAACTCTAAAGTTTTGGCTTATAAAGCTGAGTTTTCATTTAACCTTACACTAAAAAAAAAAGTTAAAAATACCTGTACATGAAAAATGAAGTGAATACTAATTGGAAATTAACTTGACACTACTGTAATTAGAATCAATTTACATTGTTATTAGATATTTCATTAAGACATGCTGTGCTTAAAAAATTAGGCCAAGATAAATGAAAGGATGAATCCTGCAAGATTATTTTTGAAAACAAATATTTAAGAATTAAACAGCCATTAGTAGAATATTAATGGCATTAAATTATGAAAAACCCATACATTAAATATTGTATACTGCACAGCATAAAAAATGATATATTAATACTGATAACGAATATTCCTATTATATAATTTGTCAGGTGCTGTTCAGAGGGCTTTACATATATCACTATTAATCCCTTCAATCCTCACAACTACCCCATGAGGTAGGTGCTGTCATTTTCTCCATTAAAGAAGAGGAAACTAAAACACAGGCAAATTAAGAAACTTATCCAATACTACACAGCCAGTAAAAGATGAATCTAGACCCATGTATACTGACATAGAATAATAGCCATGACATTTCCTGAAGAGGAAAAAAAGAACTAAGGTGCAAAATGATATGTAAAGTATAATTCACTTTTCTGAAAAAAATTTTAAAAAACTGTTTGTATGTATATGTGTGTTTGTAAAAGGAAAATCCATATTTAAAAAATGTGTTATAAACCATACTACCACAGAATAGGATTTGGGTGTTAGAGAATTCTATTTTTTTACCTAATGCAGTACTTATGTTATACATATATTACTTTTGACATTAATAATTTTAGAGAAATAAAGATTTGAATGAAGAAACTAGAATATTATAATACAAAAAGTTTCAAAGGTTCTTTCCCCATACTTATACTGTAAATAGCACTCATTCTGAATATTTGTGTTTATTGATGGTCATTATAGTTATTTTGCTATTGGGTCGTTGGAAAAGTTATGCCATATTTTTCTATGTTTTTCTATGCAAAAATGTGTCATGACTTTTTTGATAACCCGATATTTAGAAATTACTATTATTATTATTTAGACAGGGTCTCTTTGTATTGTAATTCTCTTTCCTTAGCCTCTCAAGTAGTTGGGGTTATAAGTACATACCACATATCTGGCATTATTTAATGATTTAAAAGGTATTAAATTACAAAGTTAAAAGTTATATATTGGAGCACCCCACAGTGAAGTGGTTAAGGGAGTCAGATTCCACATAGCCAACCATGATTTGAATCCTGACAGGCATGGCTTGGAAAAGTCTCCGAGTGTGTGTGTGTGCATGTCCAAAACTGACAGGAGGAGAATGGAGACGAGATTGCAGTGGACTACATCCCACTGGGAGTGCTTTCTCTCTCTCTCTAGCAAGCCCACATGCTCTCTGGCAGTTAAAAATAGATATAAATATAAGAATATTTGAGTCCCCTGTAAGTTAATTTCTTTCTAATTTTGTTCTATTGATTTCCTTTCCATCGTCCATCTTCCTTTCAACCTTCCTTCACATCATCTCCTCTATCTTAATTTCCTTGTTTAAGAGAAATGAATTTAGGACTTCACCGTATGAATTTCAATTGTTATTTGAAATCATTTATTTAAGTCCATGAGTATGTTGCCAAGAGTGCAAAAGCTCTTTGCTTGCTCAGCTGAGACTACTTAAAGTTTTCTGGCCTATGTGGACTAAAAGAGACAAACATTCAATCCTCCTTACTGTAAAGCATTGCCGTTAAATAACATTATCTACTCAACTGATACTTGGTTCACATTATTTATGGCACTATTCGCAATTTCTTTCAGATTTTAGAAATGAACATTATGCATCCTGCCTTTCTATCAAGTAATAGTTTATGATAAATTAATTTCTATAGTTACTGACGTGAGGAAAAGTATAATTTTGTTGAGTAAGAAGTAAATTACATCATGAATTCTGGAGACAAAATACTTAGAGAAGCTCATTAGCAATTCAGTTTCAACAACATTAAGGCACTGTCTAAACATAGCTCATCATAAAATTTTTGTTTTAATTGATGAAGTTTTTTTTTTACAGGCATAAATTACTTTTCTAAAGTATGAATGTTGACTCAGAAGGATATAAGAATTTAAACAACTATTAATCAGTGTTTTCCAAATATTTATGTGTGTTTTGTTATGACTTGAATATCAGCCTTCAATCGGTTTTCTAATAAGCAAAGCGATATATCCACTGGTCTCATAGATTAAAAAATCATAAACATGAATATAGTGGAATATGCACTATTTCCTTTGGAGTTTATGAAACTTTTTTTGTACAATTCCCTAAAGGAAAAGAGAAAAAAAAAATCAAGCCATCTTTGATATGCAATATAAATAATTCCCCAAAGAAATCACAAGGCCTGTTTTTGTTTATTCTTGCTTTCAGTATGCAAATGTATTCCTTATCTGAGCCTTAACTTTCCTCATAAATATCTATTGCATAAACTAGAAAATAGTCTTATTTATGAATTAATTTTATCCTTTGTTGCTATAAAAAAGAAATATGGAATTTGAAATAAAGAGAAAGGAAAAAGACACTAAGTTCATCTGAAATATGAAGACACCCATATTAGAAAGAAACCTTTTAGAAACCTGATATGAATATAAAAAACATAGAATAGTGAGTATTTCTAAAAGTATGGAGCATGTATTTCTAAAAAGACAGAACATGTAGAAAAAATGTAGAATCATAATAAATAATTGATATTTTTCTGAAATACACTCATGTCTTTCTTTCTCTTACTTGGATAATATAAATACTACCATTATCCATTATTTTTAAGCACATAGTGATTGATATTCTATTATATTTGCCTCAGAAAAGAACAAGTAAGCCAAGCACCACAATGTTAAAACAAAAAAAAACAAAAATCATTCCTTACCGACACATAGGGCCGTTTTCTTCTACTACACAAGTTCCACCATTTTTGCAGTAATTTATTGGACATTCTAGAAAGAAGTATCACAAATAACACAGTTAATTAAAAGTATTATTAGGAGGAAGGAGGACATATTACTGTTACTCATTCCATTAAATCTAATCTCTGTGAGTAAATTGCTTTCTGGTTGTTGAGAAGAATTCTCCTAGGCTAGTTTCCTGTACCCCGAGCCATTGGCTGAATGGCCCCCACTGACCTGGACGCATTTGTGCCCTTCACATGCCCGAATGGTTCACAAGAGAAGACTTGCTTTTCCACTGGATTAGGGACAAGCTACTAATTTAGAATGTGTCCACATAACATTTTTGTAATAATGCTAACATTTTTTCTTCAATGAAACATTTTTTTCCCTTTAGTTCCACATGGTAGCACCATACCATAACAGAAGATTGCTTTGAATGAGTGATCTTGTCTTTTTGCTAAAAAAAAAATAAGTCACACATGTGCACGCATATGTCCTACCTCTGTGCCCGTGACAGAAGTCGACATGTCTCAGATTCACCCCCTTGCTCCTAGCCTTGCTGTTTCACTGCTGTGTTGCTTGCTAGTTCTAGTTTGGCATGACACTTATTTTCAGAGGTGGTTTACTTGGAGGTAAAAAGAAAAAGTTAATTATGTTCATATAGCCACTAATACGGAAGTAGTTAGCACCTTCAGCTCTTCATGGTGCATTTGTTTACACTGCCTCTTTGTATCCACAGTGCACAATCCTGCTCCACTGAGGCCTGTCCATTTCCCTGTTCATGTAAGGCCCGAGTTGTTCTTTTTGGCTTGTTAATTATCTCCCTTTTTTTTTTTTTTTTCCAGTATGTCATTCTTCCTTTGTAGAGCTAGCATAACTACAATACTTTATAGAACTCTCTACTACCTTTCATTTTAAATCTGACAGACCTAGTCAGGGTACCAACTAAACATCTAGGACTGGACTAGACACTGAATATAATACTATACATTTATAATTAGGTTGTTGGGATTTTTATGTATTTCTCTATATTTTTATGTATTTTTTATGCAAAAATGAATTATGACTTTCCTGAGAACCCAGTAACTTGCCATAGGGTACATGTACTGGGTAGGGTCGTGCTACCATCCCTTTCAGGATTTTGGGCCCACATGCATATCTGCTTGGGATGTTTTTCATGTTGCCTAGTCTGAGTCGTGAATTGTGGAGCTAGTCATGTGGGATCCAGCTTCCTTAACTACCGTGCCACAGGCTGGTCTAATAATTATTAATATAGGTAGCTAAACATTGCTCTTGGGCTCCGGAGTCAGAGGGTCTGGAATCACAGCTTAACATGTTAGCTGTGTAATATTGGGTAAGGTAGTTAGTCTCTCTGTGTGCAAAGTTTCTCTTTGTGAAACAAAGTTAAAAGTAATAGCTATCTGCATCCAGGCAGTGGTGCAGCAATGAAATATGATGATCTGTGAGGAAGGACTACATAGAAAGCTTCTCAGTTTGCATCCAGAGACCTCCCTGAGTACCTTAAGCACACTTGTGCCCATGATCAGTGGCTGACTGAAAGCTGGGGTAGATCATGGTGTCAAGACCCCGCCAGGGATGTTGTATCTTTCTCTCTCTCTCACTCATGAAGTGGATGAATAAATAAACTTAATGGAACAATTATCTGATGGGGTTATTGAGAGTATTAGAAGAACACTCAGCTCACAGTGTATGCTCAGTAAGTGTTTACTTTATGAAGACCTATAGGCATGGTCCTTGCTCTCAATGAACTTCCTATCTCATAGAGTAGAGGAACCAAAAGAAAAAATACAGCATTAAAATACTACATAAAACATACTCTAATTTGGGATGGATATACCAATTATATATACCAATGGGAGCATCAAGAAGACCACTCAAGTTGAAATTAAGGAGTAGGAAAGGCTTTCTGGAAGACAGACAATAGCCGTGTGTGTGTGTGTGTGTGTGTGTGTGTGAGTGTGTGTGTGTGTAAAGGTAAGCATAAGACCCAGAGGCCCAAGAAGAGGAGGTGGTGTATTTGAGGAACTAGAAGAATTGAAGCCTGGTTAGACTATTGATAATAATAATATGAAGAGTGGATGAGAGAAGGTGAGAGAGGCACAGGGCCCAGAGCTCAGTAGTCTAGGACATTCCTAAGGGAAGTGACATACTTTGTGTTTTAGAAAGAGAATTCTGGCTGCAATGTGTATAGTCAACAGAAAGTTAAAGACTAAGCTTTGCAAGACCATTTATGAGTCTTTCATAATAATCTGGTAAGAAATAATGGTTACCCAAAAGAAGAAAGTAGGGCTGAGGCATAGGGTTGATGTTTGTGGGAATGTAAGAGGTCAAATTTAAATGTTGAAACTGAAATATTTTGTTGATTCTATGAGGAGTCAAGGAAAATGTCCATATTTCTGGCTGGGCCACTGGTTAGTTGGTCTTTTCTTTCACTGACTTGGGAGATTTACAAGAAGGGAAGATTTTCAAGAAAAAGAGGATGGTATGTATTAAGTGTCTAAGGGACATCCAGGTAGAAGCATCCCATGGGTGCTGACATTTGCAGGTCTGGGCTCCAGATGAAATATGGGGTTCAGAAAGAGACTGAATTTTCCTTCAGATTCCTTCTTTCATCTTCCAGGTATCATTATTTTTTTTAGGCTAGCTGCTAAAATTATCTTCACATCATTGGTTTTCAGTGTCATGAGGTCACACAGACACATTTTGTCTTTATAGGAGTAGATTAATCTTAACACCCAGAGAGAAACTATATATTTAGATAGAGAAAGCATATTGACCATGAACGATGATAAAAAAAGAGAAGAGAAGAAATAAGAAATTTTATGCAGGTAACATACATTGAAGGAAAACATCGGAGGAAAGGATAGCTAGAGAGAGTAGATTGTCGAGTCAGTCACTGAACACAAGGAAAGAGATGGCAGAGGCATTACAAAAGAGGAAAGCCTGGAGGGAGGGAAGTTACAATTTAGGATCAAAATTGAAACATGCCATGTGTCTGGTATCATTTTTGGTTTCCATAAATGTCAGCAACTTGCCTTCCCAGGGTTGTATTTCCCATCTTGGCTTCCCTTCTTCCTCCTTATTTAACTAACTACAATGAAGGAATGAATACTGGAGAGGCGGGTAAAGACCTTCACCCCTCAGGCTCATGATGCATGCACATATGAGTGGAACAGAGATGAAATTTCCTTCATAAGAAATTAGCTGGCTTGACTAAAAATAGTCCATTTGCATGACACAACATAAATACAAACTTTATTAGATGAAATGTTTAATATTACTTTTTCTTAAGTACAATTTTCTTAAGTATTAAACTCTTCCTTGAGTAAGAGTTTTGTTTTGTTGAAAAAGCACTTGCGTGTCTGATTGCATAGACACCAGAATACACATAGCACAGCACAGCTGCACGTTTTCTTCTGGGGTCATTAATATTTACTTTGATTACAGAGAGTGAAATACAGGCTTGCTTTCAGAATGATTCTGTGGGGAGATAAATATGCATTTTTTTTGAACTGAATACTGGAGCACAGCGGCCTGAACACAGACACTGACTGGAACGAGAAATGACTCCTAGTGTTTTGGAGGACAGAGTGTTTGTAGATCATCCCTGGGAGAAGTTTTTATATGTTCCTGCCTTAGACCCAGGTCCTTTATCTATAATATGGAAAGATGCAGTACAAAATGTTTTCATCTTTAATTTATTTAAAATAATTTCAAGCAGAGAGCAGATGAAATAGGGGATGGGATGGATATGACTAGGTAGTAATAAAGATGCAGAGAATATTTCTAGTAGATAAGAAGATAGTCCCTTAGCTGAGATCTGGGAATTCATGAGGATGATATTAGAATTAGGCAGGTTCCCACATTCTTTAGTCACAATAAACACCTTCTGAATTGGACCCTTTTGTGTGGGTTATTATGACCATGTGACTAGATGCCAATACAGGACTATCACCTGGGGCAGAATCCACATTCAATCCCATTCAGGTATATAAATTTGGATAAAAGGAATATACATACCAAAACAGAAGTAACCTTTAAGCTTAAATAGAAATTATGTATAATGAGGCACCTATTTTTTTCTTCTCTTAATTTATATGGTGGGTGTGGGGAGTGACAGTTGTTACATGGTACTTTGTTAGGAAGATCAAACCCACGTATGCCCTGGTGTTCCATCTGTGGAACCTGCTCAGTCATTTCTGAGGTGGACTTTGGACAGGTGCTTTAATGATAGGTTTTTCATGTGTAAAATATACATGTCTGTATGGGACTGCTAGAAAGGTAAAGTCCAATTTATTTGTAGAATTTCTGTACTAGTGAATGCTATATACAGGATATTAAATCATTGCTCTCATTCATCTCTCTCTATTTGGGGCAGGGTTTCTCTGAATTATCATTAAAATCTAATTTCGTTTTCATTGCTCTGTCCACCATCCCCCTTCTACCTTTAAGCTTAAATAGAAATTATGTATAATGAGGCACCTATTTTTTCTTCTCTTAATTTATATGGTGGGTGTGGGGAGTGACAGTTGTTACATGGTACTTTGTTAGGAAGATCAAACCCACGTATGCCCTGGTGTTCCATCTGTGGTACCTGGCTCAGTCATTTATGAGGTGACTTTGGACAGGTGCTTTAATGATAGGTTTTTCATGTGTAAAATATACATGTCTGTATGGGACTGCTAGAAAGGTAAAGTCCAATTTATTTGTAGAATTTCTGTACTAGTGAATGCTATATACAGGATATTAAATCATTGCTCTCATTCATCTCTCTCTATTTGGGGCAGGGTTTCTCTGAATTATCATTAAAATCTAATTTCGTTTTCATTGCTCTGTCCACCATCCCCCTTCTCGTTTTTCCCTTTCTCTATCATCACAATCACCATCCCCACTGCCTTTACGAAGGCCTGCGATGTGTCAGAGACTGTACAAAGAGTTTTTCCTGTGCTACCTCACTTAACTCTCATAACAATCTGTGGCATTTAGCATTATCATCCTCATTTTGCCAAGGAGGAAACTGAGGCCTCAAGTGGTAAACATAACTTGCTTGAGTTTGTAGCAAATCATTCAAACTAGAACGAACTCTTAGGGATCTAACTCCAAAGCCCATGAATCTAAACATGCCAAACAACTTGCTATTTAGTTCAGAATTCGCACACCTGCTCATAGTTCTTGATATCACGGGGCTCACAAACCCTCTTAAATCATGTGGCATTCATGCATTGTCACAGAAAAGCAAGCTTAGATGCAACAATCTCAGCATGCTTTCAAGAGATCTTATGTAGTAAACTGAACTCCCCATGAGTATTTTTTTTTCTTGTTTGTCTGCTACAGTGCACATGGACTTGCCAGAGAGAGATAAAGACAGAGAGAGAGGAAAAGTAAGAAACCATCCCCTAGGGAGGATGGCCACACCACAATCCCTTCTCTTCTATTCTCCTCTGGATTTTGGGCATGTATGAACACATTCCAGAGTGTTTTTAAAGCCAGCAAATCCAGGTCTCAAACTGTTCAGTCTGTAATATGGGATCCTTCACCTCAACCACCATGCCACCTACTGGCCCAAGCATTGTTTTCTTTTATTGGAGAGGTTTTTACTATAGGGTGCATGTGCTCTCTAGAGAGACAGAGAGAGACAGAGAGACAGAAAGCGAGAAATCACCCCCCAGGGGGGATGGCCACGCCTCAATCCCTTCTCCTCCACTCTCCTCTCAGGATCTTGGGCACACACACACACGCGCCTGGCGTGAGTTTAAGCCACCAGGTCTGGGACTCGAACCACGGTCGACTACATGAGAGTCCAGCGACATAGCCATTACGCTAACTGCTGGTCCTTCACCCAAGCATTGTTTTCTTTATCTTGAAATCCTAACCCAAGAATTGCAGGAGAGATTACCGTGTCTCAGAAAATTGGAATAGTTTTATAGTACTTGCCTAGTAAGTTTTTATATTTTGATTTGGTTTAGTTTTTAATACACTTAGGAAACTTTATTAAGTTATAGCATCGTCATCATTATCAGTATACATTACATATATTAAATTATATCGTAATATCCCACCCTAAAATTTTATAGCTTTAGCTTTCTTTCCTAATTTTTCTTCAAATAGGCAATTATCATTATCATTTTTGTTTGTTTGCTACAGGGTGTATACACTCACTGGAGAGAAACAGACAGAGAGAGGGAAAGTGAGAAATCACCCCCTAGA
This sequence comes from Tupaia belangeri chinensis, assembly GCF_000334495.1. NCBI lineage: Eukaryota > Metazoa > Chordata > Mammalia > Scandentia > Tupaiidae > Tupaia > Tupaia belangeri. The sequence goes on along the minus strand of NW_006159518.1, from coordinate 249,612 downwards.
GGTGATGGCCATGCCACAGTCCCTTCTCCATTTTCCTATGCAGTGACATGTGCTTAGCATAATTTTCAAACTGTCGGGTCTGGGACTCAAAACTGTGGAACTGGCGATGTAGGATCTAGTACTTTAACCATCACGCCACCTGCTGGCCCACCTTAGTATAAGCTTGATCAACCTCCACCATTATAAACAATGTTCTGTTGCATCAACAACCAAAACTTAAAAAAACAATACGTCTTTCTAATGTATCCCAAGAACTGACGGGATTCAATGAAATGTATCAGTTCTTAACCTGCAACAAAAGCCCTGACTTTCATGCTCTTCCTAATGACTTAAACCCCTAGGCAGTGGAGGCCAGATGCTCTCCATCTGGTGTGGGACCACTGTGGGAACCATGGGATGCTGCAAAGGTTGGGCTCATAAGGTTTTAGGAAACGCTGACCTTAAAGGAGTATGATGTTCAGAAAGAAAGAGCAATGTGTATTATAAATTGATAAATCTTCCATGTGGATCAGGTTTAAAGGTATTCTTCAAGATAAAAGCATTGATTTTTATCATATTTGATTGATATGCCAAAAAAGTGTATAAAATGTAAATAGAGAACATATTCTGTCGTATAGAGTTTATTTCTGGAAATTGTGTTTCACTAGCTCTGTTTCTCTAGCCCAGGAGCTGTGTCAATCTGACCTAGACTTTCTAAGTGAACTGTAAATGACTGGTGACTGACAAAAACAGACAGGGCAACCAAAATGTGTCCTATAGTGTTATACACAGGTCGTCTATCACTCGGTATGAATGGCAAGTCTCCTGTGTCCTGACCCTGTTTCTAAGATTAGATCATGTCAAAATAGACAATAAATCATAACGCGTTATGATATATTTGTATTCTTCGTAGGACCATTCTGAAGAAAATCTCACCTTTATGAAAATAACTTTGAGTACTGGACCTGAAGTACTGTGTCCAGATAGTTTCAAAGGATGGGCCTACCTCAGTAGCTTCCTTATTCTCTATAAAGAGAGTAACAGTATTTCCATCTGGGTATCTTATCTGCAGTATAAGCATGCCCAGTAGAAAAATAATGTCGAAGAGCCGTTATCATTGATTGTCTTTAAAAAAAAGACACTATTTATCCAATTTTATTTATTGTTATTATTATTATTATTTATTTATTTTTGGAGAGGTTTTTGCTATAGGGTGCGTGCGCTCGCCAGACAGACAGAGAGAGACATAGAGATAGAAAGTGAGAAATCACCCCCCAGGGGGGATGGTCACACCACAATCCCTTCTCCTCCATTCTCCTCTCGGGATCTTGGGCATGCACGCACATGCGCCCAGCGTGAGTTTTAAGCCACCGGGTCCGGGATGCGAACCACAGTCGACTATGTGGGAGTCCAGCGACATAGCCATTATGCTAACTGCTGGTTCCCATTATTTTTTTTTTTATTAGGAGAGAGAGAGAGAGAGAGAGAGAGAGAGAGAGAGGAAGAAAGTGAGAAACCAAGCCACCATATCTGAGATTCGAACTGTGATTGAGCATGTGGGAGTCCAGCGCCCCAATCACCACACCACCTGCTGGTCCCTATCATTGAGTATTTTATGAAACCAGATCTGCTCACTTCTGGATTGCCTTTTATACTCACCTAACTCAGTACTATGTAAGTACTCACTTCTAGTAGTGCAAAAAAATAAGACTTTTTTGAACTATATTTGATTAAACTGTTCTTTCGCCACATTTTCCTCACTTGAAAGATGCAAAGTATAGTCCTAGCTAGTTTTGATAAAAAATATTTCCAGTTTATTTAGAAAATATAATTGTATTCCTTATCACTGATTCATATTATCTTTTAGTTGTGACAGAATTATGTTGCCCCTAACTATTTATTATTTTATATATCTCCTGCATGAAATAAAAGTTGAATTACTCTGGAGAGATGTTAACAGTGTATTAAAATAAATTAGATGCTTTAAAAGCAGTTTTGATAAAAGTATAATCATAGATGCAGGTTATAGGCTCTTATGTTGTGTAAGCACACCAAGGTGAGAAGAAAGAAAATGTGTAAAAGTCAATCTAAAGTTTAATACATTTACATTTAAATGCATGACTAGATCATCCAAATAAGTTCTTTTGAACAAGTGGGAATAAAAGGACTAACGAAAATGAGTAATTACTAGATTATACAGGGATTTCTTATTATAGAAACAAAGCAATGTTCATAGATGAGATTATTAAATACGAATCATCCTAAATTGTATAACATTAAATGAAAGTTACATTTTTGACTTTTATTTATTTAGGGAACATCTGTGTGGACTAAGCGTGAGTCAATTGTAAGATATACATATAATTTTTTGAAATGTACTAACTTATATCAACATTGTTCCTGCCCCCAAATCAGTAATAGAAACTCAGTTACTCCATACCTGCCGCTATGTGGAATCTCAGCTTCTAATATTTTAATACTATTATTTTTTCAGATAAAGTTGTCGGTTCATATTGCAAAGATGTAAATGGAAACTGAGTACCTGAGCAGCTGGATTCATCGAGTTCAAAACCTGCGCAATCTGCAAAACCGTCACAGCGCTGGTGAGCAGGGATACATCTGTTTGAGGAGGTGCAGAGCAGGGCTCCATTCAGGCAGCTCTTGTTGGCTGAAAATGAGAATAAGGATCATTGTGGCAAGCACATCTTTGTTCCCCAGTGGTTCTCATAGTGAAATAATAAGACGGTTTATTGCATTGACCTTTTTTTATTTCCTAGTCCTACATATGAGAAGAAAGTTCTTTTGTAAAGAAAATGTTAACTTACTAACTTGAAATTTTCTGCAAAAAACCAAAAGTTTGTTGATAGATTCGTTTCCCAGATGTGCATTCCTAGGGACTAAATTGTGTTATCCCCTTCTCCCAATTCATACGTGCGAACCCCCAGTGGGACTGTTCTTGGAAATGTGGCATCAGGGAGGTAATGAAGGTGAAGTGAGGGCATGAGAGTGAGGCTCTGATCCAGTATGGCCGGTGTCCTCATAAGGAGAGAGGGACTAGAGGGCTGCACATGCGCTAAGGGAAGGCCATGTGAGGACAGAAAAGGCCAAGGAGAGAGTCATCCATAAGCCAAAGAGAGAGTCCTGAGGTGACGTTTAACTTGTTAACATCTTGATCTTGGGTGTCCAGCCTCCAGAACTATGAGAAAATAGATGTATGTGATTTAAACCACTCAGTCTGTGGCATTTGATTCTGATCCCATCGGCAGATGAATACATGCCATACACAGGATTACACATGCGATCCAACACATTGTGTGTACTTTTGAGTCTGAACGAATCTTGGGTGAGGAGTCAACTTGACTTCAGGGCAGATGTCCCTGTGCTCTGTGGCCCTCAAATGTGGCTGATATTCTGTGCGACTGAACCGACAAAGATTGCAACTTGTTCTTTGACTTTCAACTGAGTGTGTAAGTGACGGGTGGTCACTGTATACCTGGTAGATCTGAGTGACGATGTAGATCACTGAATTTCAGTGTACCATGATTATGTGTCCTTAGAGCATTGCGATTATGCATCATGGAGCTAATTCAGTAATTCTAGATTTTTTGGAGAGGGCCACGAACAGTTTGCCTGGAGTTCAATATACAAGAATATCTTTTATTTTTTTTGAGAGGTGTTTGCTATAGTGCGCGTGCGCTTGCCAGACAGAGAGAGACAAAGAGACAGAAAGCGAGAAATCCCCCCCGAGAGGTGGCCATGCCACAATCCCTTCTCCTCCATTCTCCTCCCAGGATTTTGGGCACGCACGCACACGCGCCCGGCATGAGTTTAAGCTACTGGGTCTGAGACTCGAACCGCGGTCGACTACATGGGAGTCCAGCGACATAGCCATTACGCTAACTGCTGGTCACCGAGGATATCTTTTTTAAAGAATTATTTTAATTTGACCAGAGAAGGAGAGAGACAGACAGACACACATACACACACACACACACACACACACAGAGAGAGAGAGAGAGAGAGAGAGAGAGGGAGATGGAAAGCAAGACACCAGGTCCAGGACTGGAACCACAGTTGGTCATGTGAGAGTCCAGCACCTTTAGCCACTGTGCCACCTGCTGGCCCCCACACAAGGATATTAACAGGCTAGAGATGCTACTGATCACAAGATTAGTTCTTCAGAAAAATACCTTTATTGACATCCATCAGGAACACTGAAGACTGTCCAATGACAACTTAGTCCTACACAGCACTCCACTTCCTTTGCTTGTGACTCTCAATTAGTTCAATTATATGTGTTTTATTGATTGAGAAGTTGTTCTTAGTCCTGAAACTATATCATTGTCTTCCTTTTTCCCGTGCTCCAGTCTCTAGGATTATGGCTTCCTATAAAGAAGTAGGCTTAGGTTCACCTTGGTTTTATGAGCTAGGACTGAACAAGAGCCCTTCTTTTCAGGCGACCATCGGGTGGGAAGCATGGTTACCGTCTGTTCTGCCTGCTCTAGGACCTGAAGCCAGCAGGTCTGAGTTTCAAGCATGGTCTCTATTTTCTGGTTCGACTTTGATTTGGGTTCATGCCAGTGTGGATGCTCATCTTGCCTCTGAGTCTTTAATCTGACAGATCTCTCTTGCATTGTTATGTGTCTGGAGCAGAGGAAATGTGTTAAAGCACAAACCCATTCCGCTGTTTTGTCATAAAGTCGGGACAGATTTCAAAAGCACTAAGTAATAATGATATCAATCTACATTTCTTTTCTAACCCTGCTCCTTTGACAGCCAGAGTTCAATAGAGATATGTCGAAGGCAGCAGTGGGCAGCCAGGGCTTTCTGGCACTTAACCCAGATTCACCGGGACAGCTCTGTTGTTATCTGATTCACTGAATATATTATATACAATATCTTCTTTGACCATTTTACTCCAAATCTGCTGCTCTAAATTTCAAAAGGATCAGCCTGGAAAAATTTTGCACTAGAATAAAGACAGTCCAGTCATCACCTTTTCAAGGTAAATTGATAATTCCAAAACACAGAAATAAATACACTCATGGATGGATCTGGTATAGACTTTGTCAGTTATGTCAGTGATTATTTTCTGCAAGTAAAATGGATTTACAGGAATTGTCTAGCTAAGGGATCACAGGTTATCAACACAATTTAGTTTTGACAATCGCCCACCTAAATTTATTTTAACGTTGGACATAAAAAATGCTATTGTTTTTTAAAAGAAAGGAAATTTATTTATTCTATAAGACAGAGGGAGGAACACAGATAAGGAGAAAGAGAGAGACAGGCACCCCTGCAGGGTCCTTATGCCATGATCCATCCCCAGTCTTGGCTAGCTGAGGTGACGAGCACACACACGTATTTCAGATGTGCACAGGGCATCCTCAGGACATGGGCCAATGACCCTCCTACAGGACTTCTGCATCCTGCAACACTGTGTCACTGCTGTGCCACCATGGCTGACCCCAAAATAGTGTTTTTAACACCAGACCATTGGCTGGAAATGCTGACTGTGAAAAATGTAAGCAATGCTCTTTTTTTTTTTTTGCCACTGTATGGCATGTGTGCTATCCAGAGACAAAAAGAGAGGGAGAAAGTGAAAAATCACCACCACCCATTGTCTCTCCTACACCCTTCAAGGAGGGATGACCATACTCTTCAATCCCTTCTCCTCCATTCTCCTCTTGGGGTGCCTGATTGGTTTTTCAAGCACTGGGTTCAGAATTTGAACCACACAGTTGACCATGTGGGATCCAGCCACTTTAACCTCTACACCACTTGCTGGACCTAAGTGATGCTTTCTATTGAGCAATCCTTCCTAACTGTTAAAATGTCACACCAATAAATATTGGTGAGCTTGCTCTACATGGAAGACACCATGCTTAGCACTTTGAGTGAAGACAGCAGGGAAGACATTTTTAAAACCAGTGATTCCAACGTACACTTTAGTAACAATAAGATAAGAAAGGAGTGGCTAACAGTTCAAAATAAGAATAACGTAAATTTTATGAAGTCAGACTTAATTGGCAAAGCATTATATAGATATAGTATAGATATAGTATTAGAAAAACAAGAATTCTTTTAGTAGGGAGGTATATAAAGGTTAAATGTAAGAGCAGAGGCTTGAAATATATTTTAAATATTAATCTTTCCAGAAGCAAGTCATTTAGCAGAGTAGAAATAAAGCCCGTGGATAGAGAATTAGTAAGTTTAATATCAGAGCAGTAAGTAATACACCTTGCCTTTTTGAGTGGGGAGTTTAGGTAAAGAAGTAGTGTAGAGGGGCTAGCAGTTAGTGTAATGGCTATGTCGCTGGACTCCCATGTAGTTGACCGTGGTTCAAGTCCCAGACCCGGCAGCTGAAACTCACCCCAGGCATGTGTGCATGCATGCCCAAGATCATGAGAGGAGAATGGAGAAGGGATTGTGGCTTGACCATCCTCCC
>NW_006159518.1:226834-243122 GCF_000334495.1 Tupaia belangeri chinensis | reverse complement strand
TTCGGGTGAGCACACACACCATACAAAAAAAAAAAAAAAAAAAAAAACTCTCTCTCAAAAAAAAAAAAGAAGTAATGTAGATAAATCTAGAAAGACTAGAACCACATTGTAGACATGACTAAAATCCCAGGAGAAGGATGATCTTTAAGCTTTATCAAAGTTAAAATCATTTTAGAATATACAATGACAAGATAAATTATATTCCAAACCAAGTAAACTAGGAAAAAGAAAAAGCTTGCAACTTCTCTAAGATGAAGAGATGTTCGTATCTGTGTTTATCTGTGTATGCACATATACAAATTTATATGCACACATATTTTTATTATCATTGATTTTCAAAGCAAAGGATGAAGAAATAATATATGATCATTCTAAAGTTTTAAACAATATAAATTGACATTTTTACACAAAGATGAGTGATACTACTATCCACTTGTAAAGCATGCATTTTGAGCCATTCTTTCAGTAAAAATACTAATTAATTCATATTTATTCACCCAGTTCAGTGTGACTGGTCATTTATTTTCAAGGTGACTACATAAGGAAGGTCTCTAACTTACTTTGGCACAAATAGCATTGAAACATATTTTTAAAAAAATGAAGTGGTTTCAACTTATAAAAAGTTTTAGTTTTTCCTTTTTACTAGAAAGTTAATAGTTTAGATAGTTAAAAATTGACCTTTAACTTAATAAAATTTGAAAACAAAACTATTATCTTTTGTGGCATTTTAAAAATCACTGAAGTTAATAGATAACTATCAATTTCGTTTAGAAGCAGGTAGCAGATAAATCAGGAATATAATTAATATTTACTGGTATCCATAAAGCAAAAGAATACTACTAAATGTATTAAATTCATTGAACCCTTTACTTTTTCTTTCCCCTTATTTATACATACACAGCAAAGAAAAGATTCAAAATTACTACAGGTTATTGACATATAAAATTTATAGTAACTCCAGTTTTTAAATGTTTTCACAGATAATATCTACTTTATAGTGATATTCTTTTGCACGTTATCTTTTAATGTCTCTAAAAATACTTATTTTGATCCATCATCATCCTAAAGATTGATATCCTCTCTCTCCAAAACAGCTGAATACAAAGCATTTTTGGGGTTTTAGCTCATTTACTCAGGTAGATGATACTTTCAAAAATAAACAATTCGTGAATGATTCATTGGAGTTACTACCTGAAAGCAAAATTCCCTTTATAGATTATAGTTGCTCTATAAGAAATATACAGAGGGCTGGCAGGAGGCATGGTGTTTAAGGGTGTTGGACTCTCACATGGCCAAACATGGTTCGGGTCCCAGACCTGGTGGCTTGCTTTCTAACTTTCCCTCCCTCCCTCCCTCCTTCTCTCTCTCACTTTCACTCTGTCCCTCTCTGGTCAAATAAAAAAAAAATAAATAAAAAGTAAATAAATAAATAAATAAATAATTCTTTTAAAAAAGGAAAAGAAATGTACATGAAAGTGTATGTCTTCTATTAAAATGAAAATTTGTGCATACAGTAAATTTTTTTTCTCTAAAGAGTGTATATGCTCATTGGAGAAAGAGAGAGAGAGGGAGAGCAAGAAAGTACTTCCCAAGGAGGATGACTACACTGTAATCTCTTCCCCCTCATTTTCCTCCTGGAATTTTTATCAGGAATGGACACATGTCTTTCAAGGTACCAGATCCAGGACTTGAATTGCACAGTTGACCATGTGGGATTCAGTTGCTCACCAGAGAAACAGAGAGAGACAGAGAGACAGAAAGAAAGAAATCCCCCCCCCACCCACCCCAGGACTCACCCCAGAGGGATGGCCATGCCACAATCCCTTCTCTATTATCCTCCTGGGATTCTGGGCACATATGCACATGGTTTAAGTTTCGAGTCTCTGGGTCTGGGACATGAACTGCGGTTGGCCATGTGGGAGTCCAGTGACGTAACCATCACCCCATCTGCTGCCGACACGCTTCCCCCACAATGTGATTTTCAAACCTTGACTTGAACTTCATTTGGCCATATGGGAATCCAGTGCTTTAACCACCTCATTCCCTGCTGGCCTGCAAATCAGTACTTCTAACAGCAGATTAGCTACAGCCTTGGTCCATGGGAAAAAAAGGCTGAGCCCCTCAGGCGACACAGTCTGCTTTTTTACAGAGAGATTTTTGCTATAGGGCATGTGCATTCACAAGAAAGACAAAGAGAGGCTGAGAGAGAGAAAATGAGAAATCATCCCCCCACCCTAGAGGGCGTGGCCACAGGCCAATCCCTTCTCCTCCTTTCTCCTCTTGGGATATTGGGTACGCCTGCACGTGAGCCCAGTATGAGTTTCAAGCTGCCAGGTCTGGAATTCAAAATGCAGTCAGCAATGTGGGAGTTCAGAACCTTAACCACTATGCCACTTGCTGGCCCCAACATACAGTCTTTTTTTTTTTAAATTAATTTTATTTATTCATTCAACATACAATCTTTTTTTTTTTAATTAATTTTATTTATTCATTCATTTATTATTATTTTTTTAATCTGACCAGAGAGAGACACAGAAAGAGAAGGAAAGTGAGGAAGCAAGCCACCAGGTCCGGGACTGTCGTCAGCCATGTGGGAGTGTCCAGCCCCTTAACCACCGTGCCACCCGCTGGCCCCTACATCCACAGTCTTAACATAGAGCAGGATATTATATCTTTGGGAAAGTTGTGATGTATTTTCCTATGCAAATATTGGTCATGACTTTCCCTATGACCCAATAGATATTTACTCGATTTTAATTAATCATTCATTACTCTTATCAAAATAACTTAGTGGTTTATGTAATTTAAAAAAAAAAAAACCCTGTAAAATAATGGGAGAAGAATAGAATAATACTTTATTATATATACTACGTAATTTGTCATATTAATTTCATTTAATCCTCCAATACCTTTATAAAATAGAATTAGGTACTATGAGCTTCATGTTGAATAAAATGAGGAAAACTGCTGTAAGGGGAGCAGACAAAAGCTGACAAAAGCAGAGAATCATCTCTACACTCTAACTGAATCATACTGTAGGATGCTGAGATCATAGCTAACATATTTAAAGACCAATAATAAAAATATTGATGGTAAGGGTTAATATACAAATCTTAGGAACATGACCTATTTCAAGTCACTAGAAGTAGCACTCAACTCCTTCAGGCACATGGACTAGTACTGGAAAGTAGGAAAAATACCCACTTCTCAGTCTGTGTTTTACACTTCTATCATTGAGAGACAGTTTCGATGTGCTTCTGATCCATGTCCTTTCTTTTCCACGTGCTCTGAGTCCTAGGAGGATGAACTATAGGGATACATCAACAAGTTTCCTTGACTTCTAGTATAAGGTTGGGTTTGGCCAATGGGTAGACCGGCCACAGATTAATATGGAAGGGAGAGACTCCATGAGATTATCTAGCATATACTAGCTACTTCCCTTAACCGAATGCCACAGTCTTATCAATGGTCCACTTTGACTTTCAGTTTAGGCAGCTGTTTCCTTCTTTTATTTATTTATTTATTTTTTGGAGAGGTTTTTGCTATAGGGCAGGTGTGCTCGTCAGAAAGACAGAGAGAGACAGAGAGACAGAAAGCAAGAAATCATCCCCCAGGAGAGATGGCCGTGCCACAATCCCTTCTCCTCCGTTCTCCTCTCAGGATCTTGGGCACGCACGCACACACGCCCGGTATGAGTTTTAAGCCACTGGGCCCAGGACGCGAACCATGGTAGACTACATGGGATTCCAGTGACATAGCCATTACGTTAACTGCTGGTTCCAACTGTTTCCTTCTTTCATACCCTTTGCCCTCTAAGAGATAAATGCTCCAATTCTATTTTTTTTTTTTTTAAATTTTAGGTTTTAGCCCTAGGGCTCATGTACTCTCACTGGAGGAAGACAGTGAGAGAAAAGGTGAGAAATCAACCCCTGTCCCCAGGGGGAATGGCCATGCCACAGTCCATTCTCCTCTATTCTTCTCCTGGGATTTTGGGCAATGCACAGACACACACACACACACACACACACACACACACACACACACCTAGCTTGATTTTCAATCCACTGGGTCTGGGACTCAAACCGCAATTGCCCATGCGGGAGCCCAGCTCCTTAACCACCATGCCACCTGCTGGCTCTCCAAACCCCCACTCTTACTAAACCTTATGGCTTTGCTGTGTATTCTATTTCCCTAATAAATAATTCCCTTATTAATACATTTTCAATTTGTGCAACATCAATGGGCCATTCATTTCTTGCCAGGATATTGACTGATGCAACATCCAATAAGTAGATTGCTATTACACTAGAGGAAAAACAGTGAAAAGAGTGTTCTTAGTTTTGTGTGATTATTCCATATACTTAACTATGGCAATTTTTTTCTAGGAAAAGAAATATTTTGAAGAAATATCACTTTGGTTTATAAAAAAATTAATGCTTTGGAATCAGCAGTTAGTGTAATGGCTATGTCGCTAGACTCCCATGTGGTCCACCACGGTTCAAGTCCCGGACCCAGTGTCTTCAACTCACGCCGGGTGTGTGTACGTGCATGCCCAAGATCCTGAGAGGAGAATGGAGGAGAAGGGATTGTGATGTGACCACCCCCCCCAGGGGGGTAATTTCTCGCTTTCTGTCTTCTGTCTCTCTGTCTCTCTCAGTCTTTCTGGCAAGCGCACGCGCCCTATAGCAAAAAAACTCTCAAAAAAATATATAATGCTTTAAATGGAAAGCCCAATTAAATATTAAGTATTTTAAAATGTTAAGCTCAAATTTGTTTAAGCATTCTGATCACTAGAAAATTCATTTCTGCAAGAATAAAAGGCCTTCAAATATCAACTGCTATTGATTTCCCTGCTTAAAATTATAAATATCTCAGAATTCTTATTCTTGAAACATTTAAACATGAAACCCACTCAAAACAAAGAAACTTACTCCTTTACCCTACATCCCACTCCAATGCCTACTTCTTTGAAGAGCTGTCTACAATTGATTTCTCTTTGCCATTTCCTGTTTCTCTTCAAGAGCCATGAATTCAGCAATCTGTCCTCTTACTCCACAGAAAGCTCTCTCCAGAATCACCAGGAATTCCTTTCCTCTTTTCTCATTTTATGTATATTTAGTCCTCCTCTTACTTGATCTCTCAGGAACATTTTACCTTGTGAATGCTCTTTGATATTAAGACTTTCTACCTTGGATTTAACACCATTACTCTCTTTATACTGGCTTCCTCTACCTGTAACCACATCTCTTGGTGTCTTCCAGTGTTTGCTCTTTCCTCACTGTCCTTTAGATGTTCCTCCAGATTCCGACGGCTATGGTGTGTCCTTGCCATTTCACCTCACAGCTTCAATCGTGATATGCTGATGTCCATTTTCATCTTGTATATATATTGTCTTTTCTCTCTACTGAGCTTCAGATACACATTCCCAAATGTATTCTAGACATTTTCATGTAGATATGTAGCATTTTCATGTAGATATGTAGCAGGTACCACACTATAACATGTCTAAAATGAAACACCATCTTCCCCTAAGATGTCTATTTTTTTTTTTCTCCAGCTCTCCAAACTGCATATTAGCTATCCTGATGACCAAATCAGAAACTTGGAAGGTTTTTTTGCTTATGTGTTTATTTCCCTTTCTTCTTCTTCTTTTTTTTTCTAGAGGGTGTGTGTGCTCACCAGACAAGGCACAGAGAGAGGAAGAGGAGAAAGTATCCCCAAAGGGCTGGTCATGCTGCAATCCCTTCTTGTTCATTTCTCCCTGCTTTCGGGATTTGGGACAGACATGTACATGCACTCGCATGCATTTCTGGTGTGTTTCTTAAGCTACTGGGTCCAGGACACAATCTGTGAGATTGTCTGTGTAGGATCCCACTGCCGTAACCACCAGGCCACGGAGCCAGCCCTCTTGTTTTTCTTAAGACAGTGTCTTGCTCTGTTGCTATCTTCCTGCCTCAGCTTCCCAGCTGAGACTACATGTGTGACTACCATGTTCAGTCTTCAGGTTGGACCAGGAAGTAAACCTGAGCCTCCTGTGTGGTCCTGGCTTCTGGGGCATGGTGTTGTAGCAGGGTATGCCACCATGGCTGGACTAGAAATTTGGATATCACTTTCTCATCAACTGACTAACCTTTAAATCTGTTTATAATCTTTGTTTTTTGTCTATTTGCCAGAGAGCATGTGTATAAGCTGGAGAGATACTTACAGAGAGAGAGAGAGAAAAAGAAAGCACTCCCCACAGGGGATAGTCATGTTGCAATCCCTTCTTCTCTATTTCTTCCTTCTGTCAGGATTTTTGGCATAAGTGTACATATTCCTGGTTTGTTTTTCAAGCCATAGGGCCTGGGACTCGAACTACACAACTGATCCAGAACCTTAACCACAATGCCACTGGCTAACCCCATAATCTTTATCTCATCACATTACCTCTTTGTATAAATGCACAGAGTCCCTGGCATCGTAGTTAAGGAGTAATCTATATGTTCCAAAACATCGAGTGTTTATCTCTGCCATGGAATTTATCAGAAAGTACTCCCAGTTCCCACTTACTAGTCTCCCTCAGCCATCTTGAATGCAGCCACAACCTGAGCTGGGATAAGGGCATATCCATCTGTATCATCAATGTCCAACACAATATGTGGTATCAATTCAACACTTAATGAAGGTTCATGAATGAATGAAGGTGAGTTTACAAAATGGCATTCTAGGGGCCAGCAGATAGCAGGGTGGTTAAGATGTTAGACTACCACATGGCTGACTGTGGTTTGAGTCCTGGACCCAGAGGCTTGAAACATGCTAGGCATGTGTGCATACATACTCAAAATCCTGAAAGGAGAATGGAGAAGAGGGGATTGCAGTGTAGTCATTGCCCTTGCGTGTAGGGGGGTGGTAATTTCTTGCTTTCTGTCTCTCCAGTGAGCACACACTCCCTATAGAAAAAATCTCTCTCATAAAAAAAGAAATAAAAGCCATTCTACATCAGTAAAATAAAAGCCCACAAAAAATAACTATGTCTTCATATGTTGGTGAATTGTGATCACGAACGGCATTTAGTCTGTCACTTTTGGTCTAGCATTCTGCCACTGGTCTATTCCTAATGTGGGCTTGTTTCCTTCTAGGAGCAGGACTTTATATGACTAACTAGTCAAAATCCAGTTTTCCAGTGAATGCTTAAAATGATAAGGACACAGTACTTTCCTAAGTTCCTCTTTAAATAGCAATCTTATTTGAAGCCAAATATCACATGACTTTATTAAACTTAATGTAATTTCTATCAGCCAAACTGCATTAGAGCCCTGATACTATCAGGGATGAGCAATTTGGCAGGCTCTCTCCTTCCCATTCACCTTCACTTGCTTACCTTGCCTCTAAGAAAATATTATAAGACCTGACATGCTGGCTTTATCATGGAGAGAATAACATGTAGAAAATAACTGGGAGGTAGAAAACCAATCTCTAAGTCTAAACTCAGAAAAGAGTTTCACTAATTTAAGGCGAAAGTCTTCAACTATCCAAAGGCTGTCCCCTTTCAATATTCCTCTCTCACAGTTACATTCCACATCCAGTTTATGGTCCTCTATCACTATAGCCCTGCCTCCCCAAGTGATAATAAAATATCATATATAATACTAACAATAAATAAAATATAATATTCAAAAGCAAGCACACAAATAATTTCATGATGAGGCAGGGGTATTTGGACTCCATCATGATTATACACCCACCTCAAGTTGTGCGTAATCGCTTTCATTAAATATTCTTTTTATATCAGACACAGCCCAATTATAATAAAAAAAATTAGAAGGTGCTGAAGGTAGGGCTTGTGAGTTTTACATGGCTTGGCTCGAATTCTCACAGCCTTGTAAGTTAGATATTATTGACTGAATTACATGGATAATGAAATTGAAGTTGGCAGCACTCAAATAATTTCCTCAAGATTATACAGAGAGCAAGGGGTAAGGATCAGATTCAAATCCATGTCCTTAATATTTACTGTTCTATGAACTCTTATTGACATGTCATCTACACCAATAATTGTCCACCACCAGTTTTTAACTCTATTTGTTAAAATAGGTATTTGTCTAAGGCCTTTACTTGAGCCCTCCTCCATGAACCTCTGTGGTGGGAAAACATTACAATTGTGCTTTTCAAAGCATTCCCATAAATACATGTTAAAAAGAGAATAAGTACCTACAGTCTCTCCCAAATGAATGACCCAGATGTAAATGGCCAAGAAAAGTGAGACAATTTTAATAGAAATTTGTGCGACTACCTACAGAGTGCATTCAGAAATGCTAAGCTAGGTCTACATGCTTTGTTTAGTAACAAAACACAAAAAACTGTTATTGATGGCACGATCATGGTAGGACTCTAGAGAACTTTGTTTTATCTGTCAAGCTTGCTCAAACATTTCAAAACAGCCTTTCTTCCCTGGCACACGGAGTTGGTGAAAATAACTCACCGCAGCTGGATTCATCTTCATTAAAGTGACAGTCGGGCACTCCATCACAGAGCAGAAGGGACGGGATGCAGTAGTTGGAAGAGCACTGGAACTCCATGCTACCGCAGAGCTGTGCAGGCGGGCGGGGAGAACAATCCATTTCATCAGATCCATCTACACAATCCTCCTGTCCATTACACTTCCCCGAGAGGGGGACACACTGCAGCGTGTAGATACAAGAAAATTGGTCAGCTCCACAGGGTGATGGCTGTGGTGTGACGGGACCTAAAGGAAAGAACAAGTCAAGTCACTGTGGCATTCAGAGAAGTGTCTCACCATCCAGCACCTAAACATTGCAGGACACACTGATTCTTGCATAAAAATGAAATACTGTAGTAGTATAAGTAAATTCATTTCCAATATGGAATAATCCCAAGGGTCTTTTAAATGCTCATGAGAAATGGATCTTATAAAAAATATGCATGGGTCTTAAATTTTTTTTTTTTTGCACCAAAATAAACTCATACTTCAATTCCGGTTTTCTGTTGTGTGTGTGTGTGTTTTATTTTTTATTTATTTATTTTTTTTGACAAAGGACATGTGCACTCACCAGAAAGAGATAGTGAGAGGGAAATTGAGGAAGGAAACTACCTCCTCCCAGGGGATATGGCCACACTGTAATCTCTTCTCCTAGGGATTTTGGGCACACATCTAGTGTGATTTTCTTTTCTTTTCTTTCTTAGAGAGATTTTTTTTTTTTTTTGGAGAGATTTTCACTGTAGGGCGCATGCGCTCGCCAGACAGACAGAGAGAGACATAGAGACAGAAAGCGAGAAATCACCCCCCAGGGGGGATGGTCACGCCGCAATCCCTTCTCCTCCATTCTCCTCTCGGGATCTTGGGCACGCACGCACACGCGCCTGGCGTGAGTTTTAAGCCACCGGGTCCAGGACATGAACCGCAGTCGACTACGGGGGAGTCCAGCGACATAGCCATTATGCTAACTGCTGGTTCCCGAGAGATTTTTGTTATAGGGTACATGTGCTCACCAGAGAGACAGAGAGTCAGAAAGTGAGAAATTACCCCCTAAGGGAGATGGTCAATTGCAATCCTTTCTCTTTCATTCTCCTCTCAGGATTTTGGGCATGCGTGCAACATGTGCCCAGCATGGGTTTTAAGCCGCTGGGTCTGGGACTTTAACCATGGTCAATTATGTGGTAGTCCAGCAACGTAACCATTATGCCATCTGCTGATC
The DNA here is from genome assembly GCF_000334495.1 of Tupaia belangeri chinensis. Classification (NCBI taxonomy): domain Eukaryota; kingdom Metazoa; phylum Chordata; class Mammalia; order Scandentia; family Tupaiidae; genus Tupaia; species Tupaia belangeri. The sequence goes on along the minus strand of NW_006159518.1, from coordinate 233,427 downwards.
TCCAGGTGTGATTTTCAAGCCAGTGGGTCTAGAGCTTGAACTAAAGTTGGTCATGTGGGAGTCCAGTCCCATAGCCCCTATAGTACCTGCTGGCTATGCAATTTCATTTTTCTATGAACTTTCTGAAATCTCCTTATCTGAACTTTATGAAATATGCAACACGATTAGAGTATATGCCATATTTCATCTTAATTCTTCAAAAGGGCATCAATGACATGAAAGCTGACACTTTCAAGTTAGAGAAGAAATTCTGAGTCATGTCCTAACATCACAAAATCAGATTTTGCTTGAGAGTAAAGATACATTTACACAGTAAATTAGGTTCTTTGGAAAGATGCACTCACAATTTTACTGGGTCATTGGGAAAGTCATGATACATTTTTGCATAGAAAAACATATCATGACTTTCCTGATGACCTAATAGAATTGAAGGGGATTATTATATCAGTATACACTTTACCAACTGTCTTTTAATGGCCTCTGCCTGGGGAGTCTGGCTCCTGAGACCACAGCCAGGCTGAGTCCCAGGAGTAGAGGGGGCCATCACTTTGTCATGTGGTATTTTGCTCTTAGATCTTGATTACTGCTTGAAGACCATGTGCTGTCATATGGAAAGCACAGATGAAGTCCTAGTTTAATCTAAGACTGTAATAGAAAGAATCTTGAGACCAGCAGGTAGTGTGGTGATAAGGCGCTGGAATTCCCACATGGCCAGCCTTCGTTCGAGTCCCAGAACTGGTGGTATGATTTCTCACTTTTCCTCTCTCCCTCTCTCTCTCTGTGTGTGTGTGTGTGTGTGTTTCTCTCTATCTGGTCAAATGAAAATGAATAAATGAATAAATAAAACTAAATAATTCTTTTAAAAAAAGGAAAGAAAGAATCTTGAAGATATTCTGGCTCAAACCGAGCCAACTCATTTTACAGATGAGGATACAGAAGTTCACACATTTTAAGTATTGGAAGAACCAATGCTAGTTTGGTAAACTTTCATTACACCAAACTATTCAGCAGTGAAGATTTCAGTTCACCTTAAGTCAAATTTAAGGCATGGGCCAAGAATGTTGAAGATAGATGAGCCTATGTTCTAGAGGTCAAAGAATGTATATGAACATACGGGCTTGCACTAATTTGCTGGAACTTTATCAGTGGGGTGGCTTCATACTCTGACTGTGCTAGTTGTTGATGGATTCACAACTTTATTTATTTATTATTAAATATATTTATAATAAAATATATTTATTTATTAAGGGAAAATAAAACAAAAATCAGAGACAGGTAGTAATGGAGACCAGTTTAGAAATGTTTTTTTGTTTGTTTGTTTGTTTTTTACTTACTAATAAACTATTTTTTGTACACTCTTGGCTTTTTTTTGTTGTTGTTGTTATATGGTGCATGAGGTTACCAGAGAGAAACAGAGAGAGACAATGAGAAGGAAAGTGAGAAATTACTCCCCTGGAAGGATGGCCATGCTGCAATCCTTTCTCTTCCATTCTCCTCCTGGGATATTGAGTGCGCGCGCACACACACACACGCGCGCGCGCGCGTATGCCTGGCATGATTTTCAAGTCACCAGGACTAGGACTCAAACTGTGGCCAGCCATTTGGGAGTCCAGTACCATAATCATCGCATCACCTGCTGGCCTGATTAATTTAAAATAATTTCTTTTTATGGATTATACGACAATCATTTATTTTAGACATAAAGTCCATGTAGTGAGTTCATATTTAAAATGAAATATGAAAGTTCCTCTTCCTCTCCACCTAACCAGGGATGAAGATATATATAGAGAGAATGTATTTAGACTTGACCTGGTGACCAGGACTATGTACTTGAGATCTATGTGCCCATGCGCAAGGACTGTGTATCCAGGGAAGCTGGTATATTTAACTAGGAGAGGGCCAAGTGCATGACTGAGACATTAGCTCTGTATCTAACTGCCTGAAAGCATAGCAGCATACAGAACTGCAGCGTTCTAATGTTCAAATTCCGAAATCGAACTTAGAAAGTAAAATGGATATAAATTTTATACCTTTCTGTATAGCTCTTTTGACACTTAGCCAAAACTATCATCAAATACTTTTTCTTTATTGTTTTATCAGACTAATTTCACATTTAAGGATGGGCACACATAATTTATTTTTTCTAAAATATTTTATGCACTAAATGTTATTTTTATGAACTCAGCAAAGGTTAGAAAGGTTTAATAACCTTTTGCATGTAGTGAAATTGAGAATCAACTTTAGTAACATGCCTACTACTTAGGTAAGATACCGAACTCTTCTGAAAATCATGGAAGCAATTGTCACTATTGGAAGATAAATACATATTCTTTATGCTTTCCATCCTGTATTTAAAATGTGTGCATGTGCATTTACGTGTTTGTGTGTATGCATTCCTGTGTATGTAGTATAGTAGATATGCAAAAATAAAACTCTTCTATATTTGGAGATAGACATTGCATTAAATTCTGGAATCACTTTTACTGAAAGGCACTTAGAACTCACTTGTTCTAGATCTGGCTTTTCAAGGAAACTGGTGAACTTGTACTGCTTATAGAGTATACTTTCCTGTTCTTCCCAGGTCTTTCACTGAGATCAAGGTGAACATTTCCCCAGTTGCTGAGGAGTGGCTAGATGACCACTCACAGTTGAGCCCTGCTCTAGGAATTGTCCTTTACAATTACATACACTCTTAGAAAAGTGCAATTTACTGACTAATGCATTGGTGATAGACGGACTAGGCTCTATGCTCAGTATGCGATGTCCATGAAGAGCCAGTACAGCTCTAGGGCTCCACAAGGCACTGTCTGTTCTGTCTGCATTATATATAGCTCAACCCCTGTCCCATTAGCCTCAATTTTACTTCCTTCACTCCTTTGAGGGAATGTTCAGAGAATTTCCAATACACCTTTTACATGGGAACTGTCTCAGAATTAGTCTCACAGCGAACTTGACTTCCAACACTGTTCAACTATCAGAATGTATCTTGCTTGAAATTAAATCCTCTCTGAATCACTTCTCACGTTATTTTGGAACATGAATTTGTACTTTTTTTTAAGAGAGTTTTTTTTTTTTTTTCTTAGAGAGGTTTTTGTGTGTGCTCACTGGAGAGACAGAGACAGACAGAAAATGAGAAATCACTCCCCCCCAGAGTGGATAGCCACGCTTCAATCCCTTCTCCTCCATTCTCCTCTCAGGATTTTGGGCACGCATGCGCACACATACCGGTGTTAATTTAAGCCTCTGGGTCCAGGACTTGACTCCCAGTCCACTATGTGGGAGTCCAGTGACATAACCATCATGCTATCTGCTAGTCCCCTTTTTATAAGAGAGATTTTTGTTATAGGGTGTATATATTCACTGGGACAGAGAGACAGAAAGTGAGAAATCAACCCCAGGGGGAATGTCTCCACTGCAATCCCTTTTTCATTTTCTTTCATGATCCTTGGCACACATGAACACATGCTTGGAGTTTCAAGCCACAGGGTCCAGGACTTGAACTGTGGTCTACAATATTGAAATCGAATGATATAACCATTATACTATATGTTGGTCCAGAATTTGTACTTTATAAAGGAAGTTTAGGTAGGCATTTAGCCAGAGGTATTTCTTTAGTGGTTCATATATTTTTTTTTCTTTTTTAAATTAAATTGTTTTTTAGTGTTTGAATTAATTTATTACATTATCAGTTGACTGGATCATGGAGCCCAAGTCTACATGACATCAAGCGGACTGACAAATCAGGTCCTAGGGCCAGCTGGGCACACACGCACACGCATCTGGCGTGAGTTTAAGCCACTGGGTCCGGGACTTGAACTGTGGTCAACAACATTGGGGTCCAGCAACATAGCCATTAAGCTAACTGCTGGTCCCATTCATATTTCTTTTAAGTCTCTTGCTTAATCCTAATGAAAATTGCAGATCCTGGGATCAGCAGTTAGCGTAATGGCTATGTCGCTGGACTCCCACGTAGTCAACCGTGGTTCGAGCCCTGGACCCGGTGGCTTAAAACTTAGGTCGGGTGCATGTGTGTGTGTGTGCCCAAGATCCCAAGAGGAGAATGGAGGAGAAGGGATTGCGGCATGGCCATCCCCCCTTGGGGGTGATTTCTTGCTTTCTGTCTCTCTGTCTCTCTCTGACGAATGCACGCGCTCTATAGCAGAAAACCTCTCCAAAAAAAAAGAAAAAAAAATTGCAGATCCTACCACGTAATATAGCCATGCTTTTTCAATATAAACAGCTTCTTCCAAGTATTCAAATAAAATTAATATTTTTGGAAGATATACTTTTTATCTTTTAACTTGAATGAATTCTGCTGCATACATTCCTTAAGAAGTATAGCCACAAATAGATTATGGTTATACTACAGTCTAGTAGTAGTATTATTATTCACTATAGTGAATAATAAATAAATCAAGAATATAGACATATTTATTGTCTTTAGCATTTTTTGAAAAATCATACTGTACCCCACAAAGAGGTACAATGATTATTTATAAATCAGGAATCATAGTTTAAAAATTAAAAATAAATAAAACAAATAAAAGAAGTATAGCCACAGTTAAGAAAGTTCTTCTGAAAATGTAAATTCAATGAACCTACATTTGGGTGTCACCCATTAAGTTACATAATTATTTCAGGTAAAGTCTTTCACTTAATTCTGTAGAAGACTTGTAATGGTAATTGTTCCCTTTTAATACTCTGTAAAATCTCAGCACTACCTTAATGTTATATACTGTATGATTCTAACAATATGGCATTGTAGAAAAGGCAAGTCTGTGGAGACAGTAAACATACCAATGATTGCCAGGAGTTGAGGGGTGGTGAGAGCTGAGGTAGGAGATGTAAAGAGGTGGAACCAAAAGATTTTTAGGGCAATGAAACTATACTGTGTGATAAAAATGGTATATGCATGTCATACGTTTGTGAAAACTCATGTACTGTGTCAAGAATGAAATCTACTGGGATCGGCAGATGACTTAATGTTTACGTCACAGGACTCCCACACAGTAAACCATAGTTAGAGTCTTGTACTCAGCATCTTAAAACTCATGCTGGGCACGTGTGTGTGTGCACCCAAATTCCCAAGAGGCGAATGGAGGAGAAGGAATTGTGGTGTGGCCATCTCCCCTGGGGGATGAGTTTTCACTATTTATCTCTCTGTCTCTCTCTGGTGAGTGCAAATGCCTTGTAGTAAAAAGTTCTATGAAAAAAAAAAAAAAGAATGAACTCTACTGTAAACAAAGTAAAGACCTTGGGTGGTAATGATGTGCCGTTATCGGTTCATTCGCTGTAACAAACATACCTCTCAGGTGTAGGATATTAGTAGTGGCAGAGGCTGGATCCTTGCATGTTTTGGAGGGAGTATATGGGAAATCTCTGTACATGACTGGGTTGTCAGAAAAGTCATGATGCATTTTTCTATGTTTTTTAATGCAAAAATGTGTCATGACTTCTGATGACTCAATATTAATAATTTTACTGAAAACATTAAACTATTGTAAAATATAAAGTATGTGCATGTGTATATATGTATATGTGAATGTACATTTTAAATGTACTGTTATTGGTATATATAATTATCAGTACTGGTGTTGAGTTATATGTGAGGGGGCTTCCAAAAGCTCATATGAAAATGGAATTAAATGATTTTATTTTGGTGCAAACAAATTTTGAAGTCTGCATAGCTTTTCATGATACTAATTTTCCACAATCTTTTTGAAGACTGGTCATGTATATTTCAGCACCAAAATTCCTTAGAACTTACATTTTGGCCTGTAACTCATGTTTGATGCTTTTCTCTTGAAATTTCTATGTCCTAATTTCTTCAAATCTTTTTTAAAATGCAGAGATCCAACATTTAACATGTAAATGCCTCGGTAAATGCAGTGTGCATTGGTCAAGCACATGAGTCGATTTCATTTTTTAAAGAATTATTTATTTAATTTTATTTATTATTTTATTTTAAAAATTTGCTATAGGGCACATGTGGTCACTAGAGACAGGGGGTGGGTGGGAGGAAAGAAAGAGAGAGAGAGAGAGAGAAAGAGAGAAAGAGAGAAAGAGGGAAAGTGAGAAAGCAAACTACCAGGTCAGGGACTCAAACCGCAGTCGGCCATGTGGAAGTCCAGTGCCTCAACCTTTTTTAGAAAGTGAGAAAGCAAGCCACCAAGTCTGGGACTCGAACCACAGTCAGACATGTCGGAGTCCAGTGCCTTACCACCATACCACCTGCTGCCCCATTTGGTCTATTTCTTACCATGCCTAGTAAGCTATTTAGTCAAGTTTTTTTTTTTAAAAAAAAAAAAAAAATGGACTTAAGATGCCAGGCCAGAAACTGTGTAAGGGGAAAGGTGTCAAATTAGTATTACCTAATCCTACCTGGAGTTTGCTTCCTTGAGACACTCTGTAGAAGACTGTAATAGGCACAATGCGAGAATGAGACTTATGTCAGGAAACCACACTGAAATAGTGCACTCTGTGTTGATAGTATCCTCTTCATATAGCCCACGAAGTGGCATTAAAATAAAGAAGATGAAGAAAAGAAAAACAGAGTGACACTTCGAAATGTTGGTGACAGTGATAGAGGGAAA
>NW_006159518.1:223583-226819 GCF_000334495.1 Tupaia belangeri chinensis | reverse complement strand
GAGAGGAAAGATACTTTAAAAATGTTGACTTATTTGGCATGATTTATTATATATCTTAAGGGTGTTTTGTTTGTTGGTTGGCTAGATTTTTGAATTTTTGTTTGTTTGTTTTTGTTGTTAAGTCAGAATTTCTTGGGACCAGCAGTTGGCATAATGACTATGTCACTGGGCTCCCATGTAATCTACTGCAGTTCGCATCCCGGACCTGGTGGCTTAAACTCACGCCAGGCACGTGTGTGTGTGTGCATGCCTAAGATCCTGAGAGGAGAATGGAGGAGAAGGGATTGCTGTGTGGCTATTCCTTGGGGGTGGGGGGGCTTCTCACTTTCTGTCTCTCTGTCTTTCTGCCCAGCACATGTGCCCTATAGCAAAAAAAACTCTCAAAAAAAAAAAAGGTCAGCATTTCTCAAACTACCTCTGATCAGGGGTTTATCTATATAAGTGCTAGAGGTAGGAAAGAAGTATCTCTTGAAAGGCAGATCACAAGTTTCAAGTGTTGGAATCAATAACAGAGCGTATTTCATGTTGTAGTTTGCAACTGATCTATTCTTTGTATATTGGATCTGATTCAAGGCTGCACCATTAATAAAGTTACTCTCATTCACCTGTATCTCACCAAAGGTACTTCCTCCAGTGGAGAATAAGAGTGTAGATTTACAACTATCACCTGGAAATTGGATGTTAAGTCCGTGCTTTTTATTTTTTATTTATTTATTTGTTTATTTATTGAGAGAGATATTTTTGCTATAGGGCACAAGCACTCTCCAGAGAGCCAGAAAGTAAGAAATCATTCCCCAAGGGGGATGGCCACACCACAATCCCTTCTCCTCCATTCTCCTCTTAGGATCTTTGGTGCACACACACGCGCACCTGACGTGAGTTTTAAGCCACCGGGTCCAGAACTTGAACCGTGGCTGACTACGTGGGAGTCCAGCAACATATTATGCCATCTGCTGGTCCTAAGTGCTTTCTTGTCTACATTGCACAAGTAGTGCAAGCACATAATCGTCAGCTCTCAAGGGCTTCGACAGGAAATAGGTTAAGAAATACTGCTTTAGAGTATAGTATTGTGTACAAGTTAATTGTAAAAAGAGTGATTCTGGTGCAACAGAGAATTCCAACAATCAAAGCTATACCAGTGCCATCAATAATGGCCATTTCATCACCATACCAGTGTCTTTGCCATATCTATACCCATTTACTTTGCCCAAAGCTGTAATTTCAAAGAAAGTTTGGACACTCCAAGTTAGAACTGGACAAAGTTTAATCTTTCTTTGAGAGCATAATTTCTCAGTGCCCAAGAGAGTTGATGGTCTGAGGTACATGTTCAACTAGTAATTCTTACATTGATGAAAAATAAATCAATGGTTTAAAAAGGAATTATACTTCCCTTGAAAATATGGAGCCAGATAATGAAAACAAATAAACAAAAGAATGCATTGACTAATAGATTATTCTCAAATGTTTAATAAACCACAAAAATGAAAGGGTAGTTCAGCAAATTAAAACTGAAAAACTTTTTTTTTTTTTTTTTTTTTTTGCCATAGGACACATATACTCACCAGAGAGACAGAGAGATATTGAGAGGGAATGTGAGAAATTACCTCCCAGGGGATTCTGGGCATTCATACAAATGTATGAATGATTTTTAATCACACATACAAATGTATGTGTGATTTTTAAGCTGTTGGGTCTAGGACTCAAACCACAGTTATTGGCCACGTGGGAGTCCAGCACCATAACCACAAAGCCACCTACTGGCCTCTGGAAAGGTCTTTTAAAAATTAAGTTTTCTGGGGACTAGCAGATGGCATAATGGTTATATTGCTGGACTCTTATGTAGTCGAACATGGTTCAAGTCCCAGACCCTATGGTTTAAAACTCACACCGAGTATGTGTTCGTGCATGCCCAAGATCCTGAGAAGAACGGAGGAGAAGGGATTGTGGCATGGCCATCCCCCTCTCTGTCTTTCCAGTGAGTGCATGCAACCTATAGCAAAAATCTCTCTAGAAAATTTTTTTTCATTGGCCAGCAGATAGTATAATGGTTACATTACTGAACTCCCATGTAGTTGACGGTGGTTCAAGTCCTGGACCCAGTGGCTTGAAACACACTAGGTGCATGTACGTGCATGCATAAAATTCCAAGAGCAGAATGAAGGAGAAGGGATTATAGTGTTGTCATTCACCCGGAGGGTGATTTCCTGCTTTCTATCTCTCTGTCTCTCTCTATTTGTCTAGCAAGTGCAAGTGCCCTATAGCAAAAATCTCTCTTTTAAAAAAATCTGATGTTTTTGAATATAAATTTAAAATTTATTAACTAAAGTTATCATTCATTTCATAAGAATACCATGGGTCTCCATAGAGTTTTACTAATTGCTTCAGAAGTTTATGAGATCTTACATAAAGAATTTTTGCAAACCATACTGTATATAAATGTACAAGAGTAACCCTACCTTTTTGTTTTTTAATAGATTTTAAAAGTGAGGAGAAAGGAAAATCGTTAGGGAAAAAGACACCATTAGGAGTTTCAGAATCTGTTATTTTTAACTAACTTCAACATTCCCAGTAAGCAAGGCATTGCTGTGGTAACTGTATTCCATTTCATTTTGTGCTGTGTAGACAGCTCCAGTCCCTCACCTTGTCAGTGTTTCTTTGTCCTCCTGTAGGAGATTACATTTTATCGTTTTGTTTTGTTTTGTTTTTTCTTTTTTTGGAGAGGTTTTTGCTATAGGGCGCGTGCGCTCGCCAGACAGACAGAGAGAGACAGAGAGACAGAAAGCAGGAAAACACCCCCCGGGGGGATGGCCACGCCACAATCCTTCTCCTCCACTCTCCTCTCGGGATCTTGGGCAAGCACGCACACGCGCCCGGCATGAGTTTAAGCCACTGGGTCCGGGACTCGAACCGCGGTCGACCCACGTGGGAGTCCAGCGACATAGCCATTACGCTAACTGCTGGTCCCAACATTTTATCGTTTACTTATGTTTAGACAGCAGTGGAAGTATACGTCTCATAGCAAAAAAAATTATTGCATATAAATAAGTTACAGGAAATTCAATGAGGGAACCAGCAGTTAGAGTAATAGTTATGTCACTGAACTCCCACGTAGTAGACCATGGTTCGCGTCCCTGACCTGGTGGCTTAAAATTCATGCCGGGCACGTGTGTGGGTGTGCCCAAGATCCTGAGAGGAGAATGGAGGAGAAGGGATTGCGGCGTGACCATCCCCCCTGG
>NW_006159518.1:219152-223537 GCF_000334495.1 Tupaia belangeri chinensis | reverse complement strand
CACCCTATAGCGAAAACCTCTCCAAAAAAAAAAAAAAGAAGGAAATTCAATGAAACATACTTGTGAATTTCATATAAGTTCAGCAAAAGCCTAAAGAGTCAAAGATAATCTGATGGATCTTTATCTTTATGATTACTATGTTTAATGAAAATAACATTGATTGTTTTGAAAGGAAAATGATGTGCACATAGAATGTCTGTTTTTTAAAATATTTTATTTAAATTTTATTCATTTATTTATTTTAATTTGACCAGAGAGGAACAGATGGAGGGAGAGATAGAGAGGGACAGTGAGAAAGCAAATCGCCAGGTTCGGGACACGAACCGCAGTCAGCCATGTGGGAGACCAGTGCCCTTATCTACCACACCACCTGCCAGCCCCTAGAGCTTCTTTTATAAGGGCAGAAGTTAGGACAGTTGCTAAACACTGTCATACTCAGTGGCATAGATAGTAGAAATGCTCACTATAAGACTTAATATATCAGAGGCTAGCAGGTGGCATGGTGGTTAAGGGCGCTAGATTCCCACATGGCCAACCATGGTTTGAGTCCTGGACCTGGCAGCTTGCTTTCTCACTTTCTCTCTCTCTCTCTCCCCCTCTCTGGTCAAATTAAAATATATAAATAAAATTAAATAATATTTTTTTAAAAAAAAAAAACATCAGTTACAGATTGATAATTGTTGATGTCTGCCAGGTATTCTTTTAACATGCAAAAATATTACAAAAAACTAAGGAGTGGAAAAGAAGATTATAATTTTTAAACTTAATTCATAAGGGCTCATGTTTTTAGGTATTTTGAATTATAATCTTATGTTTATATCTCCATAAGAGCCCTCATCAAGTATTCAAACATTAATGTCTTTTTCATTAAAAAAAAAATAAAAGTGCATTTCAGGCTGGCCACACTACACAGGGGTTAGTGTTTTGCATAGTGAACCAAATCCCACAAGCCTGACTTCTGTTCAAACCCCAGCCTTGGCAGCTTGAAAAACACACCAGGCATGTGTGTGCACGTACCCGCATCCTGAGGAGATAGAAGAAAAAGAAGGAGGGTTACCAGGTCCCATGAGGGTGCTCTATCTCTCTGGCGTTTAAAAAATTCAATACATTTATAGTTTTTTAAATATACTCATTTCTTTCTCTTCTTCCTTTCTTTCTTTTTTTTTTTTTTTTTTTTTTCGACGTTTTTTCTTTCTGAATGTAGATAACTTTTTTTTTTTTGGAGAGGTTTTCTGCTATAGGGCATGTGCACTTGCCAGAAAGACAGAGAGAGACAGAAAGCAAGAAATCATCCCCCAGTGGGGATGGCCATGCCACAATCCTTTTCCTCTGTTCTCTTCTCCGGATCTTGGGCACGCACACAGACACTGAAGAAAATCAAGATTCGATGAAAGAGAATGTATTAAGAGATCCTCCAAGAGAAATCATTGTTACTCAACATCAATATTTGCCACCATCATACAGGCTTCCTTCCTAATCTGAAATTACATAAATGATGAGTTTCCTGCCTTCATAGAAACCAGAATAATCTAAAACTGAAGCAAAGGTGGAAACATACATAACAGTATGAAATGTTAGGGTGGTTGCTGGCCAGTGCTTTCTTGTCATGAGGCCTGGAACCTGGAGAGACCCCAGTGGATTACAGATTCCTCTGTCTCATCATTTCCAGATGGTGTGATAGTTCCTGGGCTGAGATATCACATTGTTGTGGCCTTGACTGCATGCAGCATTGGACCAGGTTACACACTTGGCTTAATTTCATGCTGTTGTTCATGGATAGCTCTAGCCCATAGTTACTGACAGCTTATTTAATAACTAAAGAATTCCCCAAGTCCTGATCACTTGACTTATAACTTTAGGGCCAGTATTATTAAATACATGCTTATTTTAATGCACCCTCACATTGCTTACAGTACCCATGTCCCAAAGGAAGAATTCTGCTCAAAAGTGGCTCTCCAGTGCCTTCCAGGGTTAACTGCACTGTCCTTAGTCTGATTCAGCCTCACCTAGGCTCATGTTCTCCCCCATAAAATCCTAAAGTTGCAAGAAAATAATGAATTTTTCAGATCCTATGACAAACATTATACTCTTAGCTGGTTGGTATCCCTCCAGGAAAGAATGTCATCGTCAAGTTTTGTGGATGGAAAAACTTTTACTTACAAAAATTATGAGTGGGTGTTTTTGGCACCAATCAATTATTTAATCTTTCTCTTCGAATAGAAGGTTTGAAAATGGAGAGTGAGAAATTATACCATCACACACCACAAATATATACAATTGAAGGAAATCTAAGGGTTTTAGACGATCTGTGAGAGAATGGTGCTCCATTTCATACTCACTTTGGGAACATCTACTGTCTTAGGAAGGTCAAATAGCAGACAAGTCATTTAGAGAGGTGAGCAGTGGAGACCACTCGGCAGTACAAGTCTATGGCAGTCTGTAATACACTTTCCAAGTATAAAGTCTTCTACGATCCAACCAAACTCCAATTAACAGGGCCTTGGCACCAAAAACAGGCAGAGACAGCTGCTATGTTTAATTTAATATTAACCTTGTTTTTGTTTTTGTTTTGTTTTGTTCTTTGTGCTAGAGGGTACATGTACTGTCAGAGACAGAGACAGAGGAAAAGTGAGAAAAACACCCCCTATGGGGCATGGTCATACTACACCATAATCTCTTCTTCATTTCTTTCTCTTTTCAGGACTTGGGACATGCATGCACATGTACCCAGCATGTGCCACAAATATACAGGCTTCCTTCCTAATCTGAAATTACATAAATACAGTTTCTCAAATTCCCAGGTTTAGTACTCAAAGCTAACAGTCAGCCATGTGGGATCTAGCTGCCTCAACCACCAGGCCACAGAGCTGGCCCAATCTTGACTTCTGAAGAGTAATTAGCTTGGGGCCAGCAAGTGGCATAGTGGTTAAGGTACTGGACTCCTAGATGGTTGACTACAGTTCAAGTCCCAGACCCTGCATTTCAGGCAAAATCCCAAGAGGAAAATGGAAGAGAAGGGATTGCATCCTGGTCATCCTCCCTGTGGGCTGATTTCTCATTTTCCCCCTCTCTCTGTCTCCAGCAAGCATACTCACCTTACAGCAAAAATCTAAATTAAAAAAAAAATTAAAAAATTAAAGAAAGAATAGGCAGCTTAACCTCAAGTTTGGAGTGTTGTAGATGATTATCACTATTTTAAAAAAATACAGGCACAGCTTTTTTAGACTAATTTCTACTTTCCTAATAGTGATTATATTAAATTGTGCTGGGTTCCCTTTCCCATGACATAACAAGCATTCTTGGAGATTGTTGGTCAGACCAGGGCAGCTCAACACAGAGATGTCAGCGGAAGGCATACCTGGCCCACTCTGCTGAGTTGCACTAGAATCAGAAAGAGGAAGGCAGGCAAAAAACAAGGTCTGGATTCTTCGGCCCTTGTGCTGCCCTCCACATTGGTCAATCATCTGTTCTCCAGGAAAGAAGGCCCAGTTGTGGGCTTGTCCAGACTGTAGACTCCTTATCAAAACCTGCTTATTTCTCTAACTCATGATTTCTATTTTGAGCAAGTTTATATTAGTGAAAAATGAAGACTTATACACATACTCACTCTCTACTGAGCCAAAATTTTTTTTTTTTTTTCTCCCTACTTCCAACTGTTTCCACAGGAGAACGAGCCTTTCTGGGTAAAATGTTCTTACATGCCAATAAGATGCTATTAGAGAAATTGGTCATTCTGGTGATGTCACTTATTTTTCTAGTTGAGGGAAAAAATATTTTCTAAAAAATTATTATTATTTTTTTAACTAAAGCAGCAATATATTCTTATTTTCTTTCTGAGGTAACAAGCAAACTTGTTTTTATAAAGTCTGGATGCTTCCCAGCAAATAACATATGTGTTCCGGGGAATCAGACAAATCATAATAAAAGCAGTCTCTATTAGCCCAAGAGAACAAAGCAGGGCCAGACTGACCCTGGCTGTGGAAAGCTCAGAGACTCTGACACACTTGGCCTGGTAAATCATTGGATTGCAGAGCATTTCTGAGTGAAAAGAAGAGTCAGCAAAAGTTATGATGATTTCCAAAATAGGAATTTCAGAACTGAGTATTGTTTCCATATGGTAGAGCTATGACTTGTTACCATACTATCTTTTATTTTGTATACACATTACTCTACATATGTTAATGTTTATATCTGAATGTGGTCAACGGCACATAAATAATTTTCTTTTAAGATGGAATGTTAGGACAATGATTTGTGCTTTATCTTTAGGTTCAGTAGCGGGCTCGTTAAATCCAGGCTAATGAAGTATAGGTCTCACCAGGAGTGATCTCTCCATGCTTGTCATTTGAATTTCTCCCCCTAATTCACCAAGATAACTTCCAGCC
>NW_006159518.1:216177-218959 GCF_000334495.1 Tupaia belangeri chinensis | reverse complement strand
GAAACCAAGAACCACCTCCTAATACAACCGGCAAACTCCTCTGCAGGTCAGCTGTCTGGTATTAGCATTTAATGCCATTTTCTGGCACTAGAGTTTTTGCCTTGGAATCTAATATCCTTTCTAGGACTAAAGAGGAATTATCCTAAGGCTTAACAAACAGTAAAGGCTTCATGACCCCTAATAATAGGTTCAAAACCTAATAATATTCTATAATCCAGTAAGAGAATCAGGATCAATTGATAATCATTTGCTTTCAGCTTTTGGTATATTTTTACACTATATTACTTTTAAGATGAGACCTAACTGAATCACTACCTAAATTGAAATTATAGAAAGGACCCTGGTATCAACACCATGTTTTAAATAATTTATCTACAATCACTCTAATATCAAACAAAAGGCAATAGCTATTGACTCTAATCATATCCTGATTTGACATTGATATTTTATATTTTTCTCAATTTTAAAGATCTCTTATTCTCGCTTAATGAAAACAAATGCCAGTAGAGATTTTTTAAAAAATGCGTGAGAAATAAAAATGGGTAAAAAACAAGCTTCAGATATAGATTTAAAAAAAAAAAAAACCTGTAAAATATACTACAGAAGAACTGCAAATTTAAGGGTAAGAGAGTCTGAAACAGTGTGGCTTCCTGTGGGGAGGATTAAGGATGAGATAATGATGAAGGCGGCTTTTGCTCTGCCCTTGAAATCCGAGAAGGGTCTATACAAGAGGAGATAAAGGGCAGGGCATTCCCAGTCAGAGAAACAGTAGGACTGAAGTCATGGAGCTAAGCGAATGTGGAGAAAGACGAAGACAAAGGTCCTATGTGAAGGAATCATTTTATAGACAGAGACAGATAGGACAGCAGTCATCCTGAAGGATAAGAAAATTATTCGGTAGGCCATCGAGAACTACTAAGTATTTTATTCTTTATAATTTGTATGAACGTATGTATCTATACATTTCCCTTTTATATATTTATTTATTTTTCTGGTCTCTACACCATTATATGGGGTTGTCAGGAAAGTTATGCCACATTTTTTGCCTAGAAAAACATAGAAAAATACATCATGACTTTTCTGACGACCTAATAGTATAGATAGAGGGTTTATTGTTGCTGGTCAGTGTTATAATTTGATTCAAATCGTCAAGCTTGATTATGATAAAATGAGAAGACAAATGGCCATTGCCCAGAGACGAGTGATGTGGAAATGAGATATAATAGAGTAACTAATGAGACTTTGAAGTGCAGACATCATTAGAAATTGGAAAGAGTATGCTTCAACAGCACTTTTGATTTTGGGAGAGTGACACAGAAACAAGGAGAGATGATTCACAGTGATAGCAGGAAGGGAAGCCCAGCTTCAGAAGCGAGTATTCAGAGGCAGTGACCTTCGCCAGTCTTACCCTCTGATGTCAGCCTTCCCTGCCTGCTGCTCGTTTTCCAGACCAGCAGTTTCAGATTTACTTCCGAATTTTGGAGTTACCCAATATTTTTCAATTAACTTATTTTTTGCTTAAGTTAACCCAGTCTAATACTGTTGCTTGTAATAAAATATCCTTTTGGTAAGAAAGAGCAGAGGTCTAACTTTCTGGATGTCACAATATTTGCGACTAGAAGATGAGTAAATTAGATAAACCAGTTATACGGCCATTACAGAGATTGTGATGAATAATAAGAAGGCCTTGAACTAAACTTTGGCAGTAAAAAAGAACTGAGAGGAAGAAGAGATTGTAACATTTATAGAACTTGCTGACTTAGCTGTATTGAGAGTAAAAAAATGGAGGAATAAGAAATGACTAGTTTCAAGGCGGATATTTAGCAAAAAATATAGGACTGAAAAGTTAATGGCATTTCCTTATAGTTCTTCACAACCAAGAGACTTTGAGGCCTTCATTATCAGTTGGAACAAAAGGTACAAATACCCTTATTAAGTTTTCAGTTGCAATATTAGTGATATATAATGCTAAATAAATATGGCCACTCTCTGCTTTGAGCCTCAGTCTTTGTTTCATTCCACTGTCTAGTGAAAGGACGGTATCTGGGCATATTCCTCTGAAAACTTGTGTGGTGTAGCCTGCTTGTACTGGATCTCCAGCTGATTGTGGGCGTCTCTTCCCAACTCCACCTTTAGTGATGTCACACTGTCAACCTGAAGTCAACCATGTTAGGAGTATTTATACCAAGGAAATAGGTACATGCTACAAATTTGGGCTTTGTTCTTTTTTTTTCTTTTTTTCTTTTTTTTTTTGAGAGCTAGTTTATTGGTATACCAGTGAATTATTCACATAAATATTTCACTGATGGCTAAAGAAATTACTCTGTATACTTGAGGCTGCCTCTTGGTCAAATAAAATCCTCTTAGAATTACATATAGATATTGCCCTAACCATGGTAGCATGCACTGCTAAGACACTGGGCTCTGCTGGTTGGGACCACATGAGAAGCCTGGGTTAGACACCTGTCCAAAGTAAAGGCTAGACATGCTGGCATGTACTTGTAATACCAGTGACTCAGGGAAGCTTGAGGCAGGAGGATTGATAGCTCAAGGTTGACTTGGGCAACATAGTGAGGCCCTCTCTAAGAAAGAAGCCAGGTATACATGATACCTAATTATAGCCCCAACTGGAAGACAGGAGGATCATGATAGCTAGACCCTGTCTAATGAAAAACCAAAACCACAACAGAGGGGTTGTGGTTGTAAAAAGATGGGGAGAGCATTACTAACTGTGTCTGTGTTTAAAAAAAAATATATATATATATGTATGATCTATATATAT
>NW_006159518.1:212927-216146 GCF_000334495.1 Tupaia belangeri chinensis | reverse complement strand
ATTTATATATATTATATATATTTTCACACACACACACACACACACACACACACATATATATATATATATATAAATATATAAATAAATTGAAGGTACACAACATAATGTAATGTTCTTTGTTGGAGATGATGAATATGATAATATTCTTGAGCTGATTACCGTACGTTGCATGCATGCATATATGCATGCTTTCAAAAATCAGTGTACCCTACAAAGTTGTACACAAATTAAGTGTAAATAACACATTAAAATAAAATAAAGGAATGAAAAATATAAAAAGAATCAAAACAGAGTTTCAAATATGACTTGATACTACTTGCTACTTCCAGGTATACATCATTATGCAAATATTTCCTTAGGTGGCAAACTCCTGGAGGCCTGGACACATTGTTACATTGGTATCTAGGCTTCCAATCCAATTCTAGGGTAGATGCTCAACAAATACTGACTGAAGGAAGAGCAGACTTCAGTTCACGGATACACCAAGTAGTGCAACATCTTTTGGATCTAACTGCGATTTCATTTCTACTTTTACGCGTCTGCACTAATTCCTGTGTCCCTTTTAACCCTCTCTTCATCCTCTCCCTCTCTATCTCATCCTCTATGCCTTCCGTCTGCTTTCCTAATCCTCTTCTGCAGACCCAGTCCCCTATATTTATAAAGTGGCAGGGTTGAAAGGGATGTAAGAGATCATCTATTTCATTTCCCTGAAGATAAAACATGGTCCCAGAGTTTAAATCATCTGCTCGAAATCATACAACTATTTAGTGACCCGCTCATGGTTACCTTGACCCGCGTCTCCAAAATTTTAGGTTAATCATCATCTTTCCACCATTCAGAACAGCCTCACAGAGCCTTGTGAACAATTCACAAAACAAGAAATCTGGGGAAAAACAAACACACACACACACACACACACACACACACGCGCGCACACACAGTAACTGGAGGCAGAGGTCACTAGGGGATTCTGAAAGGAGGTGCCTTATAAATTCAGTTGATAATGAATTTTATTTATTTATCTATTCATTCAACATGCTTATTTCTCTATTCAAACTTAATATTTATTGAGTACTTACTACATTACAGGAAGTCTTCCAGTCTGACAAAAATCTTGGCCTTTAAATAATTTGATTCAAGGGATCATGCCTGATCTGAAATTTGCTCTTCAAGTGTAGAGAAAAACAACAGGAATGGAAGTCTATTTAAGAATGGGGCAAGAGCTATGGTTGTTTAGCAGTGACAATATGAGTAAACAGAATTGGTAGTTTTTTTTTTATTATTCTCCTCGAATTCCTTATGAATTTCATCCTTTCTTTTGTTTGGCACCTTGAATATTTACCACCAAGTTATATTTACCAAGTCAAGATAAAAAAGATGCCCCGAGGATAGTATTTCATTTTAGAATCTGTATTTACTCTCTAAAGATCTATTATCTTTTGATCCAACAAAAAGAATCTAATTCAGAAAAAAAAAAAATTCACCATGTCAATCCCTGAAATAGTTTTCTCAACTTTTGAATATATGGCAGCTTCTCTTGTCAGTGTATTTACCTAAGTAAGCATCAGTATATTTCGGTTAAGTATATTAATCGGAGGAAGGCTAGATGTGTTAGGGCAGGGGTCCCCAGTCCTTGAGTCACGGACCAATACGGATCTCTGGCCTATTGCCCCACCCCTACCACCACAGGCCATGCAGCAGAGGGTGGGCAGTAGGCCAGAGAGCTAGGCTTCATCTGTGTTTGCAGCCACTCTCCACTGCTCACATTGCTGCCTGGGCTCCAGCTCCTCTAGATCAGCAGGGGTACTGGGTTCTCATGGGAGCACAAACTCTATTGTGTGATTGTTTCACTGTATATTGCAACATGGTAGTGGTGGAAATGGGGTGCATGGAGGATGTGGTGTGTTTGGGTCTTCCTGGGACCAACCCCCTGAACCTCTCCGTCTGTGGAGAGATTGACTTCCGGGAGACTTGTCCCTGGTGACTGGAAGTTGGGGACTGCTGCTGTGTTTGGTTATGTAATAATTACTCTTAGGCTTTTCTAAGTCATTTCTCATTTGCCTGAAATAGTTAATGTGATTTTAAAAAATTTTGTTTAAGTTAATGGGACTTTTTCAGGAAAAGCATATTTCTAAATTCTGGCAATAATAATTTCATGAGTGAGAAAAATCAGGTAAAACAGTAGGAAATTGGCAGGCTGAGGAGGTGACCTTCGTTCTTGATTATAAAACAGGCCTCAAAGTTACAACTCTCTTGGTTTCTCATGGCTGCAGTAGCAAAGTACCACAAACTGGATGACTTAAAGTAACAGACACTTATTCTCCAGCAATTGCAGAGGCTGAAAGCCTAAAGTCAAGGTGCCATCAGGGACTCAGTCTCTCTGAAGGCTCTGTAGGAGAAGCTGGTTTATTCCTTTCTCTCGGGTTCTAGATACATAATTTCAATCTTTGCTGCCTTCCTCATCATGTTCTCTTCTTGTGTCCATTTTCTGTGCCTCTTTTTATAAGGACATAGGAATGTATAAATCGTATTGGACTAAGGACCTTCCCTATTCTAGTATGACCTCATCATAATTTACATCTTAATTATATCTGCAGTGATCTTGATTTCAAATAAGGTCACCTTCTGCAGTCCTGGGAAGGACAGAAGTTTGGGGTGAGACACTACAATCTTGTCCACCAGTGAACTCCTGTGTGAAAATAAATCTGCTTTGACTGTGGTTCCCCCTCATTGTGACTATTGGTATTTCCTCCTTATTAGACTTCTGAAAAACTGCATAGGCATGTAACACAGTTTCAAGTGCTTTATAATTTCACACTCATTGGAATATCAAATACCTTACAGCTTAGTTTTAAAAGCATCAGTGTCCTACCAACTCTATAAAATGTTCTTCATCATGGAGACAAATATGATCCTGGTTTCAAATGACAGGTGAACAGAAACATCTTCCATCCTTAGAAACTCACATGGCTAAGAAAATAGACCCTTACAAATAAATACATTTCTCTGCTGACTCAGAATTGCTTAAGATGCTTTACTGCATTGGGTTTGCCTCACTTACGAAGTGTCGCCCTTGGAAACCTGAAGTAATTAAAGTAGAATAGAGAGGTAATAATGCAGAAATAAAGATTGGGGGACTTTTAGTGCAATGTTCTAAATAGAAAACTACAGGTAACTTGGGGTGACAAATGCTGTCTTTCTTTCTTTCTTTCTTTCTTT
>NW_006159518.1:172118-212887 GCF_000334495.1 Tupaia belangeri chinensis | reverse complement strand
CACTGGGGAGAGTGAGACGGAAAGTGAGAACACACTCCCTGTGGGGGAGATAGCCATGTCGCAATCCCTTCTCCTCTTAAGATTTTGGGCGCACACACTCACACACACACACACACACCTAGCATGATTTCTTTTTTATTTTTTGAAAGGTTTTTGCCATAGGGCACGTGCGTGTGCCAGAAAGAAAGAGAGAGACAGAGAGACAGAAAGCGAGAAATCACCCCCCCCCCGGGGGGATGGCCCTACCGCAATCCTTTCTCCCCCATTCTCCTCTCGGGATCTTGGGCGCACACGCACACGCGCCCAACGTGAGTTTAAGCCACCGGGTCTGGGACTTGAAACACAGTCAGCTACATGGGAGTCCTGCGACATAACCATTATGCTAACTGCTGGTCCCCCTAGCATGATTTTCAAGCCAGAGGGTCCGGGACTCAAATCGTGCTTGGCCATGTGGGAGCTCAGCACCTTCACTACCAAGTTACTTACTGGTCCACAAATGCTATTTTTCTATATTGCTTCATCTTATGGAAATATATGTGTGTGTGGAGGGGTTAATGGTAAAAACAACAAACTAATGTGAAGTTGAAAATAATTTGAAAGCTACCTGTTTTTAATTTTAGGATGCTAGTCTGTACCTGATCAAAAACATGGTGTTGTAAAGACACAAATCTGAATGTCTTGTTATAAGATTTAGAGAAAATCATCTAGGTTATTTAGCTGTCTTAGTTCATTTGTGTCTAGACCAACTAATGAAAAGATGGACAAAGCAAGTAGCTGTACTGGTACAGAAGTTTTCAGGCTCCTTGAGGGTTTAATGGTAAATACAAATTAAAAATACTGTGGGGCCAGTAGGTGGCCTGGTGGTTAGGGGTACTGGACTCTCTCATGGTTTACTGTGGTTTGAGTCCCAGACCTGATGACTTCTTTTCTCACTTTCCTTCTCTTTTGCTCTGACAATCTTTGGTCAAATTAAAATAAATAAATAAGTTAAATTAAAAACTACTGAAAAATTTACTTAAATTTCTGTTTTTTCTTTTATTGAAAAACATTAATTGTGGCCATTCCTGTACTATCAGAACTGTTGCATTTTTTACAACGACATTTCATTGAAAAGCTATGCCTCATTCCAGGCATTTTCAATCAATAAAGTAAAAAATTTGTAAAGTCACATATCAAAATGTGACCTATATTAAATTATATGCAAGAATAATGCTTTCTTTATCTAGTACTATTGAAAAATAAAAATTTTCTTGTTAAGTACCAACAGTTAAAAGATAATCTTTTCCAAATGTTTCAGAGGCATTTATAATTGATAGTTTTTTCCTTCTTGAAATCTTTAAAAATCTTGTATGATTTTGTTGAATGCTGTCTAGAAACAAGACAAGTGGAATACAAACACTAATGCAAAAACTATTACTAAATGACTGACTGCTCTGAGACTGAAAAATGAAGCAGACAATTCCCCAGGGGACTTGATAAAAGTTTACTATCAGAGAATAATTTAGGAATGGCAGTTTGGGGATCAGTGGCAGCTGGTTCTCATGTGTAGGCAACTGCCACGTTCCCCCTTCTTCCCTCTGAACCCCACTAGAGGTGCTCCTGCCCTAGCACTGCTCACAGCTAGCTGAAGCCTTGTCATCCCTGTCCAGAGGGTGAAACTCAGAGAAAAAATATTGAACAGACATAACAATGGAAAGTTATCTGTTAAGAATGATCTACATGGACTTGATTAACAGGCAATGCACGTATGCTTTGTAAAACCATATTGTATTTGTAAGATATACAATGATTAAATGTAAAAAAAAAATTGCATACATAATACACAGTAAAATATGAAAAAAAAAAAAAAAAGTAAAAGAAGCAGCGAGCCGGACAGTAGAGAAATCCTGGAAGGCAGGGAGGTAAGTTTGCCCATGAACAGTGATAGAAAGATCATATGTCTCAGAAAAGAGAAAGGTGACTTTGGGTGAAGAACAGTCTGGAAGAAAATAAGTATCCAGAGGAATCTTGACCTTGTGAAGTATTTGTGAGCCTTTGGGAATAAAGCAAGTAGACAATAAAGCTATGTTTATGGAACTCCATTTCCTGAGGGTTTCTAACACAACTTTAGTGCAAAGTTATTTTGTCACTTAGAGGACATGAAAATCTCATGGTAAAGTTCATGGATAGAAAAACCTTACCTCTCAATTATTCTCCATGTAAGTAAAAACAAAACAAAACAGTAATTGTTCCAGTTTTCTGAAGGAATCTCATACCTCCAGCCATACACTCTGGGGTGAAAGAGATGTCATCAAGGGCAATAAAGATGTCTTCGTCTCCTCCCAAGTCAGCTTCAAATGCCACCTTAAATGGACTATGACTGGAAAGAGACTGATGTCCATACATCCACCCGGTTCTTTTATTTCCAGTCATCGACCACATCAGGATGTTCAGTCCTGATTCCTCAATGATGAATACCTAAGAAAAAGAAAATCATAATCAGAAGAAGCAGCTCTTTCTGATTGAAGTTACAGGTGTATGGGCACTCAGATGTTAATTAAGAAAACCTCTGGCCGTGTGACAGCTCAATACATTGACGGTAGAATTTTCTCTATGTAGAAAATGGCGGATATAAAATGAACCAATGGATCTTATATATATTCTTTAACTAACAGAACCTTTGTTTAGCTTTGTCAGTTCATTTTTGTACAGCAAACTGGATACAACTGGAAACCAATCATTTCCTTTCGTGTAGCGCACTGCACGATTTGCATTTTTTGCCTTTTTAAAAAGAGTTTTTTCCCTTTTTATTTATTTTTTTTTTTGTCATTTTTCTTTTTCCCTCTGTTTCCTTTTCTTTTACCTGACTTTCTCACTTTACTTCTCAACTTCCACACATTGAGTGTCTAGACAGGTCTAGGTCCTCAGTAGTGAAACATCTGAATACTTTTAGGGTCATAGAAAACCTCAACCCCCACTGAACTGCTACAGAAAGGGAGAAACTCATCTTCATAAATCTGAATTCAAATCCCCTTTTTGGGGATACCATGTTGCAAAACACAGTAGTAGAGGAGAAATTGGCATAGAAGTATCTCACAGAAAAGTAAAGCATATAAGCTTATGGTCACAGAACCTCCAACAAATTAGCCAAATATGAATATACTACCAAATGACTAAAAATCAGAGAAGAGAGACTGCAAAGTGAGCAGCAGGGAGAAATACGGAGCTGCAGAGAGAGCTCTGCTCATCTCCTCCCACACACCTCTGAATTCTCCCTTGACATCCAGCAGCTCAGCCTAGGCCCACCTGTTCTATAGAAACTGGGAGGTCTTTGTAATATCCAGTTCCATCAACAAAGTGCTGGTTGCTTGGTAAGCATCAGGGAAACAGAACTGCAGAAATATTGCGGTCATCGCCTCCCACACAACTCTAATGCTCAGAATTAACTCCAAGAAAGTAGGGAGAAATGTATAATCCATACGATGACCAGAAACTATTGCAGAGGCACAAGAAATACAAGAAACCAAGAAAATGTCTCTCCCCCAAGGGAAAAGAACAGAATGGAACTCATGGAAATGTCAGATAAAGACTTTAAAATATTCACAGTGACAAAGCTAAGAGAGATGCAAGAGATGAGAGACAACGAATTCCAGATGAAGGAGAAAAGAGACAATGAGTTCTAGGAGGTGAGGAAGTTCTTGCACGATCTGAAAGAGGAAACACACACCATAAAAAAGAATCAAACGGAACTGTTAAGAGATTAAGGCTGTAATACAGGATATCAAAACCTCCCTCAAAAATATGTGTTCAGAAAGAAAGGGAAAGAAAAATCACCCCTGTCCCCCCCCACCCCAATTAAGCATAGTCACACAGCAATTGTTTTTCTCTTCATTTCTCTATCCTGTCAGGATTTGTGGGGTGCACATGCACGCATACACACACACACACACACACACACACACAGAGCATGGTTTTCAAGCCACCAAGACCAGGATTTGAAGCATCATGGACTATGTGAGATCTACCTCCCCATGCACAGGACTTAACCTGTTGTGCTATGTGACTGGTCTGAAAATATATTTTTCCTTTTTTTTTTTGGAGAGGTTTTTGCTATAGGGTATGTGCGCTTGCCAGACAGACAGAGAGAGACAGAGAGACAGAAAGCGAGAAATCACCCCCCAGGGGGTATGGCCATGTCACAATCCCTTCTCCTCCATGCTCCTCTCAGGATCTTGGGCATGCACACACACGTGCCCGGCATGAGTTTTAAGCCACCGGGTCTGGGACGTGAACCGCGGCCGACTACATGGGAGTCCAGCGACATAGCCATTATGCTAACCTCTGGTCCCCCTGAAAATATATTTTTCCTATATTCTGTTTTTGCACTTAAATTTTACAGTATTTTCTTAGATCCTAAAAACACACACACACACCAAGAGTTTGGGCACTAGCAATACATTGTTACCTCCTGAAATTTGCCAAGAATGAGCTTACTGAAGACCCTAATTCTGGTCTTCATTAACTCACTACTTAATGGAAATTTTTCACAAGTTTACAGCTTATATCAATAGTAACATGTGTTCATAATGTCACCAATGTATTAAGTTGAACAATTACATGTTATGTCAAGTGTTTCTATAGCCACAGCCACCAATGGAAAACATAGGAATCTTATTTAAGAAGCTCACATAAGGCTGTTTGTTCCCCCCATTACGTCTAGTGGGAAAACCACAAAAGGCTAAAATTACAGCGTACATTTTTGTCTTTTAATTGAAACAATATTTATTTCATTTTGAAGCTTTTTAGTGGTAACTGTCAGCAAAAGTTTAAGTAACTTTTAAACACCTATTACTTTGAAAACACAAAATGGCTAATATCCTTGAAAAGTCATTCTAATTTTGTTTCTAATTTTACATTTCATTAAACAGATTTTACTGAAAAGCCAATTCATGTCACAGTAATAATTCGTTACTTGAAATAACTTTTTAAAAATCATCTACTAGATGAAATTGGCTACTTCTATTTTGATATTCTAAATGTTGACTTGAACAGAATCAGTTATGCAAGTATGGTCAACATTGTATATTGTGAGATAAGACACTTTTTATCATAAAACCAAAATAGATGTAAAGAAAATGCAAAGGTATTAAATTATAATAAAGTTCATGTCATAAGTTAATATTATATTCAAAGCTTATATTATAATAAAATAGCTGTGTATAATGTAGAACAGGAAAAACTTATAGAACTTGCTAAATCAAAACATAAATAAAACAAAATAATGACATCAAAGTATAGATTCGATCAAATTTACGTTGTTTGATGAAACAACTCCTCAATATTTATTTAGAATGAACATCCCTTTGAAAGAAAACATTCAACAACAAATATGAAGAGGTAATAAAACCTATGAGTGTTAATGGTTAAATGCCAGAATATTAGCCATAGCTCAACAAGACCCATGTATCTGCATTGCCTGGGTAAAGATATGAAAGAAATTAATGAGTAACTTTTTCTGAACGTCCTCTCCTGTTTTCAGTTTCTCTTCTTCAGAAACTCCAGGTGCTTGCAACATTGAAGACAGGTCACTTGTGATGACTTGGAGTCTCTGAGTTTCCAAGTGGACACCTCTGGACATCAGAAACACATTATCTATTTCATTAGCTATTTAGCTAATTAAAACTAGTCTATGAGATCCCTCAGCTACAGGAAAATGTGACTTACTTCACCCCCAGATCCTCCTAGCTGTTCTGCTAGGGAATCTTCTCTTTAATCATCCCTGATAGGGCAAAGCAATGAACTGAGCTACTGCTTCATCCTTAGAAGTGTGGTTTCACATGGCTTAATTTAAAAACACTCAAATTTTATATAAGAAGAAAGACAAGTCCAAAGTAATAGAAAGGGACATTTCCTTCAAAGAGAAGAGCTTATAGTGTTTAAACGAAGTTAATGAAGGATAGAAATAACAATGATGCTGCCCATTGTAATGAAAATTTAGCCCATTCACATATTTTAGATGAAACTCAATTTATATATGCATGTAGGTTTCATCTACCAATTCTCTTCTATAGCTCTGGAATTAGTGACATAGCGAGATTAAATAATTCATTAAATATACGTAGCACAGATTTGTAATCTTTAGTCTGGCATGTAAGGAGCTTGGAAATTGTCACTCTAGTCTTCAGACCAAGGGAAAAAAAGGTGAAAAAAACTGAAAATCAATAACTCCTTTTAGATTTATCAGAGAATTGAGGTCACAGGGCAAACTGTTTTCCCCAAAATTGAAGAGAGAGAAAAGTAGACACAATAAATCGCAACTTACAGAAACAGGAGCCTAGGGAAGTATACCCCTGTAGGAAATAGTACAAGGGTAGGAAAATCTAAACTGTAATTGATGAATTATATTCTTTATTTTTTTGGAGAGGTTTTCATTACAGGGCGTGTACGCTCACCAGAAAGACAGAGAGAGACAGAGAGACATGAAAGTGAGAAATGACCCCCCAAGGGGGATGGCCATGCCACAATCCCTTCTCCTCCATTCTCCTCTCAGGATCTTGAGCACGCATGCACATGCGCCCGGCATGAGTTTAAGTCACCGGGTCTGGAACTTGAATCGTGGTCGGCTACATGGGAGTACAGCAACATAGCCATTGCGCTAACTGCTGGTACCGATGAATTATATTCTTAATGAGGCCCACTGTGAGCAAGGTTTTGAAAATGAAGCTGAACCAAAAACATTCAACCTGAGGAGGAATCAAAATGGCCAACTGAGAGACCCAGCTCTCCTTGCCTCCACAAAGAAGGAACAAAACAGTAGACAGATGCATTTTTAGTGAAGCAAATTTTCAGGAAAAATGATAGTAGCCTTCTGAAGCATTAAGACTCAGGATAATTAGGAAAGTGAAGCATCGCCTCTCCTCAGGGAAAGGGTGCATGCAAATCCCCAGGGACCCCATTACCTCCACTTTCCATTGACGGCTCTCCTAGTTGGGGGAAGAAACTGTAGTCCCCACAGGCCCTGAGCTCAGGTAGGGAATTTCCTGAGGTCCGTGAGACTGGATGATTCCAGGGAGGAATACACACAGGGTCTCCCCCAGTCCCTGGGCTGCAAGCTATTACTGCAATAGTGACATTTTAGGGGAGAAGCCAATGCTAGTCTGAAGCCTGCTCTCAGGGCCACTTTCTTGAGGCCCCAATGACATCCCTCTAAGAACCCTAAGTACTTGAAGTGCTACGATCACAGACCCAGTGGTACAGCTGTGTTCCTAGCACCTGAGCCCACACAGTGTCACAAACACCAAGACAGAAGATTCAGAGGAGTGTGGGGCAGCCTGTAGGACTTGTAGCTAACACCATCTCTCCTTGGCTCTGCCTTTCCAGGGCTGCCAGGACTCGTGCACACTTAATAGGACTGCTGGTGACCCCTACCTGTCCCTGCGGACATGCTCCTGTAGTGCCACCAGGACTCCCATATGAATGCTAGGAGCGATGGGAGGACTACACTGGCTCCTGTGGCTGTAGAGACTGTGTTCCTACACACACCAGGACAAGTGGACTTGTGCATATTCCCTAGTCACTGTTGCCAGGCTCTGCCAGTTCCTATAGCTACAAACTATCCTGTCATTGCTCCTGAGAGCCACCAAGGTTTTGGTGTACATGCTAACATTATGAGTCAACTCTGCCAGCCCACAAAGCCACAGAAAATGGTGTTCCCCCCGACAGTGTACAGTGACTTAGGCACACTCCTCAGAGACTGTGAGTGGGCTATAGTTTCCAGCAGTCAGACTACCATCCACCTGCCTCCACAGGACTGCGGGAACTTGTGCATGTTTGCTTGGGACTGTGGGAAGACACATCTAGCTACGATGGCCACAGATGACTCAGTTCCCACCTTCACTACGGGTGCAGTGACTCCAACAGCAACAGGTAATAACAGGTAACAAGACTGAATTAGTAATTAAAAGTGTCTCAACAAAATGGTTTCACTGCTAAATTTTGCACAGCTTTTAAAGAACTAACATCAACTCTCCTCAAACTATTCCAAAAGATTTAAGTGGAAGGAATCCTTCCAAACTCATTTTATAAGGCCACTATGACTCCAATACCAAAGGCAGAAAATGACACAATAATAACTATAATAATAATAAATAAAACTATAGACTAGTATCACTAATAATAATAAATAAAACTATAGACTAATAAATAAAACTATAGGCTAATATAGAACACAGATGCCAAAATCCACAACAAAATATTAGCAAACTGAATCAATAGCACAATGAAAAGATTACACACCATGATCATTACTTAAGGGATGTGGGACTGGTCCAACATACAGAAACCAATAAACCTGACTCATCATGTTAACAGGATAAAAACAGTGATCACATTAACAGCTGCAGGAAAAAGCATTTGATAAAGTAAAATATCACTTCATGATTAACACTCTTAACAAATTAGAAATAGAAAAAGATCTTTAGTAGGCTAAGCAATCCTGTTCAAAAAACAAACAAACAAAGCTGCAGACATCATACTATCTGACTTTAAAATATATACAAAACTGGGCCAGTAGGTGGCATGGTGGTTAAGACACTGGATCCCACATACCAACTCTGTAGTTCAAGTCCCAGACCTGGCACTTGAAAATCACGCTGGGCAGGTGTGGTGCATCTGTGCCCAAAATAGCCAGAGGAGAATGGAGGAAAGGGGATTGTAGCATAGAAATCATGCTGGATGTGTGTGCATGTGTGTTTGAAATCCTGAAAGGAGAATGGAGGAGAAGGGATTGTGGTAGCACCATCCCCCCATGGGGTAATTTCTCACTTTCTCTCTACAGTGAATGTATGTATTCTATGGCAAAAACCTAAAAATATGAAAAAATATATAATAAATAAAAATAATTTAATAAATTAGACCCCTATCTCTCATCATTTATAAAAAGTAATCCAAAATAATGACTTAAGTGTAAAACCCAAAACATGAAATTGCTAGATGAAAACTTTCCAGTTATGGTCTAGCTAGATCAAGAATAGTGTAATGGTCAGGACCTCAAATACATATTCTAATCTTGGCTCTGCTAATATTCATTGGATGTTTTTGAGTCAAATTACTTGATCTTTTTACATTTTAATTCCCTCTTATGTTAAATGAAAGAAACAGCAATATCTACCTGAAATATGTTATTAGGTTAAACAATAAACATATAGATAGTAAGAACATAACGTATATTTTATTTTTTATTATTATCTCTGTGATTGTCATCCCATATCATACCATCTCTTGTGGAAAAATGTTTATATAAAAGAGTGAGTCAGGTAAACAATAGTGTTAATTGGGTGATTTTATTATAAGAAACTGATTCGCATTGGCAGGATTAAAAATATATTTTTGGGGTGGGTGCTATTTTGAGTTTTTTTTTTTTTTTTTTTTAAAACATTTTACGTAAGAGTTTTAAGACACTTCTAGCTAGAGTTGTCATAAATAAAGAGCTTGAAAACTGGAGAGCTTTAGTTTTCTGACTTCCCAATCTTTAGTGACTTACAAAGCTGAGTCTAGGACACAGCTTTCCTATATTCCAGTTGGGCAATCTTTCCTTCACATCACTTGGTTTGCAATAAACATCACTAGATGTCTAAGAGGAGGAGGAACTAAGAAAAATTATAGCTACTATGCATGTGGAAATGAAAATGGCTGATCTGTATTTAGCTCTACAACATTAACCTCGCATTACGTGAAAGAGACAGACTATTTAGGAGGAATCAGAAATAAAGCACCAACAAAATGCCTCTTTGTAGCAGCATGGCCTTCACGGCATTAGATGTTAGCCTGATTGATACTTGCATTTTTCTCCCAACTAATAACAGCAGAGTACACACTACCTTTAAAATACTTCCAAGACACCTCTCCTCAAAGTGAAGGAATATTTAAACTGCAAAACAGCAACGAGGAAAAAAATAGTGGAACTGTGGGTTGATTTACTTTCCTTTTAGTATGTTTTGCAAAAGCTGTAAATATTTGGTAAAATGATTTCTGGTTCTGATGGCTAACTGAAAACACATGCTCACCTATACTCCCTAAGAATGTTCCACTGCAATGACTGGAAAAATACAGACATAAATCCACAGAAGCACTGGAAAATCAGGAGCACAGCAGCTACCAACCTACTAAAATAGGAAGGGCTTTGGGGCAGTTTCAAACCAAGTAGAAACTATTGGATGAAAATACAAAAATACATAAACAGAGCACAGGCAATTGCGAACACCTATAGTTGGCAAAAAAAAAAAAAAAAAAAAGAAAGACCAACGGGTAGGGGGAAGTAAACTATTCCAGCGGAATTCTGGCATAACTCAGAGAGATGCATACCATAAAGAAGGAGCTTTGCCTATGTCATCAGCTAGCACTTAAACAAGTCAATAAAAGTCAGATCAGTTCCTTGAGTTAGGATTTGTGGATTCTAGCATTTGTGTGTAGAATACAGAGGGTGGTAAATAGTGCTGAAATAAACATATGACATAGGCGTTTCCAAGAGTGGGTACTGTAGCCTGAAAAGTGGGACAACGTACCCTGTGATTACACTATCAAGTACCGGTACCTCTCTCACCAAATAAACACATTTCCGAGACATTATAAACAAAAACCAGCTAGAAAACACCATTCCTCTTTTCACACCAGTGGGATGTAGAACAAGACATCCTGAATCAGAAGGCATATTCGCTGTGAGGGGAATACAATTTCTTACTTTTCCTGAGAAAATAAAGCACAAACAATATTATTTGATATAGACTCATCTACATATGGGAAGAGGATGCCAAGTAACCAAACCGTTGAGGAGAACTGTAAAACAGAGACAGTAAATTAAACCCAGGATGAAATACCATGGGGAAGGTTGGTAATAGGATCAATAAGAAAATAAATAAAGTTAATTCCCTTGAAACATTCAGTATCAATCATAATCTAGCAAGTAAATAGGAAAGAGAAGTTCCTATGTTGAAATCCTACACACCAGTATTTCAGAAAGTGACTGTAGTTGAAGATAGGGCCGTTTTTAGGGGTAATTAAGTTAAAGTGAGGGTGTTTGGATATATTGTCATCCTATGCAAATGGTGCCCTCATAAGAAGAAACGTAGACACACAAAGCAACACCAGGAATGTGTATGGACAGAGAAAAGACCATGTGAGGACACAGAGTAAAGGCTGCCATTTATTAGCCAAGAAAAGAGGCCTCAGAAGAAATTGAACCTGTTCACACCTCGCTTGGACCTGTAGACTGCACAATTGCGAGAAAATAAATTTCTGTTGTTAAGCCGCCCAGTTGAGGTTATTTTGTCATAGAAAATCTGGCTAATAAACACATTGAACAAAAAGAATCCAACATAGTGGATTCCACAGGAATGACTAGAAAGCAAAGATACCTAAAACATATAGTTTTTACTTGATGCCAATATACTGTGAGGTCTCGGGCATTTTTATGAATACAACTGCCAAGAAAGTAGATGAATTATTTAATCCCTGAATCTAATGTTCCAGCCAGGTTTAATAAGTCGCTGGAGCTATTTGAGAGGATTAACCAGGTCAATAAAATCTTGCCAAGGTCTTAATTTATTTTGGCAATGGGTAGGTTAGAAATATGCAATGAATTTTCACTGACAATGGATAGTCTAAATATATTTACTAAAAATTGTGCCCACTTTAGGGAAATAGATCCAGCAATTAAACTTACGAACTCTAAGAATAAGGAAGAACAAACAAAATGTAACCAACCAGTTAAAGGCAAACGCAGAAAAAAATAATAAAATAAAACCTCAAAACCCCCACAAAAATAGGTCTATATTATGATGAAATTAAATGATTATAAAATAGAAACCACAATGCATATGAAAATACTGAGTAGAGTCATTAAAAGAAAAGCTCAGGCTGTATGAAAAAAATAATCCATCCATATGCCATCTATAATTTTTTTTTCTATAGGGCACATGCGCTCGTCAGACAGAGAAAGACAGAAAACAAGAAATCACCCCCCAAGGGGGATGGTCACGCCGCAATCCCTTGTCCTCCATTCTCTTCTCGGGATCTTGGGCACGCACGCACGTCCGCCCTGCATGAGTTTTAAGCCACTGGGTCCGGGACATGAACCGCCTTCGACTACATGGGAGTCCAGCGATATAGCCATTATGCTAACTGCTGGTCCCTCATCTATAATTGATATAACTAAAGTCAAGTACCATGGTACCATGGTATAGTTACAAATAAAGGGATGAGTAAAATATGAAGAAAATGACAAAAGAGGTGGTAGGAAATCATTTATTATCAACAGATAAAATAGAATTTCTAAGGAACATATCAAGAGGAATATTTAATATTGACAAATGTACTTTTCCCCCAAAATAAAACTGTCTTGAATCTTTAAGCATTTGACAACACAGCTTCAACACATAAACTGCTGAGAGGCCAGCCATGGTGGTGCAGCAGTAAGGCCAGTGATGGTGGGACCGTGGTAATGCACTCCTCAGAGATACTGGATCCATATGGAAGATGGCTCAGTTTGTACACACTGAGTATGTGCACCAATGGTTCTAGCTAGCTGGCATGGTTAGGAGGCTGGGTGGGGGACTGCAGCATGAGATCCCATTGAGTGCCCCCCGCCCCATGAAAATAAATAAACTAAAACCAAAAACCAAAAAGAGAGCTGAGCTGAGACTGATAGAAACAGCAAGTCAGAGATACTGGCAATTATAGTGGAGTAATTTAAACTTCTTTGTCCCTAAATGTAGGGGCAGAGAAGACTGTGGTTCAGTTTATCTCTGTGTTTCTATTATCTCTCCATGCATCTACCTCTCCGTATCCAACTGAGAAGTCGTCATTCTCTCATGTAGCTAAAGAACATTAACATCTGCATATATGAATTTAATGTATGGTAATGGAGGCACGTCCAATCACCAGTGGGAGGATGAAGAAATGAACCAAAGGAGATGGAAAAACTTGCTAGCTGTTTGATAAAACGATGATGAGATTCTACTCTTTCATCAGTCATACACAAAAATAAGCTATACAAAGATTGTCTTAGCCTGATGCCTGGGTAATTTATAGACAATAACTATGCAGCTAATAGTTTTGGAGACTGGGATGTCCAAGAGCATGGCACTGGCCTCTGTTGAGGGTCATCCGGTAGCAGAAGGTAGGAACAAGCATACTCAACAGGAAATCAGGCTAAATTCGTCCTTTTTATCAGGAGCCCCCTCACAGGATAACTAACCCACTCCCATGAAAATGACATGAATCCATAGGAGCAGCATGCTCACAACCTAATCACTTCTTAAAGGACCTATGCTTTAAAAAGAGTTTTGGAAAGGATATTCAAACCACAGCCTAGATTAATTAGCTAAATGCAGAAACCAATGACTCCGGGTCATTGGAAAAGTCATGCTATGTTTTTCCATGTTTTTCTGTGTAAAAATATGTCATGACTTTCCTGACAATCCAACAGAATTAAAACAAATGGGCATATTTTGTTATTTTTATGGCAGGAAAAGGTTTCTAAAACAAGGCAATAAAGCTAGAGTCTATAAGAAAAATGTAGATGAACCAATTCTAAGAAAGAAAAATGTCACAGAAAAGTGGCTCTACCTTTAAATATGTTAAATGGTTTTTTAAAAGCAGCCATATTCAGCTTGAGATCCAGACTTCTAAGCAAAGTTGATTCTGGTTCTTTCTCAAGGTGACTTTTTTAGTCCATTTGTAGTCAGGTATGAGAAATACCTTCTTTTGCAAATTCCCATGTCTCTGTCTTAAAACTGTGACTTGATTTTAATTTTTAGTAGCATTACTCTTCAACTTGAGGTCACTTTCCTCTTTCTACTTTTATTATATTGTGAAGGCAAAGTCTACTTGGAAGGTCAAATTAGATTAGCTCCTTCTCCTGAGTGTCAACTTTTGCATTTTGTGTGGTGCCTTCCTATCTGGTCTACTTTATAATTTAATAGCAACTTAAGACAGCAGTGTTTTTTCTTTTTTTACCACATTCGGGCTTTCTTTCTCTCTTCTCTACACTGGGACATACAGAACACAGCTCAGCATCGTTCATTCTGCCTGAGCTGTCAAAGTTTGCTGTTGAGATTGACACATCCTTCTTTGTTAAGCTGTTAAAATGAACTTGTGATCCTTACTGTGTGATAGATGCTGTTTGTGTACCTGGCACTCTCTCACACTCTCAGGGACTCCTGACAGCCCCCGGCATTAGGCAAAAACCTTACCTCTCTTCATCACTAAAATATATCAGATTCAAATATGGAACACTGATATTATTAGGAAGAATCCTAAATCCATGTCTTTTTTTTTTTTGTCAGAGGGGGTGGGTACTTGCCAGAGACAGAGAGAGAGAGAGAGAGAGAGAGAGAGAAGGAGAGAGGGAGGGAGGGAGGGAGGGAGGGAGGGGGAAAAGGAGAGAGAAAGCCTCCCCGATTCAGGGATGGTCATGCTTTAATTTCCTATCTCCCATTTTTTCATTTCATCAAGATTTTAGACAAGCATGCACATGTGATCAGCATGTTTTTAAGCCTCTGGAACCACAGAGGCAGAGAGAGAGAGAGAGAGAGAGAGAGAGAAGGAGAGAGGGAGGGAGGGAGGGAGGGAGGGAGGGGGAAAAGGAGAGAGAAAGCCTCCCCGATTCAGGGATGGTCATGCTTTAATTTCCTATCTCCCATTTTTTCATTTCATCAAGATTTTAGACAAGCATGCACATGTGATCAGCATGTTTTTAAGCCTCTGGAACCAGTTTAACTGGGGATGGCCAGGTGAGATTGACTCCCCGATACACTGTTCTTAACCACCGAACTATAGGACTAGCCTCTTAATCTATTCTTAAGAGGGAGATAAATCAACAGTAAAAATGACTTTAGTTCTTATAAACCTTTGCAACATATCACCAGTGTATGTGGCATATTGAGAAATATGACCCTAATACATTACTTCCCATATTTCTGCTAAGTATGTTCGATGACTCTTACCTAATTTTCATAGGAAGGTTTGCATATGTTATTTCTTTTCTTAAATACTATCTAATGTTATCTCCAAAAGCTGCCCTTTACAAGCAGAGTAACACACTTGAGAAACCCACCACCATGATGTTCAGCCCAAATGGGAGTAAAGGAGCTCATTAGTCTAGAAAACCAGTTAAATGGACTTTAAAAAAGAATAAAATTACAGGCGGGATACTGATAGCACCTCTCAACAACTTCTCTAATATAACATAGAAATACAGTTTTAAGTGAACCATTAATAATAAAGAACAAGGATAAGGAAAGAATTTGACATGCAAATTTGCTTCAAGCCTGTGGTATATAAGCTAGCATCTATTTCAATTTTGGATACACATTTTTTTTTGAAAATATAAATGCACAAGTATATTTAATTTGGCATATTTTTATTTCTTGAAACTCAAGGTTCCCCCCCCCACTTCCTTACCTTTCACTCAACAAATGCTTGGTTGAATTTCTTTTTTTTTTTAAATTTTCTTTTAAAGGTTGCTTTTTTTAAAAAATTTTTGTTCATGACATAGAATGTGTGCACACACACACACAAAAGAGGGTAAGAGAGACGGAGGAAAGAAATATCTTTGACAGGGTCTCATCAGGCTGCAATTCTCTTCCTTCAGCCCCAGTTCAGGAGTTTGGACACGTGCACACACCTGGCATGTTTCAGGCCAGCTTGCTGGGGATCCGAACCCATGGTTAGCCATGTGGCCTCCAGCATTGCAGCTCAGTATACTACTGACTGTCACTGAGACTGGGCTCGCCTGGATAAATTTCTACAGCACAAATGACCATTACAAAATGAGTCACAGTCTCGTCTATGTAATAACCTCTCGTAGGAAACACTAGGGCCTTTTGAGCGACTCATTAACACCGATTATCATCTTGTAAATTATTACTTCACTGCACTAAATGATAACCTGGTGCCCTGATTCGGTGAATATAAATCTAAAATGCATTTTCTCTATCACTAGGAATTCCTTACATACCATATCTCATTGGCTTATTATTCAATTATTCATATTCTTATCTTATTGCACATGGATATGAGGGTAGTCACTGAATGGCATATAGAAAACCCTCTGAGGAGATCTCAAAGTACGTGCTAGTGCTCGTGCTGGGTGTCTCCGCATCACACCCCACGGACCCAGAGTCATCCTGCATTTAATAACCGAGGCTGAACCAACGTGAGAGCTTCCCTTCTCTGCCAACGTCTTATTCTGAAGTTCATGCATCCGGAAGCATCATGGGGCACAGAATTTCTTCTCGCATTAGTCTAAGGATGAGGATCCCTGAAAGGCCTGAATTTTTTTTTTTCTTAAACCTCAAGGTCCCCCCCCCCTCCTTACCTTTCACTCAACAAATGCTTGGTTGAATTTCTTTTTTTTTTTAAATTTTCTTTTAAAGGTTGCTTTTTTTAAAAAATTTTTGTTCATGACATAGAATGTGTGCACACACACACACAAAAGAGGGTAAGAGAGACGGAGGAAAGAAATATCTTTGACAGGGTCTCATCAGGCTGCAATTCTCTTCCTTCAGCCCCAGTTCAGGAGTTTGGACACGTGCACACACCTGGCATGTTTCAGGCCAGCTTGCTGGGGATCCGAACCCATGGTTAGCCATGTGGCCTCCAGCATTGCAGCTCAGTATACTACTGACTGTCACTGAGACTGGGCTCGCCTGGATAAATTTCTACAGCACAAATGACCATTACAAAATGAGTCACAGTCTCGTCTATGTAATAACCTCTCGTAGGAAACACTAGGGCCTTTTGAGCGACTCATTAACACCGATTATCATCTTGTAAATTATTACTTCACTGCACTAAATGATAACCTGGTGCCCTGATTCGGTGAATATAAATCTAAAATGCATTTTCTCTATCACTAGGAATTCCTTACATACCATATCTCATTGGCTTATTATTCAATTATTCATATTCTTATCTTATTGCACATGGATATGAGGGTAGTCACTGAATGGCATATAGAAAACCCTCTGAGGAGATCTCAAAGTACGTGCTAGTGCTCGTGCTGGGTGTCTCCGCATCACACCCCACGGACCCAGAGTCATCCTGCATTTAATAACCGAGGCTGAACCAACGTGAGAGCTTCCCTTCTCTGCCAACGTCTTATTCTGAAGTTCATGCATCCGGAAGCATCATGGGGCACAGAATTTCTTCCCGCATTAGTCTAAGGATGAGGATCCCTGAAAGGCCTGAGGTTTCTAACACGATGGCTCCAAATCCCTGATCTGCTCTTTCAAAAGTTAATCATACGTGGCAACAGAATAAAGGATTAAATGAGATATCTCCTGGGCAACTGTAGGGAACACAACTACCACCTCAAAATAACCACTTAATGCCCTATTTTGTAAAATTTACAGTTCAAACCAAATTTATATTGAGAACGACAGTATGCAGAACACAAAACATGCAAAGCACATTGTAAAGAACTAGATTTTAACAACTACTGGCATAAAATAAAAGACGATTTTGAATAATGAAAATGTAAACACTGAAAATGCCATGAGGACAGCCATCTAGTTCTGAGAGGCGGGAAAGCTTAGTAGTTACAAGCACAGACTAAAGTCAGCAGATCTGGGGAAGCCCATGCATTAAACCTCCTAGCTCTGTGACTGTGGACAAGATTGTGATATTTTTAACATTCATTTTCTCATCTGCAAAATGTAAATAATGTTGGCACTTGACTTCCTGGATGGCGTAAGGATTATATCAATTAATATATGGTAAAGGATTTGAAACCACATGTAGTATATGCAACATTATGCTAATATTATTCTCAGATTTTTCCCTCTCCTTATACTATCTTCCTATATAATGCAATGAAACTAAACTTACAGGTGACAGTCCAGGCAATAATGGCTTCGAAAACTGGAATAGTGACTTGCTAAATGTTTTATTACATAGGCTTTGCTAGAAATTGGCTAGCTCTAAGAACTCAATTCTAAGCTAAAGACCAATTCTTTAGTTTTTAGACATATTTATTTAATTTTATTTATTATAGTCATATTGTTTTCAAACTTACTACAGGACATGTGCCTTCACCAGAGAGATAGAGAGAGGGAAATTGAGAAAGGAAGCTGCCAAGTTTGGGTCTCCCACTGTGGTTGGACATGTGGGAGTCTGGCACCTTAACCACCATGCCACCTGCTGGCTCCTTTATTTATTTATTTTTTTAAGTTTATTTCTTCCATAAGAGAGAGAGACTGAGACAGAAAGTGTGTGTATGAGAAAGAGAGAGTGGGAGAGAGACAAGCACTGCTGACAGTCTTTATGTTTCGATCTACCTCTAGCCTCAGCCCAGATCACAGGAACGCCCAAGAGCTTTTCCTGTGAGCTCTGAAACGCTCACTTACGTCACTGTCCTGGGCTGTTATGGATGGTGACTGCCTCTGGTGTTCTGGCTCCTAACTCAGGCATGTTTGTGCAAACTCTCATTTCCATGGTAAACCCCTATTCCCATGATACTCTTAGTGGCTCTGGTTCTTGCTTGTATGTTGTTGTTGTTTTTTTAATAATGATACTTTAAAGAAAAGATATTTATTTATTTATTAGGTTGCTGGTAAAGTCATGGCATAGTTTTCTTTTTATGCAAAAATGCATCGTGATTTCCCAATGACCCAATATTTCCATGAGAAAGAAAGAGAAACCCAGAAAGAATCCTTTTGCTGCAATAAACTCCAGGTCTTACAGGCTAAGATCATAAGCACCCGTGCATGTATGTACCAGGCATGCTCAGGGAGGTCCCAAGATGTGAACCCTGAACTTCCCTATTGGGGTCCAGCTGCATAATCACTATGCTGCCACCTGGCTTCTTAGCAGCTCTGTTTTCTTTTTTTTTGGAGAGGTTTTTCGCTATAGAGCACGTGCGTTCGCCAGACAGAGAGAGCAATAGGGACAGAAAGCGAGAAACCACCCCCCAGGGGGGATGGCCACGCCGCAATCCCTTCTCCTCCATTCTCCTCTCGGGATCTTGGGCACGCACGTACAAGCGCCCGGCATGAGATTTAAGCCACTGGGTCTGGGACGCAAACCACGGTCGACTATATGGGAATCCAGAGACATAGCCATTACGCTAACTGCTGGTTCCCAGCAGCTCTGTTTTCATGACTAAGCTCTGACTGTAAATCATTTGTGGCTGAATAGGCCATCTACTGCTATACTTTACAGTAGTTGACCTTAGTTGCTATGTATAAATAAAACTTCATGAAAACCATATTGTAATAGGTGTGCATTTATGTGTAAGTTTGTGTATGTGTGTTGTATTTGTTGTATACATACATACATATATATGTGAGTACGTATATCTACCTATCTGTATATGCTAATGCACACACACACACACACACACACATCTATGTATCTCAGAACTTTAAGTTTTTAAATAAGCCTAAAATTACCATTAGGATTTTTTTATTTTTGAGAGATTTTTTTTACTACAGGACATGGCCACTCACCAGAGAGAGAGAGAGAGAGAGAGAAAGACAGAAAGTGAGAAATTGTCCTCTGAGGGGGTTGACCATGCCACAATTCCTTCTTCTCTATTCTCTCAAGATTTTAGGCATGCATAAATAAGCACCTGGTATGAGTTTTAAGCCCCTGAGTCCAGGACTTGAATTGTGGTCTACATGTGGGAGTCTAGTAACGTAACCATTATACCATCTACTGGTCCCCAGGCATTTTTAAAAATAATTATTTATCTAATTTAATTTATTATTATTATTTTTAAATTTGTTGCAGAACACATGGACTCACCAGAGACAGACAGAAAGAAAGAGAGAGGGAGGCCTCAGAACATGAATGTGGGACCTCCCATGTGGGTCCAGCCTCACAGAGCATTGCATTGCTGCTATACCACTGGCCCTAAGACAGAACCATTTTACTACGGTAGGTTAATTACTCTGAAATTTGAACAACAGGCTTCTAGAATCCAAATTATATACATAATAATTCACTGTTTTCAGTGAAGGAAGTTTTAGGAAGTTATTAACTTTTTTCCTCTGATCAATTAGAAATTTCTAACTTTTTTTTTTTTTTTGAGAGGTTTTTGCTATAGGGTATGTGCACTTGCCAGAAAGACAGAGAGAGACAGAAAGCAAGATTTCATGGCTCCAGGAGGAATGGCCACGCCACAATCCCTTCTCCATTCTACTTTGGGATCTTGGGCGTGCACACACATGTGCCTGGTGTGAGTTTAAGTCACTGGGTCCAGGATTCGAACCGCGGTTAACTACATGGGAGTCCAGCGACATAGCCATTATGTCAACTGCTGGTCCCGAGAAATTTCTAAAACTTCTAAAAAGTGTTATGGAAAGTATACATTGTATAAGATGCTCATTTACTTCCTTTATATTAATTTTAGAAGGAGTCTAGAATAATAAAAGGATATTACTCATTCATAGAGAAGTTCTCTTGTCCTGTGCCAAACTTCAAGTCTCTTTATAGATATTGAGTAACTCACCTGAGATAACATTAAATATCACAAGACAGGGAGGCTGAACCACTGGAACTGCATAATCTCATGGGAAACCAATTTTGTTTCACTCATAGCTTTTCTGGCAATGTGGGTCAAAAAGTGACCATTATTATTTCAAAGAGGGTTTCAAATTTCATATTTAGGCAAACAATGGAAAGACAGAAAGAAACTGATCTTTGTAAGTTCTATTTTTACAGAACTAAAAAATAAAACTATTGGGTAGTCAGGAAAGTCATGATGCATTTTTGCATAGAAAAACATAGGAAAGAATATGTCATGACTTTTTCAACAACCCAATAATTAAGTCGAAATTAACATTAATTATGTAATTTCCTGAGCCTTTGAGTCAAAGATACCAATGCCTGTATGAACATTTTATTATTCTGATTATTACTCATTTACTGTCAAAAGGTATTGAAGGCTTCCCAGTTCCTGTAAATTATTTGCTTGCTTTGTGAAGCCCTCTACTTTAAACACTGAGATAACTCTAAATAGTTTGATTCTTTTTATCCTAAAACATAATAGGAAAATTATAATTGAATTTCACTTTGGTCTCATCAACTGTACAAGTCTTCACTGACTGCTTTAGCTTTCTATGATGGTCTTCATTAAGATGCTAATAAAATTAAGGCGTGCTTAATTCAGGGGGGAAAAAAAAAACTTAATGTGCCAGTGAAGTTCTAAATCCTGTTTCTTATTTGAAGATGTTACTTGCCAGTTTACCCATTTTTTTTTCTCTTTAAGCCTCAGCTGTTCCTTAGATTGCAGAAATTATCTTCTAACTTGCTTCCCTTTGCAATGGACTAAATGTTTATGTCCTTCCCAAATTCATATATGGAAAGCCTAACCCCCCAGATGGTTCCATTGGGAGGTAGGAACTTTGTGGGGAGATTAAGTCACGAGGGTGGAGCCCTGTGAATGGGATTAGTGCTCTTATAAAAGAAGCTTCAAAATGACCTTCACCCCTTCAGCCATGTTAGGATCTAGTGAGAAGATGGCATTTATGAACCAGAAAGTGGCCCCCGCTTGTGAATATGCATAAAATTTTATAAAGTTTTTAAATGGTATCTTAGTGTTCATAGTCCTTAATAGTCTGGCCATTAATGAATCATAAACAATTAATTACTGATTATTCATTTAGAGTGAATGTACTGGATCTGACCAATTCCCAGTATTGGATGGTCAGACAGTTTCCAATATTTACTATCAGAAACAACGCTGAGATGAACAACCTTATAAATAAATATCACGTACATCTATTTTTAGGTCCGTATAATAAATTACTAGAAGTAGAATGTTTTGGTAAGTTATATAAAAATTTTAAAGTTTTGAATTGCCAAAATGCTCTTCATAATGGCATATTGATAGTTTCACTAGGAAAGAACAAAGATATCCATTTCTCCAAATCCACAGCAACAGGGTCTATGATTATTTTATTATTTTAGTATCTCTATTTAAAAGAAAATAAAAGGCTCTGCCCCACCACAATTTCAGATAATATTAGCTGGGTTTTTAGTGTCAGTTACTTAGAAAACTAGATGTACATACATGGATTCTCAAACCTTTTCTAAGATGTGGTTTGTCCATCAAAATCATCTATGCAATTTTTCTTTCTTTCTTTCTTTCTTTCTTTCTTTCTTTCTTTCTTTCTTTCTTTCTTTCTTTCTTTCTTTCCTTCCTTCCTTCCTTCCTTCCTTCCTTCCTTCCTTCCTTCCTTCCTTTTCTTTCTTTCTTTCTTTCTTTCTTTCTTTCTTTCTTTCTTTCTTTTTCTTTCTTCTTTTTTTTTTTTTTTTAGCTATTTAGCTTCTCTATGAGTGAGAGAAACAAAGAGACTATACAATTAACAGAGTCTTAATGCTGCAATCAACTGTCGGCCCTCAGCCAACCCAAGTAGTTTATCTGCCAGATTTACCCATTCGTTTTTTTTTTTTTTCTTTTTTTGGGGGAGAGGTTTTTGCTATAGGGCATGTGCTCATCAGTAAGACAGAGAGACAGAGAGGCAGAAAGTGAAAAATCACCCCCCAGGGGAGATGGCCATGCCACAATCCCTTCTCCTCCATTCTCCTCTCAGGATTTGGGGCACACATGCACACATGCCCAGCATGAGTTTAAGCCACCAGGTCCGGGACTTGAACCGTGGTCGACTATGTAGAAGTTCAGTGACATAGCCATTACACTAACTGCTGGTCCCCTACCCATTCGGTTTTTACAGGTGCAACATATCAGTGGAAAATTACTCCCCTAGAGAACGTAGTAAATGTGGTACCACAATACTCAAGTTCGAAGCAAAAAAGTAACATAAAGAAGCATGAAACTATATGAAAGAATAGTGTGTGGCTAGAAAGCCTCAATCAGAAATGCTAAGATAACGGGTTTCCATATTCATCTATATGTAACATTTTTGTATGCTTAGGAAGGTTTTTAGTCCAGAAATTACTCAAGATTTTCCATAGTAATAGTTGCAAAAATTAGACTTGCCCTAGCTCTGTGATTTACCGGTGACTGAAGGACATACTATGAACGGTTTCTCCTAGGCTTCCATTATGGTTTGCCCTCTTTCAGTAGCAAGTAACAAAGCTGGAGTTTTACTGGTTCAGATAAAGCAGGATCAAGGGTTTGAACGGAGCAGGTAACTCTGTTTCCCCCTCCTCCCCCTCCTTCTCCTTCTTTCTTCGGTTAGCTCTGTGTCCCTGTGTGTGTGAGCTTTGCTCTCAAACTCTCTCCCCATGTTGTAAAAGATGGCCTCTGATGTCCTCAAGTCTAACCTACTATTTGATTCTGCTGTGTGTCTAAAACCAGGGTGATTTATAAAGAACAGAGGTCTATTTAGCTCACAGCCTTGGAAGTCCAAGGTCAAGGGGCTTCATCTGATGAGGGTATTCTAAAAGATTACCTGTTTATTTTTGATACAAAAAGTTTGAAATCCATGCATAGTTTTTTCTCAAAACACATTTTCCATGAATTTTCTGTAGACCCTACTCATAGGATGGAGGTGTCACACGGTGAGACAGAGCAAGCATGTGTCTGTGTCTCAATCTGCCTCATCCTCTCTCCTTATAAACTGACCTGGATTCAACACTGCGAACCCACTCTTATTATCTTCATCCCAGGCACCTCCTAAAGTCCCCTCCTCTTAATCCCATAGTCAGATTAAATTTTCACCCTTCTTCTTTTTTTCTTTTTTTAGTTTTTGCTATAGGGCATGTGTGCTCACTGGAGAGAGACAGAGACAGGGTGGGGGAGTGAGAAATCACTGGGAATAGACACACTGTAATCCCTTTTCCTCCATTCTCCCCTCAGTATTTTGAGGATGCATGCATACATGCCTGGTATGATTTGCATGATTTCCAAGCTACTGCATCTAGGACTTGAATTATGGACTTGGCTATGTGAGATCCAGCAACCTTAATCTCCATGCCACCTGTTGGTCCAATTTTTCACCCTTTTAATCTA
Organism: Tupaia belangeri chinensis; assembly: GCF_000334495.1. NCBI lineage: Eukaryota > Metazoa > Chordata > Mammalia > Scandentia > Tupaiidae > Tupaia > Tupaia belangeri. Next base: position 188,931 of record NW_006159518.1, on the reverse strand, counting down.
TCACAATTAAATTTTATCAGATGAATTAGGGAGGTCAGGGACACATTCAAGCCACAGTACCAATACCCTTATAACACAGAAGAAGTGAAATCTTCTCCTCGAAACTGAAACCTTTTCAGTTCTGTACCAAATACTAGAGAAGACTGTGGTTGGCCCCACTTGGGTCACCCATGGAAGTGATAAAGGAAAATCTCCATGATAGTTAACCCTACCAAGATCATTTGGAGCAGGGGGTGGGGACTCCCTTGCAAAAAATCAGATGCCAGGTTGACTACCAGTTCCTCTCCACTATGGTTTCTGGTAGATTCTCTGAAGACTGCGTGAGTGCTCCATTACCCTTAACTACTGCACGTTAGTTAGAAAAGCCAGTAATTTCCAAGAACAAGGTATTAGAAATCAAGGCTAGAGAATGATACCTCTATTTGAAAGGGTGTTTACAAAAACATGGCTAAAAACCGCGAGTCATTTAACTGGGTAACTGAAGTAGTTGACTGAGCAGCTGGTGAATAGCATAAGGTCATATGGATGCCCCTTTTGAATTAAGGAAGCAACATTTGTTAGAAAATGACTGAAATCTGATTCTGCTCTATTGAAAGGACTGTTGGCCTTTCCATTGGTATTTGCTTTCCTGACTAACAACCTGAGACCAGTGTCCCCTTCAAATTGCAGCAATCTGTGTTTAATAAAATGTCAGTAGGGCCTGGCAGGTGGCATGGTGATGAAAGGGGCTGGATTCCCACATAGCCGACCACAGTTTGATTCCTGGATCTGGTGGCTTGCTTTCTCACTTTCCCTCTCTCTCTCTCTGTTTCTCTCTGGTCTAATTAAAAAAAAAAAATAATGATAATAACATATGGATTTAAATAAACAAATATTTTTAAAAAATAAAATATCAGTAGAAGTATTTATGAAATCTTTTTAAGGTCAGTGGTTATAAATGCTTTCTGTTAAAATTTAGCATAAGCAATAGCCTAACCTACCAAATATTCACATATTGTATGTAAAAGTTATCCAAAAAATTTTCACAATTTTTACATGATCTGCATTTGCTCATATATTCCTAAACTGTTAAAAATGAATCTCTTTCTCCATTGTTTTTCTTGGCTCCCCATTGGGGAAACAGACATTCAAGGAGACTCAGTATAAATTCCTCACTTTCTTTGCTTGCTTATATTTTTATAAAAGCTCCTTTTTTTTGGTTAATGGCTTAAATTGATGCAGCCCTTTTTTTTTTTTTTTCTCTCATCTCCTCATGTCTCTGCTCAGTTTTCTTTGGTAGACTACAGAAATCATGAGAAAATAATGCTGGCTAATGAGTATCAGATTTTTGAAATATAAGTTTTTGTTAATTATCTACTCTTAGAAAAGCTTCTAAGCCTGTTTGAGGCTGAGTGCTTCATTGTAAAATTGGTAAACATATATCTGCCTCATCATATGAATGTGAGGCTTCAGCTTTTTCAAATAAAGTGTTTTTCACTCGTATTTACTTGGTTAAATTAATTAAGAATGTTGGAGGGCGTGTGCACATGTACAAGAGAGAGATGGAGAGAGAATGTCCAGTACCTCCCAATGAGGGTGGCTATGCTGCAATCTCCTCTCCTCCAATTCTCCATTCCATGTATCCCAGGCACACATGCTTCCCCAGTGTCTTTCTAAAGCCATGGGGGGCCAGGACTTGAACCACGATAAGCTATGTAGGATCCAGCTTCCTGGCATAGTGTTTAACCACTGTAATACAGTACTAGCTCAAAAATTAAAATTGATCACACACATAACATTTAAATACATGCCCTAAGTGGTAGGAAGTGCTTAATAACGGCTGCTGTTATTTACCAAGAACCAGATTTAAGGTAAAAAGAAAAATCCTAATTGTATTTATTCAAACAACAAAATTATCCATTGCAAGGCAGTTATTATCCAATTACTAGGCATTGTGTTCTGATATACGACCTTTGAGTTAAAAGTCAAGATTTCAAAATTGGCTTATGATTGAAAGATTCTAAACTTACATGCAGTGGGAAGTATAAATCCAGTAATTTATTTCTTTAAAGATATTTGTGTTTAGTGCAGATTTTGGTCCTTGATTAGTTAAAAATGGAGCAGGCACGTTGTACCTGTGAACTGAGACATACTGAAAATCTTAAATTTGCTTTGCTTTTACTTTATTCTGGGTAGAAAATTCTCTATGTCATTATCCCTCATTATCTCTATGTCTTTATTGTTCCTAGCTAAATTGTTATGAAGATACATGTAGAATCTGCTCAAACTCATCTCCAGGTAATCTTTTCGATCATAATTGAGTTCACGTGGCAGCCATTAATAAAATAAATCTCAAATGAGATTAGACAAGTGACAGCACTGTTTGCCCAAGTCCCATTGCCCCAGAAAGAAATGAGAAATTAATGGAATTAGCATTGGCAGTTTGACTACTCACTCTCCCCACAACCCTTGCACCCACAGAAAAAGAAAAGGAGAAAAATGTTTAACAAAATATATGTCATGAATAGTTCAGCTAGCCAAATTTCTATATTGCTTTTTACCTTTAATATGCCCATACTCCTGGGATCGACCATGTAGAACCAGAATCGAACAGAACACATTCCGAGGCTTGCTGGGAAGTACTTGGAAGTAGAGATTCTTGCAGTGACTCCTTCTTTGGTGCCAGATGAATTGACATAGAGGAAGTGCTGGCCACCACCTTGAAATAGAATAATACAATCTTTTTTCAGTGCAATGATATGTTTTACAGCATGAGGCAGAATGTGCTTAAGCATGACCAAGTATCATTTTCTCTCTAAACACACATAGACACATACAAATTAAATAGATCTAATTTCCTTTTCTGAGTCATATGTCAATAATATTTTATTATTTTTAAACCAATAAAAAAGTGTGTCACTATGTCATGTGATGCACAAAATTTACTTTTTGGTGAATGTTGTCCAAGACTCATGCATAAAGTCATCAAATACAGGCCACTAGGTGGTGTGGAGAGTAAGGTGCTAGATTCCACATGGTTAACTGTGTGTGGTTCGAGTCCTGGACCAGTAGGCTTGAAAATAACGCTGGGGTAGGAACAGCAGACGGTGTAATAGTTACATGGGTGGATTCCCACATAGTCAAAGACAGTTTGAGATTTAGATTTGGCAACTTATACTCAGGCTGGGCATGTGTACATGTGTGTCCAAGATCCTAAGAGGAGAATGTAGGAGAAGGGATTATGACATGGCCATCCCTTCTGGGGAATGATTTCTCACTTTCTGTTTGTCTCTCCCACGAGTGCGCGAGCTCTCTAGCAAAAATCTCTCTTAAAAAAAGAAAAAGAAAAAAGAGCACACGTGCGTGTGTACCCTAAATCCAGACAGAGAGGAGACTGAAGAAAGGACTGCAGCATGGCTAGTCCCCTTGGGGTGTAGGAGTGATGTCTCAGTTTCCTTCTCTCTCTCTTTCTCTCTCTTTCTGTCTCTACCTAATAGCAAAAAAAAAAAAGGAGTAAAAAAGTGATCAGATATTTGTGTTGACCATAAAGGTATATTCCTTTTCTCCTAATTTGCACAAACCTGTCATTTTCAAGTAAATACAATATTTATATGCTGGTATAGGGCAGGTACACAGTGGGTATTGGGGACCAGTTGCCATTGTATCTTACTTTCAGTTGCTTTTATTCCTGCACTGACCAGAGGAGTAGTGAATGGTTACAACTGCAAAGTGGAATGTGAGTCTGAGCAAAGGTTTACTATTTTTTTCTGAGTAACAGATAACCTCTGACCCCTCAATTGCATTACTATGTAAAAGATTTTTGTATTTAAACACAATTGGATATTTTGCTGTTAACATAGTTGTCAAAATTTATCATAGCTATTATCCTCCTTTGTAGATTTTCTGGAGGAAAATATTATTCTATTTATTTTATATATACATATATGTATATATATATATATATACACATATATACATATATCTGGTGGCATATTAGTATTGTCACTGGTCAGTAATGTATTTCCTTTAGTTAAATATTTATTTGTAGTTCTAAATTGCCAGTATTAAAATATTTTCTAATTTGAAGTAATTTTTTTTTTCTGGTGGCATATTAGTATTGTTACTCAGATATATATTTTTAAATCATTTCATATGAGCTACTATTATAGTACAAATTTCCCTTAAAAAGCTTTTCAAGAGCGTTTGTTAGGTAAATGAATACCCTGCAGCTAATCAGCATATGTGTTAGTTACCCTAATCCCTTGAAGCATTTAATTCATCACTGTGAGGAATACCCATGCACTATTCTGAATACAGCTGAAAATGGAATTGGCCACAGTGCATTGCAAAGAAGCTCCAGGCGATCATATCACACCAACTATAGGCTTAGCTTTTTACTATTGTTATTATTATTATTATTATTTGGAGAGGTTTTTGCTATAGGGTGTGTGCGCTTGCCAGAAAGACAGAGAGACAGAAAGCGAGAAATCACCCCCCAGGGGGGATGGCCAGGCCACAATCCCTTCTCCTCCATTCTCCTCTTAGGATCTTTGGCATGCACGCACACATGCAGCATGAGTTTAAGCCCCTGGATCTGAGACTTGAACCATGGTCAGCTACGTGGGAGTCCAGTGACATAGCTATTACACTAACTGCTGGCCCCTATCTTTTCAAGTTTTGAAGGACTGTGTGGTAAATAAGACATCCTAGTTCTCATAGAGCCCAAATATAGATGAGATGCTAAGGGAGTGTTTGATCTTGTATTCATTTTAAAAAGTTAATAGGCTTTCTTTTTTTTTCTTTTTTTGAGAGGTTTTTCGCTATAGGGCGCGTGCGCTCGCCAGACAGACAGACAGAGAGCGACAGAAAGACAGAAAGCAAGCGAGAAATCACCCCCCGGGGGGGATGGTCACACCGCAATCCCTTCTCCTTCATTCTCCTCTCGGGATCTTGGGCACACATGCACACGTGCCTGGCGTGAGTTTTAAGCCACCGGGTCTGGGACGCAAACCACGGTCGACTACATGGGAGTCCAGCGATATAGCCATTACACTAACTGCTGGTTCCCAATAGGCTTTATTTTTTAGCATAATTTTAGGTTTAAAGGAAGTAGAGAGGACAGTACAGAGAGTTCCATGTACTCTACGCCATCCTCCCTGGCCCTCATGAACATCTTGCGTCAGTAATGGTACATGCATTACACTGGTAAGCCAATAGTGGTGATGATGAATTGGTTAAAATCCATTATTGAGTTTTCACAAATGTATAATGACATAAATACACTATTCACCAACATCATCTAGAATAATTTCATTGCCCTAAAATCCCCTGCTCTCCATCTCTTTATCTTTTCTTTTCTCCCTACGTTCTCTCTAACTCCTCACTATTTTTACTGTCTCCATAGTTTTGCCTTTTCCAGGATGTCATGGTCAAGCACATGACATACTGGATGTAGTCCTTTTAGATTGACTTCTTTAACTTAGTAATATGCATTTAAGGTTTTTCTAAGTTTTCTTCTATATTATTTCATTTTACCACCAAATAACATTCCTTTGTATGGATGTATTGCAGTTTGTTTATTCATTCACTTATGAAGGATATTGTTTTCATTCATTTTATGCTTCTATAACAGAATACTTGAGACTGGGTAATTTATGAAGAACAGAAATTTAATCAACTTTCAGTTCTAGAGGCTGGGAAGTGCAAGGACATAGTGCTGGCATCTGGTAAGGGTTTTTGTGCTCTGTCATACCATGGCAGAAGAGCAAAGAAGTGTAGAGAAGATGGGGTCCAAATTCATTCTTTTGTCAGGAACTCACTCTCAAGATAACTAACCACTCCTGAGGTAATGGCATGATCTATTCATGAAGGCAGCACCTTCATGACCTAAGTATTTCTTAAAGGTTCTTCCTCTTACCATCATCACAGCAATTAAATCTCAGCATGAATTTTAGAGGGAATATTCAAACCACTGAAGACATCTCAATGCAGCTAAGTTTTGGCAATTATAAATAAAGCTGCTATTAACAGTAGTGTACAGTTCTTTGTGTGGGCATAGTTTTTCAATTTGGGTATATGCAAAGAAGCACAACTTTTGACAAATTACCAAAAATCTTATCACCAAACCAAAGGTAAGTTAATGTTCTCCTATCTTCCAGGAGATTTAGAGTTTAGCGTTTTGCATTTAGGTCTGCAGTGTAATTTTGAGTTAATTTTTGTGAAGGATGTAAACTCTTTGTCTAGATATATATTTTTTCTTTTCGCATATGGTGTCCAGTTGTTTTGGCAATTTGTTAATGAGACTATTCTTTCTTAATTTGATTGCCTTTGTTCTTTTGTTAAACAACAATTCACCATATTTAGGTGGGTCTATTTCTGGGCTTTCTATTCTGATCGATTGACACTTTGTTGTTGTTGTTGTTGTTTATTTTTTTGCCAATAAAGCACTGTCTTCGTAATGTACTTGCTCACTACGTCGTGCGGTAAGGTACTGTGTGTTCTCTGTTTCTCTACTTCAACATTGTGTTGACTATTCTCTGTATTTTGCTTTTCCACACAAACTCTAGAATTAGCTTTTAATATCTACAAAATAATCTGATGGAATTATTATGATTAGATTCACATTGAATTTTTAGATAAAGTTGGTAAGAACTGACATCATATATATTTTATTTTTGAGAGAGATTTTTACTATAGGGCACGTGCCCTCACCTGAGACCAAGAGACAGAAAATGAGAATCAACCCCCCCCCCCCCCCCCAGAGAGGATGGCCATACCACAATCCCTTCTCCTCCATTCTTCCCTCAGGATTTTGGGCACATACAAACACATACACAGAAACACACACATGCCTGGTATGAGTTTCAAGCTGCTAGATCTGGGACTCAAATTGTGGTTGACTATGTGAAACCACACCTTAACCACTATGTCATCTGCTGGCCCCAAGACCTGATATCTTTAAAATATTAAGTCTTCCTGGTTGCGTACCTAGAATATCTCTTCATTTATTTAGATTTTCTTTTATTTATTACTTTTTATTGTTTTCTTTATACAGATCTTGTATTAGCTTACTTAGTTTTATACTTTAGTATTTCTCTCTTTTATAATTATTATTATTATTATTATTGGTGCTAGTGTTTTCTTCACTGTCTTATTGCACTAGCTAAGAGTTTGAGGATAATATTGAATACAAGTGGTACAGACAGACTTCTCAAGGTTGGCAGGTGGAAGGGTGATTTGGGTGCTGGACTCCCATATGGCCTATCACAGTTTGAGTCCTGGACCTGGTGGCTTGCTTTCTCACTTTCCCCCCTTTCTTTCTGTGTCTCTCTCTGGTCAAATTAAAATAATAATAATAGTAATAATATATATATATTTTTTTAAAAAAGAACAGACTTTCTGCCTTGTTCCTAATCTTACCAGGAAAGTTTTTGTCACCACTCAGAATGATGCTAGCTGTAGATAGTCTTTTCAACTTCAGAAAGTACATCTTAATTCCTAGTTTACTGAGGTACTTTAACACAAATAGGTGAAATTTTAGAAAGCTTTTTCTCTGTCTACTAATACGTTCACGTGGATTTTTTCTCCTTTAGCCTATTGGTATAATGATTTACACTAGTATTTGAATATTGAACCAGACTGCATCCTCAGAATAAATCCCACTTAATCATTGTATATATTTTTTTCTTTATTCATTGCTGGATTATATTTGCTAATATTTTGCTAAGAACTTTTGCTTCTCTGTTCATGAGATATTGGTCTATAGTTTTCCCTTTTTTCAAATAATTATTCTATTTAACATTATTTATTAATTTTAATTTGACTAGAGAGAGACAGAGAGAGAGAGAGGAAGCAAATGAGAAAGCAAGCCTGGGACTCGAATTGCAGTTGGCCATGAGGGAGGCTAGTGCCCCAACCACCATGCCACCTACCAACCCCTAGTTTTCCTTTTTTATATATATTTTTTTCTGGTTTGATATTAGGGTAATGCTGACCCTTTATAATATGTTAGGAAGTATTTTCTCTGTTTCTGTTTTCTGGAAAAGATGATAAAGAATTGATATAATTTCTTCTTTAAATATTTGAGAGAATTCACCATAAAGTATATGGTTCTAGGGCTTACAATTTTGAAAGATTAATGATTAATTTCACTTTCTAAGTATTTATGGGTCTATACAGATTGTTTATACTTGTGTGATTTGGTAGATTGTATATTTGGAAGAATTAATGTATTTTATCCTGGTTAGCGTATTTGTAGAAACAAAACTGTTTATAATAGTCCTTTATTTTCCTTTTAATTCCCATAGATCTGTAACAATGGACCCTCCTCTTTATATCTGATATCAACAAGTTGTGTCTTCTCTTTCTTTTTATAGTTAACCTGGTTAGAAGGTTTTACATTTTATGGGTCTTTTCAAAGGACCAGTTTTTGATTTTATTGATTTTCCCTATTGATTTCCTAATTCAATTTCACTAATGTCTGCTCTAATATTTATTATTTCTTTTCTTCTGTTTATTCTGGATTTAAAGTGCTGTTCATTTTCTAGTTTCCTAAGCTGGAAGCTTATATTATTGATTTTAGATCTTTCTTCTTTTCAAATATGTGATGAACTTCAAAAAGCTCATGAAAGAATAAGGATACCAGTCAATCCACTGGGAAAAGGAAAACCTGTTTGGCAAATGGTGCTGGAAAAACTGGGTATCCACCTGCAGAAAGATGAAACTGAACCCCTGTCTTTCAACATTAATAAAAATCAACTCAAAATGGATCAAAGATCTGAACCTAATACTTAAAACTATTAAACTACTGGTAGAAAATAATGGTCAAAATCTGGGAGACATTGGGGTAGGCAAAGACTTCTTAAATAAGACTCCCAAAGCACAGGCAATAATCCCTAAAATAGACAAGTGGGACTATATCAGACTAAGAAGTTTCTGCACAGCAAAGGACACAGTAACAAGTGTAAATTGACAACCCTCAGAATAGGAGACTATTTTTGTAAAATATGCTTCAGACAAGGGACTGATAACCAAAATACATAGGGAACTCAAGCAGCTTACTTAAAAAAAGTGATTAACCCAATTAAAAAATGGGAAAATGAGCTGAACAAGAATCTCTCTAAAGGCATATGAATAGCCAAAAAGCATACAAGGAAATGCTCAACAACCCTCATCATAAAGGGAGATGCAGATTAAAACCACAATGAGGTACTACCTAACCCATCAAAGTGGTGAAGATTTAAAAAAAAGAAAATGAGGGAACCAGCAGTTAGCGTAATGGCTATGTCGCTGGACTCCCACGTAGTGGACCGCGGTTCGCGTCCCGGACCCGGTGGCTTAAAACTCACGCCGGGCGCGTGTGCGTGCGTGCCCAAGATCCCGAGAGGAGAATGGAGGAGAAGGGATTGCGGCGTGACCATCCCCCCTGGTATGGAGGTTCCTCAAAGATCTACAAATAGAACTACCATTTGATCCAGCTATGCCACTTCTGGGTATCTACCCAAAGGACAGGAGGGAGAATGTTCCATCAGAAAAGCGCTTGCACATCAATGTTTATTGTAGCATTATTTAATATCACTAAGACATGGAACCAACCCAAATGTCCACAAACAGATGAATGGATTGAAAAAGTGTGGCATATATATTCTATGGAATACTACTCAATCATAAAAAGCAAGACCCTGGCTTTTCATAGAAAGTAGTCAGACATGGAGGATCTATTGTTGAGTGAAGCAAGCCATATTGTATGTATCCACTTAATATATACCGAATATCCGCACTTTATGGTAGAGATCAAAATATTGGATAGAATAAGAGCAATGAAAATAGTTATAGATGCTGTTAGCATAAGAGCAATGAAAATAGTTATAGATGCTGAAGACAGTGTGGAACAGGGTGGGAGAAGGGAAGAGTATAGAGAAGGATAGCAAGAGAACAAATAAAGAGGCATGACATTAGTGAGACATAGAAATGGTTTATTATTATCAACTGGATTGGTCTGAGAAGTATTTCATGCTGGGTAATCTTTTTTTATGAGTAAAATCATATATAATGATTGAATGTTTAAAAAGTAATGAGAATAATAATAATAATCTGGAAAAAATAATAAAAAGTTATTTGATGATGATGATGTAGATAGTAATGTCTTTGTCTTGACTTATATGCAAAGTATTCCTTCTGGAAAAAGAAATATAAGACACTGTAAAGATATATGTGACTCAATGTAATATAAACACAATTATGATAATAATAAATAAAACTTTTTAAAAAACTCATGAAAGAATGAAATTAAAGTATGAGTTTATTTTGGTGCTAAAAGTTTGAACTATATGCCTAGTTTACTCATAATATGCATTTCCATGAAACTTATGAAGACTTTTTATATGCATTTCTTGGTAAATTCTCCCTGTAAGTACTACTTTAGCTGAAAACCACAAATTTTGATGCTATATTTTTAGTTTAATTCAAAATAATTAAAAAAATTAATAGACTTCATCTTTGACCTATGTATTATTATTAAGGTTTTTTTTCTTTTTCTCTAGGTTTTTGCCATTGGGTGCATGCACTTGTTAGAGGTAGATGGAAAGAGGAAAAGTGAGAAATAATCGTCCCCAACGAGGATGGCCATGCTACACTACAGTCCCTTCCCCTCTATTCTCTTCTTGGGATTTGGGGCGTGTACACACTCATACCAATGTGATTTTCAAGCTCCTGGGTCCAGAACTTGAACTATGATTGACCATGTGGGAGTTCAGTGCCTTAACCCCTACACCCAGAGAAGTCTATTTTCTAATATTCAAATATTTGGGGGGCATTTCTGGCTACCTTTCTGTTGCTGATTTCCATCTTACTTGTTTCCATTACAGACTGAGAACAGACTTTGTATGATTTCTATTTTTCTAAATTTATTAAGGTATGTTTTATGGCCCATAATGTGATCTATCTTAGTGGTTTTTATGTGTGAGCTTGAGAAAAAATGTGAGTTCTGGTGTGGTTGAATGACAGTCTATAAATGGCCATTAGATCCAGTTGATTGATGGTGCTGTTCAGTTCAGCTATGTCCTTCCTGATTTTCTGCCTACTGAATCTGTCCATTGTTGATAGATAAGTATGAGTCTCTAGCTATAATAGTGGATTCATGCATTTCTCCTTGAGGTTCTAGCACATTTTCTTCGCATATTTTTATATTTTCACAGAAGGCACTTAGACAATAAGGACTTGTCTTCTTGAGGTTATGCTCTTGATCATTATATGATGTTCCTCTTTATACCTGGCAATTTTCCTTGCTCCAAAGTCATCTTTGCCTGAATTCCCACGTTCTTTTGATTAGGGTTAGCATGGTTTATCTTCCTCTATCCCTTTACTTTCAATCTATGTGTCTATGTTAAAAGTAGGTTTCTTACTAACAATAATATGTGGTTGAATTTTCTTTTTTAATGTGACAGTCCCTTTCTTTTAATTGGTGAATTTAGATTATTAGCATTTAAAGTGATTACTGTTATATATAGTTTAGAATAATATCTAACACAGTTGTTATTCTTTTATATTCATTACTTTTCTTTTCAAGTTGATTTATTTCTTCCATGAATGAGAAAGATAGAGAGAGGCAGAGAGACAGTACACCTGACAGTCTTGATATCATGACCCGCCCTAGTCTTAGCCAGTCAGGCACACACATGCCTGTGGTATTCAGTGAGATCTTTGTATGCAAATAAGGAATTTTTCCATGTCAGTCAGCCTCACGGAGCATGGTATTTTACCACTGTGCCATTGTCTGGACCTGTTTGTTTTTGATTTCTCCCGATTTTTTCTGACTTGCATTTAGCTTTTCATACAATTTCATTTTTATCTACTCTTAGCATACTGATTTTATCTGTCTACCAATCTATCAACCTATCTTTTTTTTTTTTTTTTTTAAAGTTTTTGACACAGGGAAGGTGCACTTGCTGGAGAGAGAGAGAGTGAGAGGGAAAATGAGAAATCACTCCCTTCCCCCAGGGGAAAGTATACATTGCGGTTCCTTCTCCTCCATTCTCCTGGGATTTTGGGTCACATGCATACATGTGCCTGTAGTGATTTTTTAAGTCACCAGGTCCAGGATTCAAACTATGGTAGGCCATAAGGGAGTCCAGCACCTTAACCACTATGCTGGCCCCTGAGTATATATTTAAAACAAAACAAAACAAAACAAAAACCCATTTTCTTAGTGGTTTTCTTTGTGTTGCTTTACAACTAACTCAAGTCCTCTTTCAAATAATATTATTCTGCTTCATGAGTAGTGCAAGGACTATATAACAACACAGTCCCAGTTAATTGTTCCCATCTTTTTTTAAACATTGTTGGATATTTTTATTCCCATAGTTGTGTTAGGTTCTAGTAAAAATAATTTCTCTTGATGGAAAGCCTTAAGAATATACTACTCTAGGGATATTTCAAAATGTCTATACTCTTTCTCCTGCTTTGAGAGAATTATTCTCTGTTCTTTATTGTGAGCCCCTGATAGGGTTCTATGAGAGAAAACTCTTGAAAGTATAAGGTGCCAAGGCTGAGCTCCTCTGGAATTTTATCTCAAATTTGTTCACTTTGAGCCTGCACCAATCTGTCAATTACAGATAGAGATTTCCTACCCCCAGTACTGGTTTTCATAGAGGTTTCTGTCCATGGGCTTCTGTTCCTTCCTTCATTTCTCCAAGTCATTGGATCTTAGACACTTAAATGTGTGTTTAGCATGTTAAACTGATTGGGAAGGAGGTTCCAGCTTCAGTCTCCATGTGAAATCCAGCATCTCTTGAGCAGTGCACTTCTATTGCACCAGGGAGCCAGTTTTGTCTTCCTGGGTTTAGGGGTAGAGGTTTGCCCTGTAATCTGAATTCTCTACTAGACCTAAAAAGAGTTGTTGATCTTCAGTTTGTTTGTGTTTCCCTTGTTATGAGTATGGACATGATACTTCCCAAGCTCCTCACATGCTGGACCAGAAACTGCAGCAAAAATTTTCTTCAATGTGAAAGAGTAGAATGAAAATAGCTGGAAAGTTTCCCCTGCAGCATCAGTGAGGGGGAAACTTCTGTTTCATCTTCTGTCCTCACTGATCTTTGATCTAAGAGTTGTATTTGCTATCAAATACTGGATTAGGAAAACTGAACACAGTATGTTAATTCAGCCACATAAAAGGTTTCTAAGTTTTTCTTTCCATGGGTATCACTTTATTTTTCTTTTCTTACTTAGAAAATAAAGACATATGCGGCACACAGACTTGAGATATACCTACATTCCATCTGTCAAACCTACTAAGAACTCTGGTTTATTCATTAAAAACATAAGTTCTTTAAATTCATGGTATCTTTAATTAAATAAGAGCATCTGGATTTCCTCTTATCCAGTTGCCTTTTACACACTTAAGAATTTCCAATGCATTTAGATTGCATTTTATCAGACAAACTTTAAAACATTATCCTGATTAAGAAAAATATGATATAACCCAATGAGCTAAAATAACTTTTCTCATATAGTTAAAGCTTACTTGAATGTATGGAATCTACTTATTTTATATTAAAAGTGAAGAAATAGCCTTGATCTAGTTATAAAAAAATCTAGTTAATCTAATATGTTTGGATAAAACTCTTTTGTATTTTATAGCTTAGTTTCTAAAAAGCATAATGTACATAATGAGAACTAATGTACTAAAACAAATAATGTTTAACTCAGACTTTAAATTTATCTTTTCCTATGCTGTAGTGCTAACCTGACATTAAAAGTCGAATATTTAGGACAGTAGGAAAAGTAGTTAATCGTGTTAACTGACACAAATTTAGTCAATTTTACTGCTAGAAATTGAATTTTGATTTAAAACTTTGTGTGTCAGTAACTTTGTTTCTCTAACTGAACAAATACATTAGAACTTTGCTCATTCAGATATTTCTTTGGAATAATTTTAATTCAATAGTTAATATTAAAAGCCCCGTTTTCAATTTGCACAGCAACATGAATTAAACCTAAGTGCTTCATCGTTACTTATCACCTACAGCTCCTAAAGTAACCCAAGTCACAACATGCTTGGGGCCAGGGATTTCTTCTCACAGTACCCCACCCAGGCCAGATGCAAGATCTCAATTTTATTAAATATTTAAAGCCAAGGAACTTAAAATTCTAATTGTACTGTAAACATTTTAAAATTAATAAACACAAACAGAAACCATTTCATTTTTATGATTCATTCTGAAATATCCATGATTACCTTTAACGGAATATCAGGCCTGGTGAGTTCTACACCTATTCTCTAATCTTGAAGTCAGACTGAATATCATTACCTTCTTTTCTTATTCCACATTTATTCTCCCAGTATTTACTTTTATCAGAGCAATAGTCAAAAACTAACTTAGCAAAGATACAACATCAGTGAAAGAAATGTCTTACCCTTAAGTTTGCATTTTAGGGCTATCTTATAAAACACAACACAAAACATAATAATAATTCCCTGAAGATGATAATCTACCATTTCACTGCAGCATATTTATTTCAGTGCAGGACAAATAATGTCATGTAAGGCTTGACATAAAAGTTAGCAGCTTCAAGTATTAGGAGACTTTGGGCTGAGTTTTCAAAAAGTACCTTGCCTAGTTAGCATTTTCTCATTTGCAGATTCAATTTGGATCTTACAAAATCCTGCAGTGGGACACAAAAGTCAGAAAGTTGATTTCCAACTGACGTCATGATGTGTGTCGGTATGAAGCTGTATCTATTTTTAAATTTAATAATGCAAACATTTGCTGGAAATGGAGATTGAAACCATTGCAAATTAGTTTTTTGGTGATTTTTAATTCTAGAACTCCTATATATCTATGTGACTGTAAAAGGGACAGACTTATTGTGATGCTACTTTTTTTTTTTCTTGATAATCATAAAGGTGAAAAGTTGCTTAGACTCTTGAAATTATTAATAGACATATATGAATTATCCAAGCACTATGTAGTGCATTGCAAAGTTTTAACACCTTGCGATGAATTATACTTTCAGAAATAGACTCATTCGTTATCTAGCAAGCTCAGACTAGACCCACTTTAAAACATTTTAAACTTGCAGTTACTTCCTTGAAAACCACCTATTTACATCTAGCCAAATCCTTGGGGAAGGTCAATGAAGCCTCCCCCATGAAGTTCAGAATTTGTTAAAGCATATATAGTGTAAATGTCTCAACTGTTACAACATATTTACAATTTAGTGGTAAATCATTAAACTAGTTCACTTTACTTTCCTACATGTTACTCTGAAGAATGATCAATGAATGTAGAACATTCATAGGACAGGTATTTATAGAAGCTGAATTGTGTTTGTTTGATTTTATACTGTTTCATAGCTTTCAATTTGCCTTTTTTTTTTTTCTTTCCTCCCTGCTATAGGGTATGTACACTTGCTGGAGAGAGAGAAATCACTCAGTGGAGGAGATGGCCATGCCATAATCCCTTTTCCTCCATTCTCCTCTCATGAGTTTGGGCACACTCACCTGGCATGTATTTCAAGCTGCCGGGTCTAGGAATGGGGACAGCACAGTTGGCTATGTGGGATCCAGCCACCTTAACCACCACACCACTACCTGGCTCAAGAGACATATTTTATACTTCACATCCTAATTATCTCATATCAAATGCGAGATAGAAGTTTCAATTAATACTTAATTTTTATAACAAAAACTCTTTAAAGAATTGCATACATTTTTGAACAGAGGAGATCACTTCGTGTCAAACATCAATGGTACAAGCTCCAACATCAAAAGTACATTGCTTGTATCACAGCGGTCACTTGGTATCAGAGTGCTAAAAATATATGAGTCACTTTCTGAACCCATCACTGTACTTCATGGACATTCTCTATGTTGGTGTCAGCAGAGAGTAAAGATTCTGATTTGTCTTTTAGAGGTGATTAGCTACAAGCTTAAATTATTAAAAATGCTTCATTGAGTTATTTTGTTAAAAGGTAGTAAATGACATTTTTCTAAAAGAAGAGCAGTTAATATTTTAAAAAGAAAGCTATATTTTAACAGATCCAGTGCTTTAAGAGGAACTATTCTGTCTTATACTAGGGTCAAATCATAAAAGACAATTTCTCACTTCAAGTGGTCTGAATTCACTCCCTGCTTTAAATTGGAGGCAATTTTAGTCCTTTTTTCCTGCTCATAAAATAAAGCTTCCTAATGGTTTTTAAAAATGTCATGCAATATGCCTCTCATTGAAAATTGCAAATCCTCCCTTCTTCAGGGATGGACTTACTCAGTCTGGCTCTACATCCTCTGTAATTTGTGCCTGTCCCTCACTCTAAAATAGAAAGGTGCATAGTAATGACTAGCAGTGAAATGCCCTCAATCTCTTTTTGTATTTTCATTCCTACTCCCCCATTCCCAAGATTTCCAAGGGGTTGGCTATTTGCATCTGCAATTTTTAAAGGCTATGAAACGTGTTCCGCAAGAGAACAAAAGTTTCCTCAAAGTTGTCAGAATTAGGGGACAGAGGGTGGCACAGTGGTAAATGTGACTCTCTTACAAGCAATCCCACATGAGAAAGTTCCCAGCTCAGGTCTGGAGAACTCCCTGAGTAGGCAGACACACTTGCTAGTGGTCTGGCACTAGCTGAGGCGTGGGGTGGATTGCAGCACCTGTACCTTGCTGGGATGCTATTTCTCTGTCTCTCTCTCTCTTTCTGTTTCTCTGTCTCTCTCTCTTTCTGTTTCTCTTGCTCATGGAGGAAATGAGTAAATAAGCAAAGAAAAATATATCAGAATCAGAACTACAGACAAAGTATGTTTAAAGTCAAATGATATTTTCCCATAGTATTTGAAAAAAAAA
>NW_006159518.1:147192-171414 GCF_000334495.1 Tupaia belangeri chinensis | reverse complement strand
TTCTCTTTCTGTTTCTCTGTCTCTCTCTCTTTCTGTTTCTCTTGCTCATGGAGGAAATGAGTAAATAAGCAAAGAAAAATATATCAGAATCAGAACTACAGACAAAGTATGTTTAAAGTCAAATGATATTTTCCCATAGTATTTGAAAAAAAAAATCTCATTATAGTACTTCTATTTGCTTTCTGAAGAGCAATACGATTACTGTATTATGGCATGTTTCCTAACTTTTAAATAGTTTATTCTCTAGGCATTATTATCTTTTGAGACTAAATATTACCTTTTTTAAAAATTAAAAAAAGCCCTATCACCAGAATGTCTCATTCCAATGCTATTAACTGTTATCAAAATCAATACTGTGAATTTATCCCCTCAGTATGCATTGATCTGAGATAAAAATGAAGCGTCTCATGGTGACATGCCACCACAAGGCAGATTCATCTTATTTTGAAAGCTCCTAATTTACTCAGCCTAAGATACCTCCGTCACATGAGGAGGATATATAGAGAAATTGGTGCATACTTCCTGTAAATCTAGATAGAGACAGGGATGCTGAATATCTTAACTTCATAATCAAAGAATCCTGACACACCTCTTCACGTGTCATTCATTTGTCAAAATGTCTTTGGAAACAAGCACTGGCCTAATAACATTTCTGTAATGAGATTTTATTTGCCAAATTGAGATTACAGACGAAATTTATACTGCAGGAAGAAAGCACTAATAAAATAAACAACAAGTCCTTTTCTTAGACAAATGATAAATGGTAACTATTATAAAAGAGCTTTGACTTCATTTAGATTGTAGATCTATTTTACCTAAAAGATTGTGGGAAACAAATAAGAACAGAAGACTTATTTTCACTGAAATTTTAAAAGATATTATCAGACTCTTTTAATAAATAAGTAATGAACCGAAACTGGGCAGGATTGACCCCTCACTGTTTTCAGGCACTGGAGCTACAGGCTTCAATTCAAATCCTGATTTTACCGCTTATTAGGTGTGTGACCTTGAGTTGTCCGTTTAAATTCTCTAGGACTCAGAAGCAATAACAGATAATTATAGTAAGTACTTTGGCCTCATGGGGTTGTGGTAAAAATTAAATGATATGCTACATGTAAAGTGCTTAGAACACAGTTGCAAATTAGCGCTACTCTCTAGGGAAATTTAGAGAATAGATATAAAGATGATTCTAGCAGTGGAAATGAGACAATTAATCACAAGTTATTGATCAGATAACTACTAGAGAGAAGGCACCATGTCTTCCATTTGGAGGTTACAGGAATTGGAAAAGATATGGTTGGGAAAATATAAAGCATACTCAAAAGAATATTATAATAAAGGCTTACTATTTCTACCAGTAGAAGACAAGCTCTGGGTTAGACCATCTAGATTCAAATCCAAACTCTATTGCTTAAAAGCTTTGTGACCTTGGGGGAAAAAAAAATCACTAAATCTCTAGTGTCTCATATTCATTACCTATAAAATGGGAATAATAATAATAATAATTTTGGTTATCGTGAGTATATAATGTAAATATTGGTCTAGAGCATAAATATCACATAGTTCGACTGGTATAAGATGGCTTAGATTTGTGGATGAGGAAAGACTTTAGAAAGGATATAAGATAATGGAAATGGTAATTTCCCTGATTTGATCATGACACATTGTATGCATGTACTGAAACAAATCATGGTATCCCACAAATATGTACGATTATTATGTACCAACTCAAAACTTTTTAAATAAGATCTTTAATTAGGGAACCAGCAGTTAGCGTAATGGCTATGTTGCTGGACTCCCACGTAGTCGACCGCAGTTCGCGTCCCGGACGCGGTGGCTTAAAACTCACGCCGGGCACGTGTGCGTGCGTGCCCAGGATCCCAAGAGGAGAATGGAGGAGAAGGGATTGCGGCGTGACCATCTCCCCTGGGGGATGATTTCTCGCTTTCTGTCTCTATGTCTCTGTCTGTCTGGCAAGTGCACGTGCCCTATAGTGAAAATCTCTAAAAAAAAAAAAAAAAAAAGGTGTTTAATTATGGGGGACTACAACCAAAAGACTTCTACTTTATTTTAGAAGAAGCCTCTAGAGAAACCCAAATACAAGGGTGGCAAAAGCAAGGATGCCAGAGTAAATTTTACCTTTTGACGCTTATAAGATGCTATAAAACACAATCTTACTCCTAGCAGAATAAACATAAACTCTCACACTAAAGGGCTACTTACCTTAGTTCTTTTTACCCAGGAAAAGTGTGCTCACTATCAACCGAGAAATTACAAGTCATACTAAAACTATGACACAACCGAATCTAGATATTTATAACACACAAAAGTATAGAAACACTGAATCTGTAGAAAAATAATGTAATAATTAAAGTTGAAAGGCAATTTGGGGAAAAACATAGAAAGCCCTTGAAACCAGACTAGAAGGTAATGAAGATCCTCTGATCACTTGGAAGACAGGGGGTCTCCACTTAGGAATAGCCTGCATCCCCGTGAAGAGCAGCCAGCTCTAGAAGAATATTTGCATTGTAGATGAACTACCCTGGCATCTGCAATACTCCAGGAGTAAGTTAAGATGATCAAAGTGGAAATGTAAACAAAAGGAAATGTATAATGAGTTGAGAATGAAGAGCTGGTAGATTTAAAATTGAGAAAGAATTAATAGTGAAGATGGTAAGAATGGAAATACTAAGGTTGGGAGGAAAATATTCTTTCTGAAGTCTGAGTTTGGGTCTGTGACTTGGAAATACTGTCAGTTACCTATCTGGATTGAAAACATGGGACTAGAATATGGAAATGACTAGATACAGGCAGGAGTTGGCATATTCCTAGCACTGAGAGAATGAAAATTCTTAGCAAACAAGAATAGGAAGAGCTCTCAAAAGGCCACATTCAATACATTCGGTAAAACTCATATATACGTTTTACAAGGAGGAAGAAAAAACAAAAATAAAACATAACATGAGGGTGAAGAATCACGGTCCACTGTAATGAAAACTTTGGAAGGTTAGATCAAATGCATATAATAGCAAGAATTGGGGCATTATGATTATGAAATTATCAAAGTCTTTAAAGAGAGTTAGAATCTATCTATAAGAACAGAGACTACATGGGAGTCCAGCGACATAGCCATTATGCTAACTGCTGGTCCCTCCTTGCAGTTTTTTTGGTAATACACGTTTTCCATGAACTTTTTGAGCACCTCTCTTAAGTATGCATTTAGTAAGTTCCTTTTAGAGAAACAATGATACCTGGATGCTTATAAAATTCTGAAATAATTAACTCGAAGGTTTTTCAGATTGTTATGGCTTAGTCTGTCCTTCCAGGATTCTAAAAGAATTGGATCCTTCACATGTTTTTCACTCAGTTCTTTGGGTCATAGATGTTATTTTTAGCATTTAAAAAAAGAAAGAAAAAAAGAAAGAAGGAAAAAAAAGCATCATTTGAGTCTTACTTGAAATAGTTATTAATAAGTATTCTTAGACGCATCTTAAACATGTGTAGTAAAATAAAAAGCAAAATAAGGGAACCAAAAATTAAAAAATAAGACGTTTCTCCTAAAATATAGAAATTTAAAAATAATTATCTGATTTATTATTATTTTAATGTATTATAGGGCACATCTGCTCATCAGAGAGAGAGAGAGAGAGAGAAAGAGAGAGGGAGAGAGGGAAAGCAAGGCACCAGGTCTGGGACTCAAAAAACAGTCGGCCATTGTGGTAATCCGGTGCCATAACCATTTACCACTTGCTGGCCCCATGGATTATTTATTTTAAAGTTCAATTCTTTTTTTTTTTTTTTTCTATGAGTGAGAGACAGGCACTCACAATAAGGTCTTCACGCTGTGATCCACACCCAGTTTCAGCCAGCCTCAGGCATATATGTACCTGGTAGGTTGAGGGAGCTCATCTGAATTCTTCCCATATAGGTCGGCCTTGCAGCCTTGCAGCTGTCATGTAACCACTGCACCGTTGTCTGGCCCCCAGATGTATAAGAATTGATAAAAATAGGTTGGAGTATTTGAATCAGATGGTACATGTAAATAACTGGAAGTGGTTTATGGTTTGAGTTCAGCATTGCTTTTTGGACAGGAAAAAAGAAATTGCTGTTTGTGTAAACATGTGAATACTTGAAGAAATGTAGAGTGATTATAGATAAGCTTAATGTGTTCTTGTTGTGTAAACATCATCAAAGTAAAGTCAACCTTCTGTTTCAGAGAAAAATAAGGGAAACAGAAATGACATTAGCCTAAACACTCACTCTGATTTCACAGAGAACACTTTCATTCTAATATAGTTAGCCAAGCAAATGCTACGTATTGCTTATTGCCTTTTTGCAGTGTAAAAGCTAAATCTGCAAGCTTATCAGCCGACAGAGTCTACTGGTTTTCTTTCTTAGTGGTATTCTGCACTTGGAGTGAAATCTCTCTATTTCTAAAATGTAAAACAAGACAGAAAAAGCAGAAATGACACTCAACTGAGCAAGGAAAATAGCAACTACATAAGACGTGTACAGAAACATACTTATTTGATTTGAGCCATTTGATATAGAAAAAAACAGAACAGCAAAAATGATGTAAGTAGCAACATTTTGTTTTTTATAAGACAAACTCAATTACTGACCATTTTACATCAACAGATTTATATATTTCAGTAAGTTTTGAGAAGTTGTAAAGAAGGATGATTACAAACAAAGAGCTGTCCTTTAGACACAACTAGTGTCTCAATGCTAGACAAGTCCTTTAGGTGTGGCAGGGGAAAGTTATTAAACCTCTCTACAAAATTCTTCTCTTATGTAAAGTCTTTAGGATTGTTGTGAGAATTAAAGGAGAAAGTCTGTCCATGGCCAGGTACACAAGGACTGTCACTCAATGAACGGTAGATACACCAAGTCACATCGGCTTTTGACAAGACATCTATCTGTGTAGATAGTGATAACTATTATCTATTTTACATTTATGTTATCCCTTTAAACAGATCCCTTTACATCTGTTCTATATGAAAGTAGACTGTTTAATAATCTTTCATTCCATACTAGATAAAAGCATTTACTAATCATTCAGTTAGTATAATAGTTAGAAAATATCAGAGCCAAATTATTTGTAAAAGATATGTATAATGATAGAAAAATATATTCATCGTACTTATTTTTACTCACTTTATGCTAATATTCTTTTTTTGAGAATTATTTAATTTTATTTCTTCTTCTAATTATTAAATTTGCTGTAGGACACATGTACTTACCAGAGATAGAAAGAGAGAGCAATATGGAGAAAATGAGAAAGCAAGCCTCCAAGTCTGGGACTTCAACTGTTGTCAGCAATGAGTCTAGTGCCTTAACCATCATACCACCTGCTGGCCCCATACTAATATTCTAAGTTGCTCTCTTGGATAATCTCCTTTCACTCAGTGTTCATATATTTGGGTGGCTTGATAAGAGCGAGGTCAAGAAGAAACAAAAAGAAGGCACAAGAAGAAAATGAGAAAAAAAACCACTAATATTTATAATGCACATACATGCTATCATGTATAACTTCAGTATGTTGAAGAGAAATATTGACTCTGAAAGGAAATGAAAATAACTACCAAAAAAGAAAGGCAAGTTAGTCCATAGAATGTGAGGCATGTTACAATTTATCAGGCCCAGGGGACATGAAAAATGGAGTCCCAGTCACGTCTGCTATCTGGTAGCTATAACCGTTAGAATGTTGGTACTTTTCAGCAGTCACAACAATGCATTAGACTCACTGTCTCCATACTTTGCTTAAGACGAAGCATGCTGCCCCATATGACCATGAGGTCATCCTGCTTCCCTTATCATAGAATTTAACCAGTCACAGTAGTATGCAACTCCTTCTTATAGCTTTCTGACTATTTAAAGCTTTGAAAAACAATAATGTAACTCCCCTACTTGCTTGCAGTTTTTGACCTTAAACTTCCTGAAATCTGTAAGACCTTGGTATATATACTCAGGGTAATTTGAATCCATGCACTTGGGCTACAGTCCTCAGCTTTGGCCCAAATACTTTAAAAAATATATTGCTAAAGGACACATGTGTTCACCGCAGAGAAAGACATAGAGACAGAAAGAGAAAGAGAAATCACATACCAGGTGGGAATGATCATACCATAATCCTTTCTCTTTCTCTTGAGATCTGGGACATGCATGCACAAGTGCTTGGCATGTTTTTCTTTTCTTTCTTTTTTCTTCTTTTTCTTTTTTTTCGGGGGGGGGAATTTTTTGCCATAGGGTTCATGGGCTCACCAAAAAGAGAGAAATGACCTCCTTAGTGGATGATTATGTCACAATCCCTTCTCCTCCATTCTTTTCTCAGGACTTTGGGCACATATGCACATGTGCCTGTGGTGAGTTTCAAGCAGCTGGGTTCAGGACTCGAACTGCGGTCTACCATGTAGGAGTCCAACCACATAAATATTATGCCATCTTCTGGTTCCAACTTGGCATATTTTTCAAACTGCTGCATCTGGGACTTGAACTGCACAGTTGGCTAGTGGAATCCAGTCACCTTAACTACCACATTATTAGCTAGGTCCAAATAAACTTTTCTTTTTTTTTAACTTTACATACTTTGTCTTAGTTTTTCTTTTAGGTCAACACCACATAAACAATTTGTAATTATTCTGAACATCTAGGGGATCTTTCTAGGGCAAGTCAAAGAAATGAACAGTTCTAAAAAGTAAGTAGAGCAGATCAAGCTTTTAAAATAATCTGAAATACACTGATACATGCTTAAAAAGTGAGATCCTATATTATTCCAGACTGCATGATAAGGATAAAGTCATCTAATTCTTTATGAAAGCAGAGCATAAAAAGCAAGCGAAGTCAATGATTGTGATATTTTGCTGCCAATGCTGATGGTTGCAGCTGTAATGATCCTAGTAAACGAACATGATTGCCACTGAAATGCAACCCAATTGTGTACTAAGTCAAAGTTCTTATATTCAAGAAGCTTCAAGATAATGACTGTCAACTAATGAAACAATTAAACATTTTATTAAGGAAAGCATCTTTTTGCTATAGAGTATTGCCACATTTTAGCACTTACGAAAAAAATTTCAGGTAATTAAAAATTCCATAACAATTAATACAATATTTGCATTAATTTTTTAAGTATTGATTTGGGTTGATTTGTAAATATTATCTTGGGATGGTTTGTACAATTAATTATGGAGATAAGATATGGCATTTCAGAGATGTTATCACAGTTATGAATATCGTCTAATGGATCAGCAGAGATTCTGTGTGTCTCTCTCTGTCTCTATTTGGTGAGAACATGTGTCCTCTGACAATTAAAAAACTAAAATATCAACTTTAACTATCATAGATAAAGAAAAACTTGTAAAAGATAGGGCAGATGAAATGAACAATGATATCAGTTCTTTGAAAATTATAGACCAGGAAAGTAGCACATTTGTGGAATATTTTAGAAAATGATATTTATGCACCTAGAAATTATCGTAAGATCCCCAGATTAATGTTATTAAATTAAATGAGCAGTTGATTATTAGTCTATTTCCATACTTTGAGTTCCTTTGTAACAAACTGCAACCTAACTTAATCAGCAACCAAACCAAAACTAAGGTGAAGAGTATAACAAACAGCAGAAATAGAAGAATTTCAGCCAATCACAAGCGACTGGATTTCAGCCAATCACAGACAGCCAACTCCACAGGTCATGCCCATGAAGGGCCGACATTGAGGCCTACTGATCTGCTTTGCGTCTCTGTTCAACTCATAAAAGCTCGTTGCTCACACTGCTGGGTGAAGCTCTCTGAACCTTTTCTGCTTTTGAGTGTTTCTCAGTTCATTAATCATTCTTTGCTCAAATATGGTATGCTAAATTTAATCTGTCTAAAGTTTTAAAGACTGTTTAATTACTAGGATGTACTTCTTAAAAAATGTAATGTTATAAAAAGAATATATCAGATTAGGAAAAATTATTATAATTATACCACTTTGCTTTTTATGTGTTCTCTTTTTTCCCCAGAGTATTTTTTTACTTAAAGTAGATTGCAAGTTAACTAGATTATCTTTGCAGTTCCCAGCTCTAAGTGTGTGAGTTCATAAGCAAAAACACTGCTCACTTTCTAATATATATGTACATATTTTAAAATATTTTTAAAAGTCATTTCCAGGGTTTTATTCACTAAGTAAATAGGAACGCCTTCCGTATGTAGGCAGTATTTTATAGAATAGTTGTATTCCATAGAAATATAATGTGAGTCACGTATGTAGTTTTAGACTTCTTAGTAGCCACATTTAAAAAAGTAAAATTAATTAAAATTAATTAATTTAAATTAATTTAATTAATTAATGAAATGAATTAAAATTACATAAAATTATTTTAGTCCTATATTTTACTTACTCCAACATATCCAAAATACAACATTATCATTTCAACATGCAATATTATACTAATCATTAATAGAAGTTTTATTGATGGCATAGTTCATGAATACTTCTGTACTACATAATTGAATTTCAGTGTGCATTTTTTACACATATAGCACATCTCAGTTTTAAATAGCTACATTTAAGGGCTCAACAATTGTTCCATGTGGCTAGTGGCGATCATATTGGACAGAGTAAAGTCACTTTAGTCAGAGTTTGGAATTCCAGTCTACCTGCTCAGTCATCCACATGATCTGGCCGAGTTTTTTTTTTTTTTTTTTTTTTTTTTGGGGTTTTTCGTCTACAGGGGTTCTGCTCTCCTGAATTTTAAGCCACCGGGTCCAGGACGCGAACCGCGGTCGACTACGTGGGAGTCCAACAACATAGCCATTACGCTAACTGCTGGTTCCCCTGGCTGAGTTTTTTAACCTTCCTAAAAATTAAGTGTTTTCTACATCACAATATTTTAAAAGGATTAAATGAGACAACATATTTTTACAGTTTTACAGTTCCTGACTGAGGAAACATTTAACGCACACCTTTTACAGTTCCTGACTGAGGAAACATTTAACAGATGTTAGTTCTCCATCTTTAAATCTCTCTGAAATTCTCTTTATTTTGTTTAAAAGAATCCTGCTTACACTGTGTGAAAAGATAAGATCAAATCTTCCACAGCCATCCACTGTCCTTTGTAACACTAAAATCAATAAAAAGAGCATCCTCATTCTAGTGGCTACATGTACAATTTTCTTTAACTCTTCTCCCTGTCCTTCACTCCCAGAAACCCACACCTTTCCTTTTTCCCATCCCACATATCAACCTCTAAGAAACAATGCAAGTTTATTTTTAATGTTATTGACTTTCTCTCTCTGCCACAACATCAGCCATGTGATGGCATAGGTTGTTCTCTGACTTTGTCAACAGGTATTCTGAGTACCTAAACAGTGCCTGGAAAAAATGGGTTCTGGGGGCTGGACAGTGTCACAGAGAGAAAACACAAAACCCTGCAAGGGTGACCCACATTCAAGGTTAGCAATTAACATCCTTTGGAGTATCCAAACAATTACCAGTCTTAAACAAAGATTTCTTCTGAACTCACCATAATGAATTTGAATGTATTATTTAAGAATCAAATCAAAGTAGGATGTATATATTATTTCCTCTGATGCATTTCAGCATCATTTGAAAACCTAGTGAAGAAATTTAAAAAAATGCATATGCTAATCAATGACATTTTGCTGCTTGTTTTCATGAGAAAGAAAGGAAGGAAGGAGAGGGAGAGAGAGAAATAGGGGAGGGAGGGACACTCACATGGTCTCACCACAAGAGGATTTTCTCTCTAGGATTCCAGCCAGCCAGGCTCATGGGTACACCTCACAGGCTCATGCCCAGCACGTTCAGGTTGACCTAGTATATGAAGCCCGCATCTTCCCCCATGGCTCCAGGATCATGCGGCAGTGCCCTACCATGTGCACCACTGCCTCTGGGCCTGAAAATATTAGATAGCTACACAGACAGATAGATGATAGTGTGAGATTGGCTCCTGAATGGCCTTTAAGTTAGTTATTTCTCATCAGAAAATAAGGAGATGGTTGCAGTGACCTTTGGCCAGAATCCCCAGTCAGACCCCTCCCTTACTGGCAGCTGACACCCATAGATGGACTGATAAGGTCAACAAGTAAGCTAATCAAAGTAACTACCTGTGACCCTATCCCTTCACCCCTCCCATGTAAACACATTATATCTCCTTGGTAGGGTGGGCTGAAAACCCTTCAGCTACAGATCCCCAATGCTCTTTCTCTCGGTAAACTTTTCTCTTCCTCTTGAGATGGTGCCTCCAGAGTCTTATTCAAAACCTAACAGATAGTTTTTCTTTTTTTTTCTTTTTAGTTTTGCTATAGGGCACATGTTTTTGCCAGAGAAAGACAGAGAAAAAGAGGAAAAGAGAGAATATGAGAAATCAGCCCCCCCAGGGGGATGGTCATGCTACAATCTCTTCTCCTCTGGGATTTTGAGTATGTGTGAACACATGTCCACAGTGTTTTTTTTTTTTTTTTTTTTGTTTTTGTTTTTGTTTTTGTTTTTGAGAGGTTTCTGCTATAGGGCACGTTCACTTGCTGGAAAGACAGAGAGACAGAAAGCGAGAATTCACCCCCCCCAGAGGGGATGGCCATGCCGCAATCTCTTCTCCTCCATTCTCCTCTCAGGATCTTGGGCACACATGCAACACACCCAGTGTGAGTTTAAGCCACCGGGTCTGGGACTAGAACTGTGGTCGACTACATGGGAGTCCAGCGACATAGCCATTACACTAACTGCTGATCCCTGTCCAGATTGTTTTCAAGTTGTCAGTCTGGGACTCAAACTGCATGGTGGGCCATGTGGAATCCAGCTACCTTAATCACCACACTATGTGCTGACTCCTCCCTGAAGATATTTTTTCATTTTTTATGTCTTCTACTTTATGCACAACTCTCTTGGTGTTTCCTGAATATCCATACTAGGTTTCTTATTGTTAGTTTCTTTTCCCCACTTAATCACATTCACAGTTTGTAAGAACCATTTTTTGAAACATTTGTATTTTGAAAAACTTCAAATTTATACCAAAATAGAACAGAATAATGAACTATCAAACCTAAGCCCACTTTTAACAAGCTTCAACTGACGGCTAGTCTTACTTTATCTATCATATACTCCCACCCACATCTTCAATACCACCGGGTTCTTTGAAAGCCACCGGGCTATCACATTACATCATCTCTAAATGCTTGTGTGTATTCCTAAAGAATGCATGCATTCTCATAAAAAAAAAAAGACTCTTTTTCTTATGAGAAGTATAATACACTTAAACATGATCTATTCTTCCTTATTAAAGTTAAATATCTACTCAATAGGAAGTATATTTTATGCTACTATATGTGTATATATATGTATATGTGTATATATGAGTGTGTGTGTATATACACACACCTGTATTGACATATGCCTGAGAATATATATATTCCCAACATTTTTATACAATGATGCACATATAATGGCTGTACTTGCACAGCACACTGGGGCAATGGAGGAAGATTGCTGTCTGCTTGTAAAGCGGAGTCTTTTTAGTTACATCTGACTAGCAGCTTCACCCTTTGTACGTGGGAAGCCGATTTCCCATGTAGGAAAGGTGAAGTGACACGGGGCTTATAAGGCTCCTCAGGTGACATGGGGTTCATAAGGCTAGATAATAAACAAGCACAATAGCAGTTTTCTAAAGAGCAATCAAAAACGAAACTTTTGCCTATGACCCGAGTTATTTATTTCTTCCAGGGATAATTGGTCTCTTTTCGCATTCTCATCTTTTTTAATTTTTTTTTTCATGATATTGTTTGTCATAAACACCTGGTGATATTGGGCGATCCATTTAAACTCATAAATAAAGCCTTGTGGCTTAGTATAGGACACAGTAAAGAATTTCCAGCAGCTGTCATACAAAACGATGAATATGTCCCAGTAGACATTGTCTTTGGTTGAGAGAAGGAGCTGCAGGTGCTGCATATGTGGGTGGGCATGTAGACGAGCAGTCTTCCCTATGGGGCAGGAGTTCTCAACCTTGGCCACACACAACACTCCCATGTGGACCTCTCAAAAATCTTGAGGGCCAGACCACGACATAGACCAGTTAAATCAGAATCTTTCTGGGTGGGTTCCAGGTATCAGAATTACTGTCGTAACTCCCCAGATGGTGCTAGCATGCAGCCAAGGTTAAAAAACCACTCCCTCGACTGTTGATCCCGTTGATCCTGTGTAATCCCAAGCATGACATTACCTCTTTTTCAGGCTGTAATTATTCTGTGATTATCCTTTCCCAGGCAGAAGTCCAATTTTCCTTAGACAGCAGTTCTCTGATTTTATCCTGAGAGGAAAAGCCTCTTCCATGTGCAGCTGACCGTGGGGAGAGCAGTCATGGGTGGGGAACAGAGAGGTGAGAGCCAGGTCCCAGTTTTCCAGGTGTTTGGAGTGAGTTACCCTGAAGAATTCTTCACAATCTTTCTCAGTATTTATATTAGTTTGCTAGGGCTGCCATAACAAAGTACCAGAGATGGATTGGCTCAAACAACAGAAATGTATTTTCTCAGAATTCTGAGGCCAAAGTGCCACCAGGGGTGGTTCCTCCCGAGGTCTCTCTCCTTGGCCTGCAGACAGCTGTCTTCTCTCTGCGTCCTCACATAGCTTTTCTTCTGTCTACTTATAACCATGTATCTTTTTCTTTTTTTGTGTGTAGAGGGGCTTATTTTTCCTATAGGGTGCTTGCTCTCGTCAGAGAGACAGACAGAGACAGAAAGACAGAAAGTGAGAAATCACCCCTCAGGGGGATGGCCACATGACAATCCCTTCTCCTTCAGTTTCCTCTCTGGATTCTGGGCACGCTTACACATGCGGCCCATGTAAGTTTTAACCCACCGGGTATGAGACGTGAATTGCGGTTGACAACAAGGGAGTCCAGTGACGTAACAGTCATGCCTCTTGCTGGTCCCTGGCCTCTTCTTGTGAGGACGGCAGTCCTTCTGAATTAGAGATCCATCCTTCTGACTTCATTTCACTATTCTTGCCTATTGACAAATCTTGTCTTCGGATAGTCACATTAGAATTGGGACTTCAACGTGAATTTTGCAGGAGGGAGTGCAATTCAGTTCATTCCTGCATTTTTTTTTTTTTAACTTTGGTCTTAGACTATCTGGGGAGTTTCTTTGGGAAGGACTGTAGTGAGCTGTATTTCCTCAGGCTAAAATTTCTGCTATTCGTACTCCCTTCCTCTCTGATCCCGTATGCCTTTTTTTCTTCCCCATTTTCCTCTTTCTTCTTTTTCTTCCTCCTTTTTCTAGGACTATCTCAAAAATTTCTGATCCAACCATTGGAACTTAAAAAAAAAGTGCTACAATACAGTTATGTTTCTGTATGTGTACATGTGAAAATGTGTTTACACATCTATTGTGTGTGAGTGTGTGTGTGTGTGTGTGTAAGGCAGAGTAAGTCCAAGAATAACACTCTGGCACATAGGTGAGAGAGGGCTGGCTGTTACATGAGGACTGGAGCTGGGGGTCACAGTGATCCAGCATGGTGCTCTCAGGAAGGAGCATATGCTATAACACAGTGAAGTCTGGGAGCTTTGGAATGGGCCACGTGCAGCGTGCACCAGGGTTTCAGCTCAGGCTTTGTTACTCATTTATAGACTGAGAGAAATCATTTAGCATGCATTCGTCTCTAAGGTAGAAATGACAGTTTCTGCTCTGTCTGCCCGACAGAAAGTATAGTCATCTGCCTCACCTGCAGGGCACTGTCAAACAAGTAGTAGTTAGTAGTTATATTTGGACCAGCGGATGGCATAATGGTTACATTGCTGGACTTCCATGTAGTCTACTGCAATTTGAGTCCTGACCCCTGTGTTTTAAATCTCACGCCGGGCGCGTGTGCGTGCGTGCCCAAGATCCCGAGAGGAGAATGGAGGAGAAGGGATTGCAGTGTGACCATCCCCCCTGGGGGGTGATTTCTCGCTTTCTGTCTCTATGTCTCTTTCTGTCTGTCTGGCGAGCGCACGCTCCCTATAGCGAAAATCTCTCAAAAAAAAAAAATCCTGAAAGGAGAACAGAGAAGGGCCTGTGGTGTGTCCATTCCCCTGGGGGATGATTTCTCGCTTTTTGTCTCTCTGTCTCTCTCTATCTCTCTGATGAGTGCACATGCCCTATAGCAAAAATCTCTCTTAAAAAATTTGTGGGACACTTTATATCTTTAGTTGCAAGTATAACATGGAATCTTAGGTAGTATTAGAGTTATTTATTTCTATTTTCAGTTTATTTTATTTTTCACGAGAGACAGAGAGTACACACACATACAGAAGCAACCAAGAGAGAAAGAAAGAGAAAGAGAGACACAAGGTCTTCTCATGCCTTGATTTTCCCAAGCTCTCTAGAAGTACAGGATCATGTTTCAGGTTAATTCAGATCCAAGCCTGCAGTTGACCATGTGGCTTCCTGCAGCGCAGAGCAGCAAACCTACTGTCTATACCACCTCCACTGACTCACTTAGGGCTACTTTTGATCTTAGGTAGTGAATATAGATTTGCACAATAGCAAGCATGTATGTTATATCAGGCAGCATATTCGATTCCACCATGATTTTCTGAACATCTAGTTAATTCATGCCCTCAATTCCCAATATAGTGTGTGGTACTTAGTAGGCACCCAGGAAATGCTTGTTGCATTAATTAACTCAAAACACTTTGCTGTTAATACGTACAGATGAGAGCAGAGCCAAGTAACATGAGAACTATCCAAGTATTTATCAAGTACAATTCAATCTTATTTTAAATTCTAGACAGAATGTAAAAATAGTAAAAGATGTAATTCCTGTCCTACTGGAGTTTACAGTCTAATTGTGAAAACAGTCAATTACACCATTAAAAAGAAAATAAAGTTATGAAGAAAGAGAGAAAAAGAGACAGCAGCCTTTTGCATGATGCTTTCCCTAATTCATGTCATGCAAATGTCAGTCTTCCCGTTAAATCTCATTTACTATATTAAGTCTAAACGCTATTCATGTGTAGAAAGTAGATGGATGTTTGCAGTTTCTCCAACTTCAGCAGTGTCTCCACAAAGGCTCATAAATAGGCCTCTGAAGGGCATAGAAAACGGGCTCCTTATGTATCTAATTCTTCATCTTGGTAACAATAAGTGCAGAGATCCATAAATACAGCCTTAATTAACAGCGACGCTGTGGTGCTTAGAACTAGACCATAGGCCCTTTGAATCCGTTGGCCTTCTCATAAAGAATTTTGTTTTTCCCAGAGGGTCAAATTAATTAATGTCCTTACAACTTATTTAGCAGCCCATTGTCTCAGAGATGCCTAAACAAGTTCACTGAGCCGTGCTGGAGAACCAAGGTTGGTACAATCAGGCTGCTTTGAAGGAAGCGCTCTGTGAAAAGATACGGCCTGAAGTCGTGATTAACAAGGAGGATAATAGCGTCCTGTGTCAGAATTTTCTTTATCTCTGGACAACTTTACAGTATGGCACACCTGATAACCAGGGTCAAAACTTTGGATGTGTTCTCTAATAAACATGCATGTGCTATGAAAGTTTGAAAAGAAAATAAATACTCCTATTAATAGTCTTCAGCCGTTCCATTAAATGGTCTCTGTTGAGCACTCATGTTTGTGTTTTTGAGCAATGGAAGTAACCTTTCTCAGCCCTATTGACAAGACTTCCATCTTTTCTTCAACTGAGCCTACAATACTTTGTGTATCCTCCTAGCTTAGCAGATATGCCCCAGCGTGGTCAAATACTGCCTTAGGAAGGAAAAGGGGAAATTGCCCCTGATATTATCTAAAGAGCTCCTAGGTGTTAGTATTTAGGAGTTATTGTCTGGATCTCAGAAAAAAAAAAAATCAAAGAGTAGCTAAATATCCATGATTTCTCAAGGAAACAAAATCATCTACTTATTCTGAGGAATCATTGTAAAAGTGAAACCGTTTCATCTCAATGTATAATTATCATTGTAATATTTGTGTAATGAAAGTACTAGAGAAAATGTTAAAGGTTTACCATTAAATGATTTTATGAATATTTTAAGGTTTATCTATTTCCTGAGAGGCACCCTGGACAGGGCCCTCATGTCGCATTCCTCTCCCAAGACCTGCAGTTGGCCAGAATCACAGGCATACCCTGCATGTTCAGTCAGGCCTGAGACTTGAACCCTGAACCCCTACATAATCTCTAGCACCATCACAATGGCTAGCCCCGCCTTTATAAATTTTAGTATGTCCAAGAATAGAATACTATGCTATAACTAAATTTGTGCTATTAAAAATATTTCATAGTTGGGACCAGCAGATGGCATAATGGTTACGTTGCTGGACTCCCACATAGTCTACCATGGTTAGAGTCCTGGACCTCGTGGCTTAAAACTCATGCTGGGCACTCATGCTGGTGTGCGTGCGTGCCCAAGATCCCAAGAGGAGAATGGAGTATGGAGTAGAAGGGATTCCTGCATAGCCATCTCCCCTGGTGGGTAATTTCTTGCTTTCTGTCTCTCTGTATCTCTGTCTCTCCAGTGAGTGCACACATCCAACAGTAAAATCTCTCTTAACAAACAAATAAACAAACAAATAAATAAATAAATTTCACAGTACATAAACTTGTTTGGCAGCCAGGAATGCTGCTTATCTTCCAGATAGCACCCCTACAACGAGTAAGACTGCCCCAAATGTCTCGAGTGCCCAGGCTGAGACATCTCGCAGTCACAGGTCAGTCTGCCTCTGACTGGAACACTGTTTTCTTAGGTAGACACGTGGCTCAATCCCTCACCTCCTTCAGATCTTCCCTCTTTTCTTAGCATAGCCTATTTCGACCAACTTGCGTACACTGAGATCAGCCCCTCACCACAAGGCATGCAGCCATTTCCTGGACTTTTCAGTCTCACTCTGCTGTTCTCTTTTTCCCTTATTACTTATTTATCATGTTTATCCAATGACATTTTATTTTCCTGCAAAGTTACATTCCAGATATTTACATTCTAGAGATGACAGGGATTTTTCTTTGTTTGATCATTGATATATTCACAGGACCTGGAAAAGTACCTGGCATTTGATAAATGAATAAGTGGACATATAAGTGGCTAGAAAATGAACATTCACTTATTTCCCATTTTATTTTTACTATAAATAATGCTGAAGTAAATAATCTTACATAAAACATTATATGTTGTTTCTTTTATGTCTATGTGGCCAGATGCTTTCTCAATTGGCTTTAGAAATTATTGGGTCATCAGAAAAGTCATGATGCCTTGTCACGTAGAAAAACATAGAAAAATATAACTTTCCTAATGATGCAAAAGTTTCTGGGTTTTGGAAATAAGAGCCTGATTCTAAGTTATACAGAGTTTACGCTCTGTTTTTTTTTTTATAAGAGTTTACTGTTTTTATTTGTTACATTTAACTCTGTACTCAATCTAGAATATATTTCTGCATATGACATGACATAAAATGAGGATTTAATTTTGTATCTTTGTAGGCAAATAACCAGATAGGCCAGTACCGTATGAACTAATACATTTTCTTCACAATTAAAGTATTTATTTTTGTTCTATATTAATTCATCCAAAGTACTGACTTCAGTTTCTTGATTCTCTGGTCTCTATTCTATGCTACCTATAATCTACTGTACACAAATTCATGTTCTTTTTTTTTTTAATTAAAAATACAGTGAGACAGAGAGACAGAAAGCAAGAAATCACCCCCCAGGGGGGATGGCCACACCACAATCCCTTCTCCTCCAATTCTCCTCTTGGGATCTTGGGCACACACGCACATGCGTCCAGTGTGAGTTTAAGCCAATGGGTCCAGGACTCGAACCGTGGTCAGCTACATGGGAGTCCAGCGACATAGCCATTATGCCAACTGCTGGTCCCCAAATTGTTTTTTTAAGGATAAAAGCCTTGTAAAAGAAAGAAAATACAACATGGAAGGTCAAAAAAGAATAAGAAAGTTTGACTCGCAGATGAATTAGAAAAAAAAAAAACAACCTTTAAAACAAGAATGTATCCCCACACTGTAATTGAACATCATGATATATTCAATCTGCCTGTAATATGTAAATAATAAATTAATGTGTTTTTTCACTAGTGATATAATGATCAAGCCAATCTTGTATGTTTTTTCTTTGAAAAGTTACTAGAATTCCATGTTTGCTTTTTTTATTGTACCTATGTTTTCTTTTCTTTTCTTTCTTCTTTTCTTTTCTTCTCTCTTTCTCTCTTTCTTTCTTTCTTTCTTTCTTTTATTTTTAAGATATTTTTGCC
Source organism: Tupaia belangeri chinensis (assembly GCF_000334495.1). NCBI lineage: Eukaryota > Metazoa > Chordata > Mammalia > Scandentia > Tupaiidae > Tupaia > Tupaia belangeri. The sequence goes on along the minus strand of NW_006159518.1, from coordinate 153,165 downwards.
ATAGGGCACATGCATTCAATGGAGAGACAGAAAGAGAAAGGAAGCAAGAACTCATCCCCCAGAGAGAAAGGAAGCAAGAACTCATCCCCCAGGGAGATGGCCACATAATCCCTCGTCTGCCATTCTCCTCTTGGGAGGACTCTGGGCATGCATGTACACGCGTCCCATGTGAATTGTCAGTGTGAGTTTTAAGCTGCCAGGTCCAAGACTAGAACCACGGTCGACTACGTGGGAGTCCAGCGACATAACTATTACACCATCTGCTAGTCCTGTGACTACGTTTTTATTGTTTCAAAGAATATCCCCTTAGTAAGAGATTTTTTGAGAGCTAGAACCAACAGGATGTGTACTTGTGAAGAAAGAGACATCATCATAAAGTGGTCCGGGTGGCTATGGAGGCCTGCAGATCTGTAACCTGCAGTGTGGGCTGAAAGACAGGAGATCCAGGAAAGCCCATGCGGCAGGTGGCGTGCAAAGACAATCTATTGGGAATTCCCGCTGGCTGGGAAGGCTGACCATTTCTGTTATATTCAGGTATTCAACTGCTTGGAAGAGGCCACATGATGGAGGGCAGTCAGCTATACTCAAAAGTTTACCAATTTAACTCTTAACACCATTCCAAAACACAAAAATTAACTGTCATATCTCAGGTTTTTTTTAAAAGGTTTTGCCATAGGGTGTGTGTGCCTACTAGAGACAGTGGGATGGAAAATATGAAATTACTCTCCCAAGGGGAAGGTCACATGCAATTTCTTCTCTTCCATTCTACTCCTGGGGTTTTGGGCACACATGCACATGTGCCTGGAGTGATTTTCAAGTTGCCAGACCCAGGACTAGGACTGCAGTCAGCAGTGTGGGAGTCTACTGCCTTAACCACCATGCCACCTGCTGGCTCTTTTTAGTTGTTTTTTTTTTTAAGGTTTTGGCCATAGGGTGCATGCACTCACCAGAGAGAGACAGAGAAAGAGACATTGAGAGGGAAAGCAAGAATTCACTTTACCCCAAGGGCATGGCCATGCTGCAATCCCTTCTCCTCCTTTCTACTCCTAGGATTTGGGGCATGAACACATACATGCCCAATGTGAATTTCTAGTTGCCAGGTCCAGTACTCGAACTGTGGTCAGTCGTGTGGGAATAGAGTGCCTTAACAGCCATGCCACCTCTCAGATCATTGTTTATCCCTAAGAGAAGCTTGGTTTTATTCTTAAAAGAAGTAATTTTCATTTACTTGAAAAGTTTATTTATTCCATGAGAGAGAGAGAGACAGACAGACAGACAGAGAGATAGCACCCCCAGCAGGGTCTCAATGCTATGATCTGCCCCTGGCCTTCAGCCAGCTCGGGGTCATGAGTAAACCTGTGCCTGGCATAGTCAGGGTCTCTGGATTTAAACTTAAAAAACTTCCCACATGGGATTGCCTAGCACAGCATCGGGTTTTACCACTGTGCCTCTCTCTGGTCCCAAGAAAACTTATTTTTATCTCTAAGAGAAGCTAGATCTTATCCCTAAGAAAATTGATATTTTTTAGCCCTAAGAAAGATAGGTCCCCCCAAAAAGACAATGCTGAGTTGGCAGGATTTTTAAATGCAAGTAAATAAGAACCCAAACCTACTTGTACTTTCAGCCGATTACTTGTAAAGCCATTAAAGATTGTGTTAGGCTCAGATCATGGGGCAGGAAGCAAAGCTTGGACTCACTCTTCCACCCCACCTACCTTAAACATCGCAGAGGGAAAGATAAAAATCGGCACTGGCTGGTCCCGGGAAGCGGGAAGCGAAGCAGGAGAATGCTAACCCCTGCGAGTGCTGACTGCTAGCCTTCGCCTGTTGCATACATTCATCTGAATGCCACCTCTTCACCCCTGCCCCAGTTGGAGACTTCAATAACGTCTTTAGGGATGAGTGAATAAAATCTGTGAGTCTCCTTAAATATGAGTCATGTGCGTCCTTACTGTATCAAGTCAGATCTGGGAGTAAAATCAAAGGAACTAGATCGCCTTTTGTAAAGTTCGTCAAGGTCGGGACCAGCAGTGTGCGTAATGACTATGTCGCTGGACTCCCATGGAGTCAACGGTTTGAATTCCAGACCTGGTGGCTTAAGATCACACCAGGGCATGTGTGTGCGTGTGCCCAAGATCCTGTGAGGAGAATGGAGGAGAAGGGATTGCGGCATGGCCATACTTCCTGGGGGGTGATTTCTCGCTTTCTGTCTCTCTGTCTCTCTCTGTTTTTCTGGCAAGTCCAAGCTCTCTATAGCAAAAACCTCTCCCCCCACACACAAAAAAATCCGTTAAGGTCTGTCCCCACACAGACATAAAAGATGCACTCTGACGCTCATGCAAACAGAGCAAGGTTTCAGCCCGTGAATACATGGTCTGGGGTTTGCTGCTAGATTTACCTGGTGTGTGATCAGAGTCTGGCCCCAGGGACTCAGCAGGACTTCTGCCAATGGCCCAGTTCAAGTCACCCTCAGGGTCTTGGGTGAGACTGCAGGCTGCGGTCCAGGTTCCTGAAGGTGTTTCAAAATTGCAGCTTCCTGATGTGCTTGTATACTGTCCTGAGGAAGTAATAAAACAAAACAACAGCAAAAAAATTATGAAAGTTTCTTTTCTTTTTTTTTTAAGAATTATTTTTATTTTTAAACATTTATTTATTTAAATTTGACCAGAGAGGGAGGGAGACAGAGAGAGAAAGGGGGGTGGGGGTCCAGCATCCTTAACCACCATGTTACCTGCCAGCCCCCATTATGAAAGTTTCTGAAAATATATATGCACTTAATAATATACTACATTTTGATATTTTAAAATGAGTATTTATATAATCTAATTCTTAATAAATAAATGTTCAGAATTGAGACATTTGTACTCATTGGTAACATAAGTAAAACACTAGTTTTTAAATAAAAGGAACTAGAAGAGGTATGCTATTTATTATTCTCTTTGAAGGAGTTGTAAGGATTGACTAGTAACACTTATGGAACATAAAACTGTGTCTATATAAGAACAATGAACCCAGAATTAGGATAATACAGATAATTCAGGTTGAATAAACAGCTTCAGTTGTCTGGATGTTTAATTCAGGCTCCATTGACTCTGATGTCTGTACTCAAGAAGAGGAAAGGAAAAGTGACGTATCTGACATATTCTGAGGTGGCAAGAATAGAATGCAAGAGAATTCATCCGAATTGCATAGATAGCTTTAGAATAAAGATAACATTGTACGTTAAGTAAGGTGAGACAAGAGGGCAAGGTGGTCACAAAGAAAAGTATGTAGCATAATTATTATAGGTCCTGTGTGTGTGTCTAGGACTTAATTACACAGAAATACAATAGTACAGACCCATGTGTGACACCATTTTAAGGTACACAGATTGGTGTCTTACTCGTACTGTACTGGAAGATTCTGAATGTTTGCAGATGTGTTGGCTCAACACTATGAGAGCTGAATTTCTCATTTTTTTCCACATTACATAGCACAAAACAAACTTATTCTATATCATATAATACTGCCTCAGTAAGCATAAAAAGGCATATAGACCCCATAAATAAGCATATAAAAATCATTAGGTTATAGAGTCATGTAGAATGAATGAAAGGAATGTATTGATTAAAAATGACTAGTTTTGAGGGATAGGATGCAATAATACTTAAAAAGTGAAATGCTGATATCTTATAAAAATACTCTCAGGGATCCAACATTTTGTATAAAAATATTAAAGATTTGCTCTATGTTTGGTATCTATTTTACAGAAAGTTTTATTTTTGTCTGTTGGTTTCTATATATTAGCATTTGTTTTATATTAAGAAAAGCTACGAATTAGGAGAAATCTTAAAAATAACGCCAACTTCATTTCTCTAAAAGAAAGGAAAAGTCAATGACAATCTCAGTTGAATCATACTGATATTAAATCACCCAATAATTCATCCTATCTGTACAACATAGGTTTTACAGTGAATGCTCAAACATAATAACTGCTATGAAAACAGAAAGGAAGAGAAATGAAAGCCCAGATATCAGGATTTTACAATGGCACTTTTTACAGATGACGAGATGTAGACACTCAGTTATTATCTATTAACTTTTTCATTGTGAACAATTTAATTTTAATGAGTTATCCATCAACGCTTTTAGAAGAGAATGTCTTTAATTACTTAGTGACTAGTTCTGAAATACCGTGCTCCACAGACTGGGAGGAGGGTTTGCGTACCAAGTTTACTTCTCCAAAGCTACTTTTCCTTTAGTAAATGACTTTGTGTCTGGTAGGGTCTGAGCTGTGGGTTTTTCTTTCTGAGATTAACACTTAATTCATTAGCACAAATTTTCCCTTTCTTTTAAATGACTCAAACCTTCAGAGCAATCTTTGATTCTACAATTTTCATTTTCATATCTAATCTGTGACTAATTATTGAAGAGTCTTTCTATGAAAATGTGTTTAATTCATTTCCTTCTTTGTAGTTCCATACTCACCATGTTGGTTCAAGATGAAATGAAAAGGGTTTGTGGTGTGGTTGTACCCCCTGGGGGTGATTTCTTGTTTTCTGTCTCTCTGTGAGACAGAATAATACTTGCTCTGGAGAGTATACATGGCCTATAGCAAAAAATCTCTCTTAAAAAAAAAAGATGTAAAAATATTCTCCAAAATTCTAGCTTTGTATACAATAACCTTTACTTACATACAAAGTAGTTTGTGCTTTAGGGTTTTTGTTTGTTTGTTTAGAGAGAGATTTTTGACAGAGACAGATCAAGAGACAGAAAGTGAGAAATCATTGTCTCCCTCAAGGGAGAGAGACCACATGAGAATCCCTTCTCCTTAATTCTCCCTATGGGATTCTGGGCACGCACGCACACACACACACACACACACACACACACTCGTGGTGTGAGTTTTATTTTTTTTGGAGAGGTTTTCGCTATAGGGCGTGTGCGCTCGCCAGACAGACAGAGAGAGACAGAGAGACAGAAAGTGAGAAATCACCCCCCAGGGGGGATGGTCACGCCGCAATCCCTTCTCCTCCATTCTCCTCTCGGGATCTTGGGCACACACGCACATGCACCCGGCGTGAGTTTTAAGCCACCGGGTCCGGGACGCGAACCACGGTCGACTACGTGGGAGTCCAGTGACATAGCCATTACGCTAACTGCTGGTTCCCCACACCTGGTGTGCGTTTTAAGCTACAGAGTCCAGGACTCGAATTACAGTTGGCCATGTGAGAGTCCAGTGACATAACCGCTATGTCATCTGCTGGTCCCAATGTAAAGTAACTTTAAGATGAAATCTGTCTCATCTTCAAAATTGCCTCTTCTCCAATCAAATCTTTCAAAAAAATTCTCTCAACTATAAATGGACATTTTTTTCACATCTCTAAGTTTTGGATTACTTCTCTCTCTTTTTGGAATGGCTTCTCTAGCAGTTGGTTACCCTTTTATTAGTCGTTCCCTATCTCTCTTGTTCAAGATAGAACTGTGGTTTTCTCTGAGTATTCTCTTTCTTTCACTCAGACATATATTTCAAGGGGAAAGCTGCCCGCCATCAGTTCCAGAGGGGGCTCACAGTTCTTTCAACGGTGATGTGATACTCTCTTGTCTTGGTTAGTTTAGGCACCGTCTCTACACAATGTAATTCCAGACAAGACTTAACTGCAGAAGACGCTTCTAAGAAACGTTTGCCTTGTTCATAAAAGGGAATGAAAAGGAAGAAAATCTAGTTGCTTTTTCTCAGGATATCATGGCAAAGATGTGATGTTTGGCACTGGAGAGAGTATGTGGGGAGCTAGTCTGTAGTAAAGCCAGCTATCTGAAAACAGCAGAACATGAAGAAGGGAGTCCAGGGACCAGCAGTTAGTGTAATGGCTATGTCGCTGAACTCCCATGTAGTCGACTGCGGTTGGAGTCCTGGACCCAGTGGCTTAAAACTCACGCCGGGCGCGTGTGCGTGCATGCCCAAGATCCTGAGAGGAGAATGGAGGAGAAGGGC
>NW_006159518.1:141518-147114 GCF_000334495.1 Tupaia belangeri chinensis | reverse complement strand
TGCCGATCGCATAAAAAAAAAACCTCACAAAAAAAAAAAAAAAAAAAAGAAGGGAGTCCACACAGCTTTACACTTTCAATGACAGTATGAAGCTACTGAAATAACTAGCTCTAGAGCCGCCTTTCTTTTGGACTTCTCCCCATTTGAGAGAACACACCTTCCATATTGTCTGTATTCCTTATGACTGCATTGGCTTCTAAGTAACTAAAAACCCAATGTATGAGAGCTTAAACAGGCAGAAATAAATTTATGTAATTAACAAGAAGTTACAGGGAGCAGCAGTTAGTGTAATGGCTATGTCACTGGACTCCCAATGTAGTCGACCGTGGTTTGCATCCCGGACCTGGTGGCTTAAAACTCACGCCGGGCACTTGTGCGTGCGTGCCCAAGATCCCAAGAGGAGAAGGGATTTTGGTGTTGTGGTGTGGCCATCCCCCCTGTGGGATGATTTCTCGCTTTCTGTCTCTGTCTGTATGGCAAGTGCACGTGCCCTATAGCAAAAACCTCTCCCAAAAAGAAAAAAACAAAGAAACAAAAAAACAAGAAGTTACAAAGTTGTCACTTTAAGGTTGACACTGTGGTTCAGCTATGTAATCTTTCTTTGCCATCTTTTTATCCTTTTGCTCATGGGTGGTTCGAAGATGACCCCCACACATCCTGGCATCACGTATATTCAAAGCATAAGGGAAAAAAAGCAAGGGGAAAAGTTTCTGTCTTTTTTATTTTTTTACTTTTTTTTTCTTTTTTTGTTTTTCCTTTTGTTTTAGGTGTGTGCACTCATCAGAGACAGACAGACAGACAGAGAAAAGGAAAGTGAGAAATCACCAACTGGGGGGTGGCCATGCCACAGTCCCTTTTCCTCCATTACTTCTTGGGGTATTGGTCATGCACACAAACATTCCCAAAAGGATTTTCAAGGTGCCAGGTCTTGGACTGAAACCATGATACACCGTGTGGGAGTCCACCACCTTAACCATCATGCCACCTGTTGGCCCCAGAGGAAAAGATGTTTAAAAGCTTTTTTCTCCCTGTTCTGTTTTTTTTTTTTTTTTTTTTTTTTTAATAAAGGGGTGATGAGAAGACTAACAAGCAATCCCTTCTCCTCCATTCTCCTCTCGGGATCTTGGGCATGCACGCACACGCGCCCGGCGTGAGTTTTAAGCCACCGGGTCCGGGACGTGAACCACGGTCGACTACGTGGGAGTCCAGCGACATAGCCATTACGCTAACTGCTGGTTCCCAGTGCAAAAATTTTTTGACATCCATGTGTAGCGTTTTCATAACTTGTACTTTCCATGGACATTTTGAAGACCTCCTATATGTTCCACAAATTTCTAACTATATCTCATTGGCCTTTTTATGGCTATCAGGAAGTTTGGAGAAGATAATATTTGTAGCTGGTTACAGTATTGCCACAAATAAAATGGGAATTCTTTTTTTAAAGTATCAAAAGGAATGGATAGGTACCTAAGAGGGACTACTAGGCGGTTTAAACTGGTTAAGGCTCAACTTTCTGCTACAAGTATCTTAATATATCTTCCCTTCTCTGTTCTATCTAGTAAATCTTACTACCCTTGAATGTCTGACTCAATTCTATGTGTCCCGTTCCAAAATACATCAATTCTGTGTGTGTGTGTGTGTGTGTGTGTGTGCACGTGTGTGTGTGTACAAGGCACTTCACAGCACTAGCTGTTACTATTCACTTGGAACTCCATTATATATGTATTTTGTATTGTCATTTCATTTGTTTAACATCGAGTTACTATAAACATTCCATATTATTACTGAACTGCATTATAGACCCTATAAGTGATTCAATACATTGTATAGAATTTTTGACAGTGCAACTGTATAACTATTTTCAAAATCATAGTTACTTTAAAAGTAATACTTTCCAGATGCTAATCTTCGTCAGACCCTTTGAATGGACTATAGCATTACTAAGACCCTTTTAAACGGCTGGCATTTTCCCAGCTGTGTATTTGGCCATATGGTTGTATGACCAGTGTAAATATTGATAAACATATTTTGAAGAGATGACTCTATAATTATTTTTAATTCCTCTTGTTCACATATTCACCTGTATCATAATGCATAATACAGGATTGATTATTTATTGATTTACTTATTTAGGTAGATGGGTAGGTTTTTGCCATAGGGCACATGCATTTGACAGATGGAAACAGAGAGAGACAGTGAGAGCAAAAGTGAGAAATCATCCCCTGAGGGATAGCCATGTTGCCATCCCTTCTGCTCCTTTTTCTTCTCAGGATTTTGGCTATACACACACAAGTACCTGGTGTGATTTTTAAGCTGCTAGGTCCAGGACTTGAACTGCGGTCGATCATGTGGGAGTTCAGCACCTTAACCACTAAAACTGCTGGTCCCTGGTACAAGAACACTGAATAGCATTTCTACAAATGACACATATGATTCACTGTGACATGGCTTCTTGGTGTGTTATGCTGAGAAGGATTTTGAAGGAGTACAGTGAGAAAGGACACAATGACTCAGTGCTCACGTGTGTCCGTGGGAGAGGCAGGAGGAAGAACCAAAGCACCTTTTCTAACATCTGTTTCTTTTAAAGAGAAGGAATCCCAATTGTTATGAATCACACCTTTTTGTAAAAGGAAGTAGGATAAAAAGAACATTGTATCTTTGTTCATAACCTACAGCAACAATTTAGTCATGAGGAATAGCTGTTTCTTTTCTGATAGTACAAAGGACATGTAAGTGAGATACTAACGATGACTGACAAGTTTCAAAAGCATGTAAAATAATAAAATGAGAGAGGCTAATCCCCAAATGGTGAAGAAACATGTACTTTATATTATTTCATTTAATTCCCTTTATTCTCTACAGGGTGGATATCATTTTGTCTATTCTATAGATGAGGAAAATGAGTCTCTGAGAATTTAAATAACTGCCTAACCAGGAAGGGGCAAAGTCAGAGTGAAGACTGCCCCTTGATCACCCAAAGGTCGATTCATTCCCATATTTCTCTAACGTTCATTTTAAAATACTGTCATTTATTTCATTTCCACAATAGATGATTTGACTGCAGAAATTCGGCTTTAATGCCTTGAATGCATCCAGAGGACTATTAATAGGAAATAATGATGAAGTCACTTTGCAGAATTAATAAATTGCCTGAATGCCTCTGTGTGCTCTGTAATGTGCCTCTGGATGTGAACAGAGTCTATGAGGAGGTTTTACGAAAAGTGACAATTTCACTTGTGAACATATCGCTTTTATTTTAATAGGTTCTTATATTTCTTGCAGTGGTCTGTCAAAATTGTAGGTAAAACTAATCAGATATGAGTAGGTAATTGATATCTGTTTCTGAAAATGGAAACTGTCTGAGTATTTTTACATGAATACCTCAAAGAACTGTGGGAACAATAGAAACTATAGAAGGCAGTCTGAGAGAAAAAGGAAGGAAACAAAAAGAAAATGAGTGATATTGACATTTGAAAAAACAAAAGTATCTAGTAACTCTTTGTTTTGTAAGCCTGTATTTATGCTTCACACGGACATGCACGTGTGCACACTGCCCACAAACAATGTTATTCTTCCTTTCTACCCCCAGATAAACTGCAGTAACCTTGTTATTGGTAGCATTTGTTACACTTTAACATTAATTAGGAAACTTTCATTTATGAATATTTTTTCAAACAAGTAACATTATTTTAATTAATTAATTAATTTTTGAAAATTTTGCTACTGGGACCAGCAGATAGTGTTGCGGTTATGTTGCTGGACACCCAACATGACCGACTGTGGTTTGGATCCTGGACCCAGTAGCTTTAAAATCCCCCTGGGTACATGTGCATGCATGCCCAAGAACCTGGGAGGAGAATGGATGAGAAGGGGTTGCAGTGTGGCCATCTCCCCTTGGGGGAGATTTCTCATATTCCCCTTCACTGAGTCTATCTCTCTCTCTCTCTCTGGCGAGCACATGTGCCTTAAGGCTAAAACTTCTATTAAAAATTTCTCTCACTGGAGAGAGACAGAGAGAGAGAGAGAAAGGCAAAGAAATCACCCCATTGGGGGATGGCCCCACCACAATCCCTTCTTCATTCTCCTCTCATGATTTTGGGCACAGACTCACAAGTGCCTGGCATGTTTTCTAAGTCACAGAGTCCTGGGACTTGAACCTTTCAGTTGGCCATAAAGTATCTGGCTGCCTTCACCACTGTGCCACAGAGCTGGCCCATAATATTGTATTTTAATACATTTTCCCCTGTAGTGTTTTTCCACAGTTGAAAGTGAGTTTTTGAATTCTAACACAATGTCTTCTTTAACTTTTTATATCCAATACTTGGAAAATTTGTTCATAGGTCATAGTAAGACTATTAATAATGGGAAGAATGTATTTGTATAAGTATTTTCAGTATATGTACATTTTTAAATGAGAAGAAGATAATTTAATATCTGTAATAATATTCCTTGTATGTATGTAACATTTGTCCTTTTCACAATACTGGATTATAAATGTCAATGCCGCTATGTTCAAATTATTTTTCCTTTAGAGTTCTTATAAATTTCACCAAGTTTTTTATTGTTTCATATGACTAAATGTCCTACTTGTTATATTTTATGAGCGACATGGTGATTTTATAAATGTTTTAGGATATTTTTTAGAACTCCATTGAAATTAATTCCTTATAGTCAGTACAAAAAAAATGTATATATTTTTGGTGAATTTAAAAGAAGCTGGAAGTAATACTAGAGCTTGTTATTTGAAGCATTATAAATTTTATTAGAGAATTTATATATTATTAGGAAATATATGATGTTTTATAAAATATGCTGGAGGATGAGGTACCATGTTGAGTAAGATGGAGATATTAAAGAGTTGCAATATGCAAAACTTGGATGGGGCCAGCAAGTGGTGTGATGATTAAGGCACTGGACTCTCACATGATCAACCACAGTTCGAATCCTGGATCCGGTGACTTGAGAATCATGCTGGGCACATGTTTATTTGTGCCCAAAAATCCCAGAAGGAGAATGGAGGAGAAGGGATCATGGAATAGCCATCCCTCCCGAGGGGGTGACTTCTCTCTCTCTCTCTCAATGTCCCTCTCTATCTCTGGTAAGCACACACGCCCTGTGGCAAAACCTAAAAAAGTAAATAAATAAGTAAAATGCAAAACTTGGAAAGGAAGAAATCATCTTGGAAGTGATGGTCTAGTTCACTGTACCAGTTTAAGTCATGCCGATCAGAGACAAATTGCCTAACAAAGCCCTTCCTGAATTACCTACCCTCAAAAGTGAAACTATTAGACTACTAACTTTGGGGTAGCTCGAGATGCAACAAATAACAACTGTAACACATAGCCTGTAGGATATCAAGATTCTGTATGAGAAAAGGGGCATGAAAAGAATCTTTGGATTTAACTATGAGCTCATATTTTAAAATTATATAGTTGGTTTTATATATGATTTTAAAAACATCACTTGAATTAAAGCTTTAATAAAAAACCAAGGAGGCTCATCTAGTCTTTTTTAGTGCAGTGTGAACGATGAAATTCATCATTAAACCTACTGCTCATTTTTAGCATCTATAAAATCTACCCTTTTTTTTTTTTTT
>NW_006159518.1:122842-135521 GCF_000334495.1 Tupaia belangeri chinensis | reverse complement strand
TTGAATTAGAGCTTTAATAAAAAACCAAGGAGGCTCATCTAGTCTTTTTTAGTGCAGTGTGAACGATGAAATTCATCATTAAACCTACTGCTCATTTTTAGCATCTATAAAATCTACCCTTTTTTTTTTTTTTTGAAAAAGGGATTTAAAAAAATACTGAAACAGCAAAGAAAGGTAGAGTGCTGATACAGTTTCTGGCCATTTTAATTCTGATTCCACACATGGTGCTGTGTAATTGTATAAAGGAAAAAATGTACATGATTTGCAATAATTTTCAGTATGGGGGTATAAAGAATAGGAGCGATGTCATTTGCAACTGTACTTTATGTTTGCATAGAAAAGTTGGGGACAATGCTTTTGCTGTTCTGAATCTACTCTAGTGCATGGAAAGAACATTCCTCTGAGTCATCAATGCCAATATGGAACTTGACTCTGAAGGTGAAAATCTTGCTGCAGGATGGCAGACAGGTCCACTTACCACAGTGGGCTTCATCAGACCCATCGGCGCAGTCTGGCTTATAGTCACAGACAAGGTGGGATGCAATACACTTCTTGTCCTGGCACAAGAAGTCTGTGGCTTCTGGGCAAACCTCGGAAGTCTCTCCAACTATGGGGAGGAAAATCAGCATTTAGTCAATATTTTCATGAAGTTCGAAGATTCCTGTTAATTGTTTTATAGATTCCACATTATTGAAAAAATTAGTGACTTTTTTTTTTTTAAAGAAATGACACCATAAGATGAACTTTATTTTAAAGCTCATAAAAGTTTTCACAGCCAGTTACGACAGGATCAACATTTCTTCTGTTTCACACCTTCACATGACAATGTACTGGATAGTGAGAGAGATAATCTTAAAGTTTTGTTCTGCATGCTGCTAACACATTTCACTAGTTTTTGTTTCACTCATTGAATTTTTAATAATACAAAGGAAAAAGTCATATCCTATTGGAGAGAACTGATTTTAGAAAGCCCTTATGAAACCAGACTTAAGTCTTGTTTTTAAATATCCACACCCACACATGCTGAAATGGAGAGCAAAATGCAAGAAAATTACCTTGGCAGGAACAAATGCTTAAAGATTTTAATTATAATAGTTGTCTAAAGTAGACTTCTAGACAACTGCCTTTCAATCCCACCCCTAATGGTTCAGCAAATTATACTGATTATATTTTGAAATATTTTTAATCCTTCGAGAATATATCATTATCTATTATATAAATACAAGCTCCTGATGAAGGCATTAGAAACTTTTGTTTGTTTGTTTGTTTCAGCTAAGTTTTCCAGTTTCATTTTCTGTGACTCTTCTCACCAACTCCCTGGTTAAACTATATCCTCTGAGGGAAGGTGTTGTACGTATGATGAGGGTGCTTCATTTTCCCATGCATATGCTACTTCTGCTACCCACATGGGCTATCTCTCTTGTGCCCCTGCGGTTGGTCTGCCCTTGAACGATCAAGCCAAGGACACAAGTTTTCTCACAACCCTTGTCTTGCCTTCCTCTTTGTCATCTTTGCCCCAGGTTGGACATTGCTTCATGCTACGGAAGAACCATTGTCTTTCTGCATTAGGATGCATGCCACCTAATAGAAGCGCTGTTTGCATATCTGTTTACATGGTGCATGTCTGTCTATCCCTCCAGACTTCCAGTTTGTTAGATGCAAAAGTTTTCATGGTGTTCTCTTGAGTCTAAGATAGCACCTAACATACAGTTGGTACTTAACACATGCAGGTGATAATAATTGCAAGCATAATGATTTATCATAGGGGGACTTATAAAAGTGAACTAGCATAAACATTCCAAAGCAATTCCTTTATTTTAATATTAGCTTAACTGGCATGTAGTCTTATGATAATATTTCACAGCTTACAGTGACTTAAAGGTCTAAAACTTTTTTTTTTTTAAATTTAAATATAATTTAACCGATTAAATAAAGCTCAGCAATTCCTTTGACACACAGACTATCATAGGTTCAAAGCTGGTGTACCTGAAGTAGGGTATGGTTCACTCAAGGTTAGGTAGTATTCCCTAAACGAAAATAATACAACTCTATAGACTTGAATAAAAGTAGATTTTCCTAGTTTGAATCATCTTCATAATACAATAGCTAGACTTGCATAATTTTCAGAAATAATTTACTGGCAAATTTTAGTCTACATACATACGTAGAATGACGATAGGACATCTAAGACAATGGCAAATATTTCAGATATAAGAATTAGTAAAAGGAAGACTTTGCCACATAGTTTTAATGAACACTAGTGAGAATTTACAGTTAACCCAGAGCAGAATGTGGACAATACTTAGTATGCAAGTCTATGCATTTGAGATGATCTTAATTTCCATGACATAAGTTGTGAAGCTATATAATTACTCCACAGGGAAAATGTGTTTTGACTTCAGTCTAACTAATTGGTTCTTCAGTTCTTTTGAATGTGGTTAAAATAGACTGCATCTCTTAATGACACTTATTTTCTTTAACAATATAGACTAGAAAAGACATAGAGAGAAACCAAGTCTATGCTTTGAATTGCAATAAACTGAGCAATGACTAGAAATTCTATGGTGTGTTGGAGGCACCAAGGCTAAATACATAAAAGGGCCTATAAGTCTAAGAAAGGGATGTCTTTTTGAAGACAATCTGATAAACTGAAAAGGTAGATTATTTTAGTGAGAAACCATCTTCTATGTGTTTAGCCATTTTATCTTTTATTTATTCAGTCAAAATGATAAAAGTAATAAATACCTTGTGACATATAAATGAAATGAAAGATAAACTGACATATTACACAGTTAATAGTATAAGAATGTAAAGAATACTGACATTTGTTATAGAAAATTGAAGATAATCTGGATGGCAGAATATGGCATAAAAAATGACTTAATTAAATATTTATTTAGCTTAAAAAAAGTTTACAAACAGAGACCTAAAGATCTAAAATGAAAACATGATAAATCAAAAGATCTTAGAAAGAAGAAAGGAACTGCAAAAATAATGTAACCATAAGACATGAATATTTTATCCTAGAAAAGCATGAGATAGGACTAACCTGTAGAGTTTTGAACAATTGTTACCAAACTGAAAGTGACTATTTAAATTGTCTTTATTCTGGTTTTAAACAAAACTTGCAGTCCCTAAAGTCCTTAGGTAGCGCAAATGTTTCAGTTAGGATTAAAGTAATTTTGTGCACAGGTCATTACAATGAACAAGATATAATCATTCCATAGATTGTAGTTATGGGTAAGCATCCTATCCTTTCTTTATAAGAATTATTTTCCAAATATTTATTTATTTATTATTATTAGTCTGTTTAAAATTTGCTTTAGGGCATGCATGCTCACCAGAGAGAGAGATAGAGAGAGAGAAAAAGTAAGTCACCAAGTCTGAGATTTGAACCCTGGGCAACCCTGTGGGAGTACAGTGCCTTAACTACCACACCTTCTGCTAGCTCCACATTATATCCTCTATAAGTGATGATTTCAGTATGCACTGTGGATTTCACATGGGCACAGACTGAAAGCACCTTCTTTCTCACACACAATACAATAACAACGTGAAAGATGTAACATCCACAAGGGACATATAGTCTCTACCTCTGAAGACCATGCTGTTTAGTTGGGAAATCAACACATTTGGTTTGGGAGTCAACTGAAAAGAAACCAGAGTTTCTATGCTGCTAACTATATAAGGAAGAGTCAAATGGAGGTTTTTTGCTATAAGGCGCATGCACTCACCAGAAAGACAGAGAGACAGAAAGTGAGAAATCACCCTCCAGGGGGTATGGCCATGCCACAATCCCTTCTCCTCCATTCTCCTCTCAGGATCTTGGGCACGCATGCACACGCACCTGGCGTGAGTTTTAAGCCACTGGGTCTGGGACTCAAACCGTGGTTGACTACATGGGAGTCCAGCAACATAGCTATTACACCAACTGCCAGACCCAGGAAGAGTCAAATTCTAAATAAGAACTCATTGGAATATGGTGAGTCAGGGACCATTCTAAGATGGGTCCTAAACAAATAATCATCTAAATGCACAGAAAGCATAAGAAGTAGATATATAAAAAAGAATTTTCATTACCAAAGACTTGTGGATATTCATAAAAGTCCCAGAGTTAAAAAAAAAAATGTTTAAATTGATCAGGGACCAGCAGATGGTGTAGCTGTTGTGTCACTAGACTCCCACATGGCCAATGGTGGTTTGAGTTCCAGACCTGATGGCTTGAAAATCATATGCCCAAGATCCCATGAGGAGAATGGAAAAGGGATTGCTATATGGCTACCCAACCTGGGGTGTGTGTGTGTGGGGGGGTGATTTCTTACTTTCTCTCTCACTGTGTCTGCCTCTCTTCCTCTCTCCCT
The DNA here is from genome assembly GCF_000334495.1 of Tupaia belangeri chinensis. NCBI lineage: Eukaryota > Metazoa > Chordata > Mammalia > Scandentia > Tupaiidae > Tupaia > Tupaia belangeri. The sequence goes on along the minus strand of NW_006159518.1, from coordinate 131,160 downwards.
CCCTCCCTGGCAAGTGCACATGTCCTATGGCAAAAAAAAAAAAAATCTAAAAAAAAAATTGATCAGATTTACATAGGTGAGTTATTCCATGAAATATTAAGAAACTATTGGGTCCTTGGAAAAGTAATGATGCATTTTTCACATAGAAAAATATGTCCTGACTGTTCCAGTGACCCAATAGGTCTTTGATTATTGAAATGAAGACAAACCTTTGATGTAATTTGGCAGGTGAATGGGAGCCTCTGAGTTTGAAAAAGGTTTTAGTAAAAATACTTTAAATGTATTATAGAAGATATGAGATAAACAAACAAAAACAATAGTTCCCTCTTTGTTGTTTTTTCTTTTTAATTTTTTATAACTTTTTACATGCTTGTAATTGTGACATACACATATTTTCTCTTATTTTTTTATACTAATGATATTTTCTATCTTGTCTGACTTTGTCATTATCAATATTTAGAAAATACATTGCAAACTGAATATACCTTAATTTACTTAATACTTATGCAATGAATACATCATTGTAGGGGTTTCTGATTTTTATACTTAAACAACTGTATGAGCTTGTACATATTTACAAGTATTTATGCAAGGAAGACTTCTGAAATATCATTTTTGAGTATGAAAAATATATTGATGGATGTTTAGGGATTTTGATATGCATCCATAAAATAAGGGTTTTGTTTGTTTAAAGCCACAATGATTTAAACAATAATCTATCAGAGAATGAATATTATTATCTATTACCTTTATCTTTTTCCTTCTCTACAGGGACTTCAACAACTTTGTGGAAAAATAGAATTCAAGTACTACTTAATTTTGGTGCAAAAAATTAGAATCCATGTGTAATTTTCTCATAATGTGCATTTTTTCCGTGCACATTTTGAAGATCCATTATATAACATGATTTCCCACCCGTGCTTTAATTTGCATGATTTAAGTTCTCCATCTGCTTTTTTTTTTGCTTATAAATCATATATTGTGTTCTATGAATGTATTTTTTTTTTAATTCTATTTTTATTTAGTTTGGTCCAGTAACTTCCTTGTTGATATAATCCTGCCCAGGTTCACAGTACCATAATGAGGACCAAAGCGACCTAGTTTTCTCTCTTTTTTTTTTTTTTTTGAGAGGTTTTTGCTATAGGGCACGTGTGCTTGCTAGAGAGACAGAGAGACAAAGAGACAGAAAGCGAGAAATCACCCCCAAGGGGAGATAGCCACGCTGCAATACCTTCTCCTCCATTCTCCTCTCCGGATCTTGGGCACACATGCACACGCGCCCGGCGTGAGTTTAAGCCGCTAGGTCTGGGACTTGAACCGCAGTCGGCTACATGGGAGTCCAGTGACATAGCCATTACGCTAACTGCTAGTCCCTAAAGGCACCTAGTTTTAGACACAGTTGTCCTACTCCCACTCCTATTTGATGATCAGTGCATAAGAGTGTTTGCAGTTTAAACCAAAAAAGACATTGCAGTAATCCAATCAGAAGTATCAGTGAGACTATACAGGCCTTGCTATTGGCAAAGAACAGAATCAACAGGATATGTACAGAGGAATTCAATAAGACTTAGAGACTAACAGATGCTCTAGAAAGAGGTGAAGGCATGAGAAAATAAATGTGAGAATTAAGGTTCAGGTGGCACAGATTTCTGGTCAGATGTGTTGCTGGACTTCTATTACAACACCCAGAATACAATCTAAGCCCTCTATGTGTTCACTGCTATATCTGTTCTCTAGATATTAGGTTTGGGGGGAAAAAATTAGGAGTCATAGGCAAAGGTAAGAGGAATAGTGCAGGCAAAACGAATGCTCTTCTCTTTTGACCTCTTGAGCCATCGTTGTTTCTGTTCTTTCAGAGTAACATGGCATGGATTTAGGATTATCCTCATGCCTTATTCCCTTTTCCTAAGTAAGTCTTTTTGTATGCCATTTTAATTGAATAATTTTCCCCTCATAGGATACATGGGGTTGTTGGAGAGAGATAAAGAGAGGAAAATGAAAAATCACCTCCTTACCCCAGGGAGGATGGCTACAGCACCATCTCTTTTCCTCCATTCTCCTCTCAAGATTTTGAACATGCATATACAGTGTTACTTTCAAGTAACTGGGCTTGCTACTTGAACCACAGTCTGCCGTATGCCGTATGTGTGAGTCAGAGTTTTAAAAGATTTACACACAAGAAAGATTTTAGAGGCATAAAAAGGAAGAAGTAATAAAATACAACACCACCAACAAAGCTCAGAAATGATATGCCTGACAAAGACCACAACATTTTTATGTATAAACTGTTTTCATGGGTTAGTGATTCAGAAGTCATCATTCACTTCTCACCACTTTGTCATTTCTACTATCCTACTATTCCAAATATTGGCAATTTCTTCATTATCATTTTGAAAAATGCCAAGTCTTTCATTCTAGACTTTATTGCTGCATCTGATATACTGGAAAAGCCTTCATTTGTTTTTTTTATATATTTTATTACATTTTATCACTGTACATCTTCACAGCACACAAAATGAATTTTCCCAGCATGAACATACTATATATAGGTCCAGTTAAAGACATTACTCTATGTATTATTATCAACAGGTGACTTTAACCCTCAGTTCCTTTAGCTCATTCACAGAATATTTCTGGTAGTGCCTCAGTATTTTAATGCTCCTTCTTTCTTGGCTCCTGTTTCAGTCAGGACTTGAAATGCTAGAGTGACCCTGGTTCATTTTCCTCTACCCTTTCTTGGCAGCCATTTTTACAGTCGTGATTTTAACTGCTACCTGGGGGCTGATGACCTGACAACTATATCACAACCTGAGGCTTTTCATGAATTTTAGAGACTCAGAATGCATTTTACAATGGATTTCTCAGCAGTGTATCACTGAACATGATACCAACTCACACACTTTCTTCTCCCTTTCCCAGTTTTGCTCTACATCTTGCCTCACAATCAACTTTAGGATAACCACTTAAGCATGATCCATAGATACATAGCTTTTTTTTTTTTAACTTATCTCTGCCTTTATTCTAGTTTTCATTCCCTTTCTTTCCTCAGCAGTGTGGTAATGACAGTTGGCTATTGACAACAGGTGCTCACCCTTCTTTAACATGCAGTTGTTGCGAGGTAGTGGCTGCTTAGATGGGCACTTTACTTCTCAGCTCTACTTGCTCCAAGAGGGGGCCATGAGGTGGAGCTCTAATCCATGGCTTGTGAGCACAAGTGCTGAGTCCCACCTCCGGGTGAGACCATACAAACTTCCACATGCTACACCCATGCCATTCCTCTCTCAGGTGGATAGAAAAGTTAGGATCACTAGGGTGAACCTTGAAGGCAACAGGCTGAGGAACTGTCTGAGTCTTGGCATAACTGCACAAGGAAAGCTGTCCCACCAGTCTGTTCACCTGACAGCTACTATAATGTGCATAAAAAAATGAACTTCTTGAATTATGATATATTAGGTCCTTGGGAAGGTTATGACATATGTTTGTCTATGCAAAAATGCATCATGACTTTCCCAACAACCCAACATAAGGGGTTTTCAAAAAGCTCATGGAAAATGTATAGCATAAAAAGAATCCTTGGATTTTAAAATATTATAGCACAGGAATCGGCAGATGGCATGGTGGTTCAGGGTGCTGGACTTTCACATGGCCGACCAAGGTTTGAGTCTCGGACCTGGTGCCTTGCTTTCTCACTTTCTCTCTCTCTCTCTCTCTCTCTTACTCTGTCCCTTTCTGGTCAACTTAAAAAATAAAATAAATAAATAGATAAAATAAAGTTAAATAAAAATAATTATTTTAAAAATATTATAGCACTAAAATATACTCAAACTTTAATTCCATTTTTTCACAAACATTTTGAGTCTCCTCATATTTTTGTTTCTGTGTTGTTATAGCAGAAACCTAATATAATCAGGGCATGATGATGATGGTGACTCTATTACAGAGAATTACTTGCTTCATTCTTTTAAAGTACATTACATATATTAATTCAATTAAATTTCAAGATATTACCATGAAGCAGGTAATATAATTTTTCTTATTATTTAACACTTGTAAGTTTACAGAGCTGCTTAATAATAAGGTTAGAATTCATGCTTTGCGTACTTTGTCTTTACTTTTAAGGAACAAAATCCATACATCCTCTCATCCTACTCAAATGGCCAGTATTATAACCCTCTAGTTCAATGTTGCCTCTTCCATTAAGAATTTTCTCGTGTTCCTCAGGCCTATTTATTTATCCAGATCTCCTGGTGTTCTGAATATCATCAACTATAGCACATGAGATTGAAATGCAATATATTAACATGCTTCTGAAAAATGCAAAGAATCTCTAAAGGAAATAACTATTTATGATCAAGTAATATTTGTTGAATGCTTTGTTTTGTTTTTAAATTGCCAAAGGGCACATGCATTCACCAGAGAGAGAGAAAGAGAGTACTCCCTCATGGGGTTTGACCATTCCACAATCCCTTCTCTTACTCCCTAATGGGGTTTGACCATTCCACAATCCCTTCTCTTCTGTTTCTCCATCGCGTCATGATTCTGGGCACATATATATGTGTGTATTTCAAGCCACTGGGCCAGGACTTGGGCTGTGCGGTAAGCCATGTGGAATCTGAGTTCCTTCACCACTAGGCTGTGGAGCCAGCATCCTGAATTTCTTTTAAACTTGGTGAAACTGCTTAGGCTTTTTCACTGCAGTCAGAATAGGTGGCTAGCTTAAACACGGGACACTTTCTAAACATGGTATAAGTACTAAGGTCTAAGTACTGCATTTAATGAATTCAAAACGTATTGGGTAAAATGATTCCTAGAATATTTTGGAGTTATAAATAACTATGAGAAAACTCCCAATTATTGAAAGTCATTCAGAGGATAAATAGACTTTATAATAAACACTAAGAAAATTTCTGAGATGTAATATATTCTTTGACTTGAATCGTCTATATAAACATAGCTGATGAAGTAATTTACTGGTTGCCACATAGACAAGGGGGCCTATGATGTGTGGTGGTGACTCAAGGCAGAAAGCAAAAGATCATCGAAGCAGAAATAGCAAAAGATCACCGAAGCAGAAATAGACAAAGCAGCATGGAGTATTAAAATAAGAAATGCTCTTTCTGAGGAAGACATTTGATATTAGATATAAAATTTATAGGAAGAAAAGAAATGACTTAAGGGAGAGTAATCATCATTACAAGAGACTTCCATTAAGGAGATCTGTTCACATGCTAGAATCCAACTCCAACTTGAAGAACCATGATGGATGGAATATGTCATATTTCTAGACCTAATTAAAATTCTCTAATTTCTATATAGGTACAGGAGTACATAACCTTTGTTCAAGGTTATGACCACTCCACTGAAGGTGGGTCATAAGAGGAAATTCACACAAGGCCTCAATATCATCCATATCTGACCCAATGTGGTAAAAGGAGGCAGGTTCAACTATTTCATTCACATAAATAACTTTAATGTAGGATTTATATTGAGGCAGCCACTGGTCTGTTCAAAACAATCATACATAGTAAGGATATATGTTTAATTAACTATATTATGTGATAAGCTGTTGACTCCCTCTGACTGTGTTAAAAACAACTATTTCATATCTTACCGACCATATCAATAATTATTATATTTGTTTATCTATTTTCAATCACTATAAAATATAGAATAATCACTGAGAGCCAATAGGTCTTTTCTTTCTTTTTTTTAATTTTTGTTATTTTTGTTGATAATATTTAAAGAGTTGATTCATAGAAGTAGGAGAACAGAATAGTAGTTACTAAATTCCAGTAAGGAAAAGGAGGAGGCAGGGAGCTAGGGATATGTTGCTTAATGGATTCAAAAGTACAGTTAGACAAGAAGAATGATGTCTAGTGTTCTATAGCACAGTGGGCATTATTGCTATTCCCACATCTATAAATCCCCCAAGTAACCCTTAATGAAGTTGTTCAAACTCTCTAAATCTCTAAAATTCGATGGAGTTTTGAATATGACTTAAATATACATAGTTCATTTATTCTGAATTCTCTTGTTTTTAAAACATATCAATACAAGAATAAAGATGCTGTATCAAGTAACCTAAGAGTATCATTTTTGGCTATGCAAAAACATATCTTGTAAGATTAAAATGTGGGGTCAAATCCTATTGAAATTGTTGATCATTGAGGAGATAAAAACTGCTCTTGCACAGTGCCTCAAAACATGGTGTACTCTGCATGTACACTAGCGCTAGATTGGAGTAATTAAAAATTACAAAGAGTCTAAAGGTTACTGCCATTGAGCCTATAAAAAAAGATATTAGAACAACTGGAAAAATCAAAACACGAACATTTTTTCAGTACAAAATATGTAAAAATAATCAGGCAAAGCCATTAGACTAATGAGATGGAAAGCATGAAATGAAGAAATGTACTTGTGAAGTGTACATAATTCCAACAGAGGGTAATGAATCTTTTATGTTCAATGTTTGATAACATGTCACATGGATTAAAAAAAAAATGGAAAGCTAACGTGTTCTAAAATAAGTGTTTTTATGTGTAGCCTGGGCTGCTCTTCAAAGTAAATATAAGATGAATTTTTTTTTTCTGGTTTAAGAAGATTGCTCAGGCTATGGCTGTAGATCTACCTCTAACATGTGCAGGTATAAACCCCATCCTCAATTCCATACTCATCTCTCAGCCACCCCTCCAGTCCAGGGTAAGTCCATCAGCAATGCAGCGCATCTGCTAAAGGATAGAGTTGGGGAAGAGGACTACAAAGGTCTCTGAAGTAGGCTGGGAGGTAAGTAATCAGAGATACTTGAGATCTCAGAGCTGGACCATGAAGCATGGGCTCTGAATTGGCATCTCCTTTTAGCTCAACAGACTTTGCCAAGTGGGTGTAGCCCATGAAAGGACAGAACAGACCTCCTAACACTCATTATCCATAATATCAAGGTGGTGCCGCATGGCTCACTGATGTAAAGATAGACAAGAAATTAAAGATAGACCAACAGATTATCCCCTCTGGGACTGACTGTTGTATGAAGACACAGCAGTGGCAGGTTTAGGGGGCACAGGCATCTAATGGGCAGCTTACTGGAACAAATTCCCATAAGCCTGTAGGTCCTTGGAGCCTACTATTTCCAAGATGCTTATATAATTGTTTCTTCAATTCTCTGAGCCATTTTCCTACTCCTTAGCAAAAATGCCCTTGAGTTTTCTAAGGCAGATAAAATTGGTTCTAGTATGCATCAAAAAAAGGAACTATGAATGTTTTTGATCTCTCTAGGTTCTTCATGCTAAAGTGAGGGGGAAGGGCTACAGCAGTAATCAATGATACATACAATACCACCGATCAGCAACCTCGGGTTCATGGAAATGTGTGACTTTCCTGAAAACATAAGGTCCTAAAACTTGCCAATGTTATACATTAGTGGACTTTAGTGAAGAATAAGAGACTTTGAAATGCTGAGCAATGTAATCAGACCACTTAATTAGCCCCTCTGTCTATTATTGATGGACGAAGGAGACTTCAGGACACTGTTACATAACTTTCAATTTACGTGCAAATTTCAGGGTCAAATAATGATCAAGTTATGTTTTCTGCATAAAATGAATAAAAACAAGTCTAATCATCGTATAATATTATTTTTGACCTTTTCCATTGCACTTTCTCAATTTCTGAAATGTATAAAATTTAATCTGTACTGTATTTCTGATATCATATTTTGTTCTGATCTTCAGATTGTAATAATTTCACCATGGACAGTGGATGATTATTGAAATAGGGACTACAAGTAGATATTCTTTTTCTTAATTCTTCATAATTGTTATCAAATATTTTGACTATGAAAATCTTTCAAATACTTTTTAACAAAAACTTAAAAACTTCCTGAATAAAAACTGCCATAACTGTCTGGTTTGGGTAAATTTAATTAATTTTTCTAAGCCACAGATTCCTCATCTAACAAGTGGGAGATGTTGAAGTTTCTATATGATTAATAATAAAAGTGTGAACAACAAATGAGCTAAAGCATTCAAAATCTTCAGTGTACACTTAGCATTGAATAAATGGTTAATTAACAGTAGTTTTTCCCATGTTTTCTTCTTATTCTTGATTTCTTACCCTCTTGGACTCCTAGATTATCTATAAAATGAATCCTTGTAATATTTAACTAAGATAAAGTTGACAAAACAGTTCTTGACTTATATATGAGATGTTCAAAGCTCTCATTCTTTTTGCTTTCTTATGGGGTAGCATTCTTTCTACAACAAAATTCTGCATATACATATTTTTTAAATGTTTACTTATTTTTTCATGAGAGAGAAAGGGAA
>NW_006159518.1:103242-122823 GCF_000334495.1 Tupaia belangeri chinensis | reverse complement strand
TTCCAACAAGGCCTACCCCACAATGAACTGCAGCTTCAGCCTGCCCGGATCATGAGCACAGGTATGCGTACCTGTTATGTACAGGGAGTCCCTAGGACATGAACCTGGGACCCTCCTATGCGGGTCCAGCTTTGAAAGGCATCTAGTTTCTGCTATGCCATCAGTTGACCCAACAAAACTGGTTATAGAGAACATCAATAATATTTTACACTATCATTTAACTTCTAAATAGAGTATATAATCATATTAGTATTAATAAATGATATCAATGATTTATAATGTGATGACTCCCTCTAATGATATCAGGGAACATCACTGTGCTTGATGCATGCGTTGAACTGTGCATATGGCTATGTCAAAAATTATGATAGTTATTTACTTTTTATTTTATTTATTTATTTTTTTACTAGAGGACACTCACCACGGAGAAAAAGAGAGAGAGTGAGAAAGTAACCCCATGGAGAATGATCACACCACAATTCCTTCTTCTCCATTTCATCCTCCTCTCAGGATTTTGGGCACACATGTGTCTGTGTATCTCAAAGCATAGGGTCCAGGACTAGAAACTCAAAGTTAGTCATGTGGGATCCAGTCACTTTAACCACTGTGCCATGGACTGACCTGGTAGATTTTTTTCTTTAAAAAAAGCTAAGTGTTAGAGTAAAGAATATCATGTTACTAATGAGATTATAACAAATAAAGACTTGATTAGTTGACAAAGAGATGATTGACATTTGGACACTTTCTTTCAAGTCTTATTTAGATTTTCGTTTGTAACAGGGGAAACTTACAAATGTTTGCATGTTTATGTTTAGATTTTTAAATATTTCCTGATGTATTGGCTCACTGACAAAGAACCAGAGTGATCCTAAAGTTCATCAGATTAGCCATTTGAAAAATATTTGCTGAAAACTTGACAACAATAACTACCTGAATAAAAAAATAGTCAAAGGACTTGAATAAATATTGGGTTGTTGGAAAAGTCATAATGTATTTTTCTGTGTTTCTGTGTAAAAATGCTTCATGACTTTTCCAACAGTCCAATATTTCTCCAAAGAAGATATACAAATGACAAAGAAGCATGTTAACAGATGTTCAATACCAGTAATCAATCATTGAGAGATACAAAGCAGAAGACAGTTTGGTAGTGCTTGCTGACTGTCTCCTTGTCACCAGTTACAGAAATAAACTCCTTTCTTCTCCAGCCTCTGCCTCTCATTTTGCTGACCAGGAGAAACAGCAGCTGAACAACTGGTACTGTCAGAAGATCAAGTCAGGAATCAGCAATGGAAACCCTCTGTGGCTGCTGAAACCAGCTTAGTTTCAGGAACTTTCCAGATGTTTGCTGCTGGGAACTGTAGCCAGCTTTAGCTAGAGTAAGAATGGAACTAGGGAGTAGACATACTCACTTTTGGATGAGTGAAACCAGATTGTAAACTGACTTTGGCAAGCATGTTTGGAAATCATGCTCATCTGAGCTATGACCTGGTGCAGTCTTGACCTGTTTTTTTAAGACTTGCTGAATGGTAAGATGTTCCAGGTACATGGGATCAGCAGTTGGCGTAATGACTATGTTGCTGGACTCTCATGTAGTCGACTGTGGTTCGAGTCCTGAACCTGGCAGCTTAAACTCACGCCAGGCGCATGTGTGTGCGTGCCCAGGATTTCAAGAGGAGAATGGAGGAGAAGGGATTGTGGTGTGGCCATCCCTCCAGGGGGGTGATTTCTCATTTTCTGTCTCTCTGTCTTTCTGGTGAGCTCATACTCCCTACAGCAAAAAATCCTCAAAAAAAAAAAAAAAAAAAGAAGATGCCAAAACAGTCTTCTTCCACAGTTCTACTGAGACTGAGTACTGGTCTGGTACTGTGAAACTTTCCAGAGCTCAAAGGGACTTAGCAGGGGGGAAATACTTGATGGGGAGATGGATGTTTCTTTGGTTCTGCTAGGTTGCCTTGTGGGGGAGTTGCAGACCCCAGCATGTGTTATGGAATTTATCTAAGACTGTGCTAGTCTTGGCTAATGAGACTGCCAGATCTATAAGTAATTTGCAGTTTTCTTTAGATACTCTAGCAAACTAGTACTAGACAATAGAATGGCATCAGATTATATTTTAGCTGAACAAAGTGGTATTTGTATGACAATAAATACTTTCTGGTGTTACCTAAACACATCCTCTCAGGCACAGGCAAATGTTGAGACAACAGGTGATTTAGCTTCTAACCACTCTAGATCAAAACACCTGTTGTTAAAAGAGGCCACTGATAGATTTTCTCAAGTTCTTTCCTGGCTCCCAAATGGGTTAATGACTATACTTACAGGAATAGGAAAATGGTTAACTAGGTTACTAAGCTGTTGATATTAACATGTAGATATTTGGTGTTAAAAAGGATGCTTGTACTATGTTCTGAATATACCAAAGCAGATGACCCAGTCACTCCATAAGACAGGAAGTGATCAGAGAGGGACCATTCAGGTTTTTAATAATAAAATACAACCATGGTAGAAATCATGGGTGTATTTGACAGTGGGGGTTGAAGCAGACCAGCTTGAGATTCAGTAGATAAGCAGCCACTTTGAAATCAAGAAAGGACTCTTATGAGAACAATCTGGCCCAGTGTGAGTCATGGGGAGATTTGTCTGAGGAGTAGTCAAATGAGAAACCAGGACTGGGTATTTGAAGCAATCAGGATAATTACTCAGGGGAAAGCAATCGACTCTGATTGATCATAGTGAGGAATGACTTGCACGTGCTTGTAGCTTGTGTCTAGAAATACTGAGCAGTTGCTGAGCTTTTTGAGACAGTTTGGTGGTACTCGCTGTTTCTCTGTAACCAGTTACAGAAATAAACTCTTCTCCAGCCTCTGCCTCTTGTCTCATTGACCATGAGAAGAAGCAGCAGGACTTGGTTTGCTGGTAACAGTTGTGTACACACATCTGTGATCTGAGGCTGGTGGAGACTGTTGAGGGATACATGGTCTATTTCTCTCTCATGAAAGAAAGAAACTTTAAGAAAGAATATTTATATGGTCTATAGAACCATATTACTTCTGTAATGTATACACATAGTAAGAGTTATAAAGAGATCTCATTGGTTATTGTACTTTATTTAACTTTGTTTTTCAGCTTTATTGAAGTCTAATAGGCAAATAAAAATCATCTACATTTAAAAAAGAAATACAAAGCAAAACTAAAATTAGATACCATCTCACATCTGTTAGAGTGACTATCATACAAAAAAAGCAAGCAAACCAAAAAAAAGTAGAAAATAGAAGTGTTGGTTAGGATATGAAGAAATTAGATCTCTAGGTTACTCTTAGTAGGAATGTAAAATGGTACAGCTGCTATTAAAAAACAGCATGGGGCATCTAAAAAATTAAAAATAGAATTACCATATGATCAAGCACTTCCACTTCTGGGCATATGTCCAAAAGAGCTCAAAGCAGAGGCTTACCTATGCACACCAATGTTCATAGCAGCATTATTTACAATAGCTAAAAAGTGAAGGCAACTTAAGCCTCTGCTGACAGGCGATTAGATAACTATAATGTAGGGCATACATATACTGAAATATTATTCAGTCTTAAAGTGAAGTAAATTTTGACACATGGTAAAATATGAATTGTGAAGCTATTTAGGAAGTGAAATTCAGTAAGTCAGATGCAAAAGACAAATACAAGAACGTATGATTCCACTCATAAGAAGCTCTAGAATAGTCAAAATCAGAGACGAAAAGGTGGTTTCTGGGAGCCTGGGGAAGAGGGAAATAAAGAGTTATTGTCTAATGGGTAGGGTATCAGTTTCACGAGATAAAGCGTTCTGGAGATGGATGATGGTAATGATTACACAATAATATAAATGTATTTAATGCCATTGAACTGTACACTTAAAAATAATTAAGGTGTTAAATATTATGTTCTACTTCTGTTTTATGGTTATCTGTGAAGTACTAGGCACTGTTCAAAGAGTAGGGGATATGGGATAATCTTACTTCACCTAAACATAAATTTGAAACTTTTTTATTGATAAACAATCTTTGTATGTCAAAATGTTTAATCCTGACTAGCATCATAGGTAGGGTGCTACAATTCAAATGGAAAACATTACTTTTTAGGATATGAAACATGCTTGTTTTTAACAAATATGTGGGGAATATGGGATCACTTATATTAGTGATGACTATTTAGAAGTGAGGAAAGAATGACTAGAGTGGAAATAAATGAAGTAGACTAGAAAAATTAGAAAATGTCAACTAAACTAAGATTTGGGTTCCATTAAGGGTAAACAGAATTGGCAAACTATTAGCTAGGTAACTAAGAAAAAAAGGAACAGTACCAAGATAAATCAAATTATAAATAAAAGAGAATGCATTACAATTGACACCACAGAAATACAAGGTATTATAAGGGACTACTATGAACAATTGTATGCTAATAAATTGTATAACCTAAAAAGAATGGATAAATTCCTAGAAACATGCAAACTATTAAGACAGAATCATAAAAAAGTAGAAAATCTAAACAGACTAACAATGACTAAGGAGACTGAATTAGTGACCACAAACCTGATAGCAAAACAAAAATAAAAACAAAAACAAAAACAGTTCAGGACTAGGATGCTTCACTATAAATTCTATAAAATATTTAATAAAGAATTAATGCCAAACTTACTCAAACATTTCCTAATACTTAAAGATGAGAAAATATTATCAAACTAATTTTCTGAGGCCCAGATATTCAAACCTGAAAAGGACACCACAAAGAAAATTATAGGCCATCATCCCTAATAAAAATTAATGTAAAACACTTCAACAAAATACTACCCAAAAGACTCAATAGCACATTAAAAAGATCATATACTGGGAACCAGAAGATAGTGTCATGGTTATATGACTGGTCTCCCACATGGCTGACCGCAGTTAGAGTCCTAAACCCGGAGGCTTAAAACTCATGCCAGGCATGTGTGGTGTGCGTGCATGCCCAAAATCCCAAGAGAAGAATGGAGGAGAAGGGACTGAGGCATGGCCCTTCCCCCAAAAGTGATTTCTTGCTTTCTGTCTCTCTGTCTCTCTGGTGAATGCACATGCCCTATGGAAAAAAATCTCTCTCTCTCTAAAAAAAAAAAAAAAAAAATCATATACTATAATAAATTGGGATTTATCTTTATCCCTGGGACACAAAGATGGTGCAATAGATGCAAATCAATAAATGTGATACCTCATATCTACAGAACGAAGGAGAAAAATCACATGATGTTCTCAACAAGTATAGAAAAAGCACTTGACAAATTTCAACAGCCTTTCATGATAAAAACTCTCAAAAAATTTAGGTACAGAAGAATTTACCTATTTCTTTTTTAAAACAAAAATAAATAAATAAAAAGAACTATATATTAAAGCTGACAGACAATACTATGCTCAATAGTGTTGATCAGGAAGAGGACAAGGATGCCCAATTTCAACACTTCTACGTAACATGGCACTGCAAGTCTTTGCTTGGGCAAATAGGCAAATAAATAAATAAATAGCATCCAACTTAGGAAAAAGTAAAACCTTTTCTGTATGCAGATGATGTGATTTATATATAGGAAACCTTAAAGTCATCACAAAAAAACCCCTATAATTAGAATGAATAAATTAATTAAATTCTTTATAATTGCAGGATATAAAATCAATGTACCAAAAAAAGTAGTGGTGTTTTTATACATCAAACACTATCTAAGAGGCATCTCCATCTCTGCCTCTACTGTGCCCTTTCCGGGTTCAGCTTCACAGCTGGGAATCTCTCCCAGCAAGGGTCTCCCCTTCCAGACACCAGTGCTAGTCAGGACAGAATCCTCACAGGCACCTCCATTTCTGCCTCTGCTGCCCTTTCTAGGTTCTGCTTCATGGCTGTGAAGCCCCTCAGCCAGGGTCCCCCTTCCAGAACCCAGTGCTAGCCAGGCAGGCAAAGTCTCTCTATCCCTCTTGTTCTTTTCTGTCCCTTCTAACTTATTTTCTTTTAATAAACAACATTCTGTCCCCTTGTGCCTTTGTCTTGATAATTTGTCTCTTCTTTCCTCACCTAGGACAGAATCCTTGCAGGCATCTCCATCTCTGCTCTGCTGCCTGAAGAGTGCTGTGAGGTTTTCCATTTTTAACTCAATTTTATTTTCTGTGATGTGTTTTCTGCTTTTTTTCTTCTTTTTTTGTTCCAGCTCTTTCCTTCTTTTTTTTTTTCTTTTTCTTCGATTTCTTTTTCCTACTTTCTTTTTCTTTTACCTTACTTTTTTCTTTTACTGCTCACACCTTATCCATTGCCTAGAGAAGTCTAGGTGCATAGTAGCTACATCTGAAAATTGTGAGATTTAGAGAACTCTTTGCCTCTAACTGTATGGGTTGTGAAAAGTGTGAAACTCCCCTTTATAAATCCGATTTCAAAACTCCTCCTGTGATTATTACACTGGAGGACACAGTAGAAGGGAGATGATAGCACCGAGTTATTTCCCAGCAAAGGGAAACACACAAACTCACAGTTATAGAATCCTTCTCCAACAAATTAGCCAAAAGTGAATCCATTACCAAATGACTAAAATTGGAGAAGAGCCTCAAGGATGAGAAAATCAAGTAATGCATCTCCAGCAAAGGAACAATGTAACTCATCTCCAAGTAGGGAAAAATTAGAAGATAGTACCAAAATGTCAGAAAGAGAATTTAAAATATTTATGGTATCAAAACTCTATGAGATGCAAGAGAAAAGATACATTGATTCCTAGAGATGAGAAAGTCTTTCCACAATATGAAAGAATTGGACACCATAAAAAAGAATCAAACAGAACTGATAGATATGAAGGCTGTAATATAGGAACTCAAAACCTCCCTCGAAAGTATTAAAGTAGGTTAGACCATGCAGAAGATTGAATCTCAGAAGTAGAAGACAAATCCTCTGACCTAAAAAAAATGATAAAAAATGCTGAGAAAATAACCAAGAAAAAATGAGGATAATATACAAGAAATACTAGATACCATGAAATGCCCAAAAAGCCAAATAATTGGTATTCTGGAAGGTGAAAAAACTAATAAGGGTATTGATAATCTATTCCATGAAATCCTAAAAGAAAACTTTCCAAGTCTAGAGAAGCACTCAAATATTCAGACCCAAGAAATATAAAGAACTCCAAATAGAATCAACCCAAGAAGATCCTCTCCACAGCACATCATAGCCAGATTGGCCAAAACTACAAAGAAAAAATGCTAAGACTGGCAAAAGAGAAACATCAAGTCACTTTAAAGGCTATCCCATCAGGCTAACACTGGACCTCTCATCAGATACAATTCAAGCAAGGAAAGAATGGGAAAATATATTCAAAGTGTTAAATGAAAAACAATTTCAACCAAGAATAATATACCTGGCAAAATTATCCTTCACATAGGAAAAAAAAAAATGTTCTTGGATGAACAAAACCTGAAAGAGTTTACCAACTCCAGACCAGCTCTTCAAGAAATTCTGAAAATAATACTATACCAAGAAAATTAAAGACAGGCAGACAGCAATAAGAGAACAAAAAAACAACCAAGAATATGACCAACCTAATGGTAGGAACAAATCTGGAAATATCAATAATAATGTTGAATGTTAACTAAATTCTCTAAACAAGAGACGTGGACTGGTTGAATGGATTAAACATCAGAAACCCTCCATGTGCTGTTTACAAGAAACCCATTTTATGGATAAAAACATACATAGATTAAAAGTGAAGAGTTGGACAAAGGCATTCCATGCAAATGGAAATCAAAATAGAGCAGAAGTTGCTATATGGATTTCGGACAAAACAGGCTTTATGACAGAAACCCTAAGAAGAGACAATGAAGGGCATTATATAGTGGTAAAAGGACTAATTCAACAAGATGATATAATACTTGTAAATATCTATGCGCCCAACTCAGGAGCACCAAATACGTAAAGGAAAGCGTTCTAGGTCTAAAAGGAGAGACAGACTGCAATACACTAATTGTTGAAAATCTCAACACCCCATTATCTCCTTTAGACAGGCCAATGAGACAAAATGTAAGCAAAAAGATTCTAGACCTAAATGATACCATAAGTCAGATGGACTTGACAGACATCTATAGAACTTTCCACCCGAAAAACACAAACTACACATTTTTTTCTTAGCCCCACATGATACCTTCTTGAAGACTGACCACATGATAAGGTACAAAACCAGTCTTTACTGATTCAAAGGCATAGAAACTATATCCAGCATATTCTCTGATCATGATGGAATTCAACTTGATATTAATCTCAGGAAAAAAACCTTAAAAATACACAAATACATGGAAACTAAATAATCTACTTCTGAATGACTTCATGACTACTGAAGAGATTAAGACTTAAAGTAAAAGATTCATGGAAACAAATGATAATGAGTACACGAGCTTCCATAATCTATGGGACACTGCAAAAGCAGGCATAAGAGGGAAGTTCACAGCAATTAGTGCACATAAGAAAAAGATGGAAAGGTGGCAAAAAGACAAATTACATCATGCCTCAGGGAATTGGAAAAACAACAATAAAGAATCCAAAAAATGCCAGAAAAAAGAAATAATAAATATTTGAGCAGAAATAAATGAAATAGAAAATAAATGAACTATACAGAAAATAAATGAAAGCAAAAACTGGTTCTTTGAAAAGATAAACAGGATTGATACACCAATACCTAAATAAGAAGAGAGAAAGGGTCCAGATAAATCAAATTTACAATGAATAAGGCAATATTGCAACAGACATAATAGAAATATAAAACATTATTAGAGGATACGCCAACAAAGAAGAAAACCTGTATGATGATAGACAAATTCCTGGATACATATAATCTACCAAGATTGACTCAGAAGGACATAGAATGTCTGAATAGACCCATAACAAGCAATGAACCAGCAATAAATAACCTACCAACAAAGAAAAGTCCAGGTCCTGATGGTTTCACTGCTGAATTTTACAAAACCCTTAAAGACGAGGTAACGCCCATTCTACTCAAACTGTTTCTAAAGATCCAAAAGGAAGGAACCCTTCTAAATTCATTCTACGAAACCCCTATTACCCTTATTCCCCAAACAGATAAGGATATGACAAAAAAGGAAAACTACAGACCTATATCTCTGATGAATATAGATGCAAAAATTCTCAATAAGATACTTGCTAACCATATTCATTGGCATATAAAAGAGATTGTTCATCACCACCAGGTAGGCTTTATTCCAAGGATGTAAAGGTAGTTCAGCATATGCAAAGCCATAAATGTAATACACCATATTAACAGAAATAAAGATAAAAACTACATGATCATTTCAATTGATGCAGAAAAGGCATTTGATAAAATATTACATTACTTTATAATTAAGACTCTCAGAAAAATTGGCATAGATGGATCATTTCTCAGCATAATAAAAGCCATCTATGAAAAACCTATAGCTAATATTATATTGAGTGGGGGGAAAAGCTAAAAGCTTTTCCACTAAAAACTGGTACAAGAAAAGGTTGCCCACTTGCTCCGCTCCTATTCAATATAGTATTGGAAGTCTTAGCCAATGCAATCAGGCAAGAAAAGGAAATAAAAGGCATTCCAATAGTGAAAGAGGAGTTGAAATTATCTGTTTTCAAATGACATAGAAGACCCAATAGTATCCACAAAAGAATTTTTTGAAGTAATAAATGCATACAGTAAAGTGGCAGGATACAAAATTAACTTACAAAAATCTATAGCATTTCTATGTACAAACAACATGCAAATAGAGACAGAACTGAAGAAAGTAATCCCACTTACTATAGCCACAAAAAGTATAATAGACCTAAGAAGAAAACTTAACAAGAAACTCAAGAACCTCTATAAGGAAAACTATAAAAATCTTTAAAAAGAAATAAAAATTGAGACAAAAAAGTAGAAGGACATCCCACATTTCTTGATTGGGAAAATTAATATAGCAAAAATGGCAATCCTACCCAAATTAATCTACACATTTAATGCAATCCCTATAAAATCACAAGAGACATTCTTCACAGATATAGAAAACATAACTATAGAATTTGTCTGGAATCATAAAAGACCCCGTATTACAAAGCCATCCTGTGCAAGAAAAGTGGAGGGGGTGGAATCTCACTCCCTGATCCCAAAATATATTACAGAGCTGTGATAATCAAAACAGTATCATATAGGCAAAAAACAGACATGAGGACCAATGTAACAGAGTAGAGACTCCAGAAATAAAGCCCAAAACATACAGCCATCTGATATTTGACAAAGGGTACTAGTCAATCCAGTGGGAAATGGAAAACCTCTTTAGCAAATGATGCTGGAAAAACTGGATATCGACCTGCATAAAGATGGCCCTGGGGAACCAGCAGTTAGCGTAATGGCTATGTCGCTGGACTCCCACGTAGTTGACCGTGGTTCGTGTCCCGGACCCGGTGGCTTAAAACTCACGCCGGGCGCGTGTGCGTGCGTGCCCAAGATCCCGAGAGGAGAATGGAGGAGGAGGGATTGCGGCGTGACCATCCCCCCTGGGGGGTGATTTCTTGCTTTCTGTCTCTATGTCTCTCTCTGTCTGTCTGGCGAGCGCACGCGCCCTACAGTGAAAATCTCTCCAAAAAAAAAAAGATGGCCCTGAGTCCATATCTGTCACCATTAACAAAAATGAACTTAAAGTTGATCAGAGATCTAAACCTGAGGCTGCAAACTATAAAACTACTGATAGAAAACACTGGGGAAACTCTGGGACACACTGAGGTAGGCAAAGACTTCTTAAGCAAGACCCCCAAAGCACAGGCAATAATCCCAAAAACAGACAGGTGGGATTATGTCAGACTAAGGAGTTTCTGTACAGTAAAGGACACAGTAATTAGTGTGAATTGACATTCCGTGAAACTGGAGAAAATTTTTGTTAACTGTGCCTCAAAGAAGGGACTGATAACCAGAATACACAGGGAACTCAAGTGGCTTACCTGGAAGAAAAAGATTAACCCAATTAAGATGGGAAAATGAGCCGAATAAATAATTCTCCAAAAAAGACATATGAACAACCAAAAAGCATGTGAAAAATGCTCAACATTCCTCATCATAAGGGAGATGTAGATCAAAACCACAATGAGATAACCCTTAACCCCAGTCAGAATGGTGAAAGATTAAAAAAACTAAAAATAATAAGAGCTGGCTGGGATGTGGTGAAAGGGGAACTCTCCTACATTGTTCGTGGGAGTGTATATTGGTCCAATCACTGTGGAGAATAATATAGAAGTTCCTCAAAGACCTTCAAATAGAACTATCATACGATCCAGCAATTCCACTCCTGGGTATCTACCCAAAGAACAGGAGAACGCCAAGTCAGAAAAGAGATTGTACAACTATACTTATTGCAGCATTATTTATGATTGCTAAGACATGGAACCAACCCAAATGTCCACAAACAGAGGAATGGATTGAAAAAGTGTGTCACATATACTCCATGGAATACTATTCATCCATAAATAGCAAGATCTTGACATTTGATAGAAAGTGGATGAACATGGAGGATTTATTGCTGAGTGAAGCAAGTCGGGCTATGAAACAGAGACATTGTATATCTCCATTTAACATATACTGACTGTCTACATACTATGGTATAGACTGAAAGACTGGAGAACATAAAAGTAGTGAAAATTGTTATGGACACTGGAGACAAAGTAGAAGAAGAGTGGGGGAGGTTAAGAGTGCAGGAAGGGAAATTTGGGAAAAAAATGGAGAAGACATTTGTGGTTCACAGATACAGTCTTTTGCCTGTTGATGATGTCATGTATAGTATTCTCAACTCACCTGGTGTGTGGCATATATCATGTTGGGTAAAATCTTTTTACATTCTAAAAGATGTATAATGACTTAATGTATAAATAATGATAATAATAGTAATAATAATAATTTACAAAACAACTGAGAAAAAAATCCAAAAAAGTAAAGGAAAACTTAAAAAAAACTATCTAAAAAATTCAAAACAAAAAACAAAACAAATCCATTAGAAAGAAATTTAACCATGAAGGTAAAATATACATAAATACACACACACACACATACATACTGAAAAGTATAAAACATTGCTAAAAAATTAAATAAAATGCAAATAGGAAGATGTATGATGTTCACATATTAGGAGAATTATTTTTATAAAATGTTTATACTACCCAAAGTAATCTACACAATCAATACAATTCCTATCAAAATTCTACTAGAATTTTTTTCTATTTCTATGAAAAAATGGCAAAATTCATTGTCAATCACAAAAGACTCTCAGTAGCCAAAAAAATCTTGAATAATAAGAATAAAGCTATACACAACACATTTTCTGATTTCAAAATTAATTACAGAGCAATAGTAATGAGAATATTATGGTGCTGGCATACAAATAGATACATAAACCAATGGCTAAGACAGAAACTCATACATATATGCTCAAGTAGTTTTGGACAGGGGTGCCAAGAATATACAGAGGGAAAGGACAGTTTCTTCACTAAATGGCACTGGAAAAACTGAATATGCACAAGCAAAAGAATCAAATCATACCATTATTTATGCAATTTACAAAACTCAACTTGATATTGATAAAAACCTAAATATAAGACTTACTTTATAAAACTAGAAGATAGAGCTAAAGGTCCTAGACATTGACCTTGGTAATGATTTCTTTTCTTTTTCTTTTCTTTTTTTTTTAATGTGATAAAGGGTGTGTGCTCACACCAGAGAGAGAAAAGAGAGAGAAGGAAAGTGAGAAAGCACCCCGTATGGAAGAATGCCATGCTTTATTCCCTTCTTTATACTCTTTTCAAGATTTTAGCCACACATGCACACACACCTGGCATGTTTTTCCAAGTCATATGGTTAAAGACTCAAAGAGTGAAGTTGGCCATGTAAGATCCAGCTGCTTTAACCACCATGCAATTAGCTGGCCTAGCAATGATCTTTTGGATCAACTCTATACCTCATAGAATAAAAGCAATTATTAATAGGTGGAACTATCAAACTATACTAATATGTTTCTGCACAGTAAAGGAAACTATTAACAAAAAGAATAGGCAGTCTATAGACTGAGAGAAAATCTATTTGTGATCCATGTATCAAATAGATTAATATTTGTGATTCATATATCAAGCAAGAGGTTAGTATCCAAAATATATAAGTAACTCACAACTTAATAGCAAAAAGCAAAACAATTGACCTCATTATAAAATGGACAAAGGACTGGCCAATAGGTATACAAAAATTAATTCAACACCCCTAATCATCAGAAAAATGAGAATCAAAACCACTATAAAATATTACCTAAATATCATTATAAATATCATCTCTTAGGATGGCTATTATTTAAAAAAAGAAAAAAGGAAAAAGATAAAAAGAAAGAAGAAAAAGAAGTTAAGTGTTGGGGAAGAAGTAGAGAAAAGGGAGCCCTTTTACACTCTTGTTGGGAATGGGTATAGCCATTATGGAACACAGTATGGAGATTCCTCAAAACTTTTTTTAAAATTAGAACTACCATATCATTTAACAATTTCACTCTGGATATATCTGAAGTAATTAAAATCAGATCTCAAAGAGTTACCTGCACTCTTAAGTTCATTGCAACATTATTCACAATAAGATATGAAAATTATCTAAATGACTGTAGATAAATCCATAAATAAAATGTGATCAATCCACAATGGAACATTATTCAATTTTAACAAATGAAGGAAATTCAGCCATTTCCAACAACATGAATAAGCTTAGCATTATTAAGTAAAATAAAACAGACACAGATAAACACTGTATCATCTCAGTGATATATGGAATCTAAAATAATTAAATTTGTAGAAGCAGAGAGTAGAATCATGGTTCCTGGGGATGGGGAGGAAGAAGAAAATGTGGAGGTGATGGTTAGAGAATACAAAGTTCCAGTTTTGCAAGATAAATACATTCTGAAGTGGTACTATACAACATAATACCAGTAGCTAATAACATTGTATACTTAAAGTTTGCTAAGAGGATAGATCTTATGTTTAGTGTTCTTACCATAAAACAAAGAAACCAAGCCATGGACCAGCTCAGTGGTGCAGTGGTAATGCACTGCTCAAGCTAGGCTGGATCCATGTGAAGCTCCTAAGGGATTCCCTGGTAGACCTACATAGCAGATGTATGAGCCCATGATCCTGGCTGGCTGGGAAGTCTTGGAGTGTGAGGCAGAGAGCTAAGTGAGACCCTGTGGAGGAAGCTTATCTTTCTCTCACATATACACATGCTCTTATACAAGAAATAAATGAACTTGTTAAAAAAGCAATGATAATAAGTGGAGTGGGAAGGAAATCTTGGGATTTTATATGTATGTTTGTGGCCTTGGTAGTGGTTGTTTCATGTATAAGTTGTATACACTGAATATAGCATTTTATATGGCAATCATACTTCTATAAACTGGTGTGAAAATTGATTGCATTAATTTAGCTGTCACATCCAGCTAAATTACAGTCAAGGGACCAGAGGGAAAAAGCACTCTGGGCACAAACTCTTGCTCCAGGAACTATCTTGCAAGCTCAGCTGCCAGAATGATCTGCTCTGACTCTAAGACTAGTTTTACTCACAGCTGCCAATACTCACCAATCATGGGTTTTGCCAGCTCCCAAGAGACTTCATTAGCATCAGTGAACTTCCTTTCAAAACTCTTAGCATTTCTCTTTCCCAGTAAACCTCTAACACATCCCTTTGTTCTTTGGACATACTGGAGATCATCCTAGTCTGTGTGTGCCTCAAACAGCAATTCTAATTTTTAACAGTTAATTTATTTTTTTCCATGAGCAAGATCAAGATCGAGAGAGAGAGAGAGAGAGAGAGAGAGAGAGAGATAGTACCCTCAATGGAGCCTTGATGCTGCAATCCACCCCATGTTATAGCCAGCCTCGGCTCGTAGCAAGTACGTGCCCATTGTACTCAGGAAAGCCTTTTGGACATGAAACCAGAACCATCCCACGTGGTCATTCTTGCAGTGTCATGTGTTTACCACAGTATCATTGTCCAACTCCTATTTTTAAAACTTATTTTCCCAAAGAAAACCTTCCTTAGAAATTTGTCTCTATGTATTTATTTAGTATTGATGGTGATTTTCTAAAAAAGGAAAGGAATAACAATGAGTACAGAAAAAACGATTTTTAGCTTTCAACTAATCTTGAACCACAGCCAAGTTCAAAACTTTAAAGACACTGCTATAATAAAACTACAGTCTTACCAAATATCACAGACATATGTGAATGAGGTTCTATAGTACGTACTTACGTAAAAGTAAAAAGTAGAAAAAATCATTTTATATTCTAAAACTATTCATCCATGACTACATAAAAATAACTGATGAATCGGATGGATCACAGATCCATGCTTAGGGAAGAATCTCAAAAAGAAGCAAGATACAGAAATAGATAAAATTTACAGAATAACTCTAGGATGTATAAGAAGCAGCAAGATGAAATGATATCATATACCAATACAATCAATTGTACTAAAACTAAAAATAAAGAAGACCATACTCATAAAAGGTGGGTTAGTGATTTCCTCTGGCAGGAGAACAAAGCACATGCCTCAAGAGGCGGAGGGAAGGGACGTAGGCAAAAGATTCTGCACCACAGGTAGTGTGCTTAGCTGGTAGAGTAACTTAGGGGATCGTTTTGTTTTATTATTAAGCTAAAAGTATACACTCAAAATACCTTTTTATGTGTGTAACAAGGGCTCACTATCACCGTCTGCACATTAGACTTAAGTGAAGCTTTAAAAAGTGCAGATGCCTGGACCCCACACCCAGAGAGCATGATTTAATTAGTCTGGCGTGGAGCCTGGGCACCAAGAGGATTTTAAGCTCCCCAAGAGATTTTAATGTGGAGCCAAAGTTGAGAACCACAAGCAGTGATGCATTTCACAATAGGAAGTAAATGCTATTAAAAAATTAAAAAAAGAAAAAAGGAAAGTGAAGGAGAGCGAGAATAAACAAAACCAAAAAATAATGTGTTGCTTTTGTTTCTCAGAAAAATACACTTCTCATGGTGGGCTGTGGGTCACATTTGTATTAGAAGCAATGAGAAAAAAGGAGAGGGAATTACATGAGGAGAGTATTTCTGGAAATGGGCTTTCTAGAATTCTAAAAAGCTGGAGATCCAGAAAGTTTCCCATCATCTAAATACCGAGGCTAATGGTTCACTCCTTGTTGTGGCCTCCGACTAACTCTACCATGGATATGATCTCACGGACTCTTTCAGTCATTCCCAAACTTATCGGAAAATTGCAACCCGTGCCCAAAGAAAGCTGTGCTCCCAACTCTGCTGTGGTGTGTTTCTGATATGTTCTATATACTGAGATGACTCTCAGTTAGTAACTCAACTCATAAAACTATATCCAGGCACAAAGTAACTTACACTAAAGATGATCTAGAAATGAACTAAGAAGAGTAAAAAAAAAAAAAAAAAAAAAAAAAAAAAACACTTAATGAGTGATAAAATTACTATCATTACTTTCATTACTTTCTTTGAAAAAATTAGGTCAACTAACACATTTAATCTTAGTATAGATTAAAAGAACCTTTTAATACTTTGGACTATGCTTATATTTAAAGCAATTAAGAAAATGAAAGTACCACCCAGCCAAATGAAATCCTGTGAGTCCTTGATAATCAGGATAATCACCTATTTCCAAATTTTAGTTTGCACCAGAGTAGGACAATTAAGAGAATTCTAATTAACCATTAAGAAATAAACAACTAAAATGAATCCAAGGTGTTCCCTCAGTGCAAAGCACAGTAGATTAAAAAAGAAAATATGTCAACTACACAACTGAGTGTACCAGCATTTTGTAAAAGGGGAAAAAAAAACATATAGAATGGAAAAAAAAAACTCACAAAGTAAACACAAAAATTAATTTATGACATATTTTTTTGGTTGGTGACTTGGGAAGAAGGAATAGTCAAAATATAATACATAATTCAAATTGGACAAAATGATGTGGCAAAGGGTATGCACATATAAGCCCGGTAGCACCATTGTGAATAGAATTGTACCCTCCCCATTCACCAAACTCATATGTTGGAGTACAAATCCACAGTATGTCCCATGAAACCTTTGAGAGGCCTTGTTGGGAATAGGTTCAGACCTCCTTCAGACACCAAAATCTACAGATGCTCAAGTCTCTTATATAAAGTGATGTTGCATTTTCATATAACCTACACTCATCCTCCTGGGTACTTTAAGTCATCTCTAGTTGTACCTAGTACAATGTAAGTGCTATCTGACTAGTTGGGATGGTGTATTATTTTTAATTTGGATGATTTTTTTCTCACCTTTAATTTTTATTTATTTATTTAATATTTTGGATCCTCAGTTGGTTGAATTTGCCCATGCAGAAGATGTGTAACCTGGAGGACTGACTGTAATTAAGATGAAATGAGATTCTGTGGGTAGCTTCGAATCCATACGACTGTATTTGAAGACAGAGCTTTCAAACAGGTGATTAAATTAAATGGAGGCTATTAGGGAGGGATCTTAATCCAATATAACTAGTCTTTATATGAGATGAGGAAGAAAGACTAGGCATGAATGTGTACAAAAGAAAGTCTCTGTAAGGAGATGGCAAGAAGGCTGTCATCTTAAGCCATGGAGAGAAGCCTCTGAAAAATCCATGCCTGCCAACACCTTCATCTTGGACTTCCTGTATCCAGAACTGTGAGAAAATTCATTTCTACTATTGAAGCTGCCCAGTTTGTGGTATTTTGTTACAGTGGCTCTAGCAAACTAATAGAAGAACTGAAATGTAAACATGAGAAACAGAAAAACATGCCCAATATTTACCTAATATTAGGGTGTTGCTTAAGGCTAATGACAGAGACAAAATAATAAGGAAAAACGTTGACTAAGCTCAGCTAGTTAGATAAAATGTTTTCATCAAAAGTACTTGAAACAATATCAAGAGTTAATGTAAAACAAAAAGAAAAAACCTTATTTGCAATGTGTCATGTAAACAATAGTGTTTGAAGAAAACACACTTTCAAATAAAATGAATAATTTTCAAACAAAGAAAAGTAAAGGGATAATACTAAGCATATTAATTAAAAATATTTATCCTAATTTATTATTATATAACTTATTATTATTTTAGATATTTCATTTGTGCTCACGGGGGAGAGACTAAGAGAGGTGGGAAAGTGTGAAATCACCCCCTGGGGGGGGATGGCCATGTGGCAATTTTTTCATTCTCCTTTAAGGATTTTGGGTATGCACCAGCATGTGTATTTTTCAAGCTACTAGGCTCAGGACTTGAACTGAAGAATAGGCCATGTGGGATCCAGTGCCTTAACCTCCATGCTACCTGCTGGTCCAGTATTTATCCTAATTTTTAACCACAGACATGCTTTTAAAATATTCAATTTTATCTATTAAAGCAGGAAAATTTTTCTTGTTAAAAAATTAACAGAAAGCATTGTTGGTGAGGATTTAATGGAATGGATCAATTATTTGACCTAAGTTAAAAAGTGGGGTGGCAGGATGGTAAAGTTGATGGAGGAGCTGATCCAGCAGACAGTGCAGTACACCAATGCCATGGGAGACTGTGAGCTGATCTAAGGATATAAAATTGCTGTCAATGAAAATCTAGGTGCTGCCTTAGACCAGTAAGACACTACTGATGTTTTTGACGAGATCAGGAAACTGGATGGTTTTCCTTTGTTAAGAAACCTGGAAACATTATTAGTGAACAACAGAGTATGCGGTGTAGGTGAAGAGCTTGAGCAGGCCCTGCCCTGACAGAACTCATTCTCACCAACGATAGTCCTTTGGGACTGGGTGATCTGAACTCTCTGGCATTTATCTGAACTCTCTGGCATTTCTCAAATCACTGACTTATCTAAGCATCCTAAGAAATCCTGTAACAAATAAGAAGCATTACAGACTGTGTGTGATTTATAAAGTTACACAAGCCAAAGTACTGGATTTCCAGAAAGCGAAACCAAAAGGGTCTCAGGAAGCAGAGGAAATATTCAAGGGCAAACAAAGTGAACAGTTTGCAAACGATATGGCCTGGAGAAGCCAAACCTTTCATCCAGGTGCTGGTTTGCTACTGACCAGAAGAAAGGTGGGCCATCTCCAGGGGACGTGGAGGCGATCAAGAATACTATACCAAATGCATGAACTCTGGCTGAAGTGGAGAGGGGGATGGGCTTGCTGCAGCCTGGTCAGATACTCAGCAGAGAGTGTGGCTTAGGGCCCACTCATGAGGGTGAAGAGATGGAAGAAGATATGGTCAGGACTGGGTCCTGAGCAGTGCAGTTCTTGTGTGATGCCAGGTCTCCTCGGGACGAGTCTAGTTTTTCAAATGTGATAATAATCTTGCCTGTGTCAGCAAAGTTGAATCTAGCAACATTGCTGGAATGCTTAAAACTGCTGCTGATCATTTTGTAATATACATTTGGAAATCTAAATGTCTCTTTTCTACACATTGTAAAAATAAGGTCCACTCAGTGTGCCAAAAAAAAAAAAAAAAAAGGGGGGAAAGAATTATGATACGGATGGTAGGGTTAAAGGTGGT
>NW_006159518.1:92468-103224 GCF_000334495.1 Tupaia belangeri chinensis | reverse complement strand
GGAAAGAGCTCAAAAACTGTGGAGAACCAAACAGTAAGCAACCTAGAGAGATTGTGAAAAAAAGAAAAGGGAAATAAACTAGCATCAAGAACACTGGAAACTTATGTTTTTATACATATTCTTAAGTGACAATATATATTAATGTCATAATTTTTAATACTCTTTTTTCTTTTTGAGAAGTTTTTGCTATAGGATGCGTGCACTCGCCAGAAAGACAGAGAGAGAGAGACAGAAAGTGAGAAATCACCCCCCAGGGGGGATGGCCACGCCGTAATCCCTTCTCCTCCATTCTCCTCTTAGGATCTTGGGCATGTACGCACACGCACCCAGTGTGAGTTTAAGCCACTGGGTCCAGGACTTGAACCGCGGTCGACTACATGGGAGTGCAGTGACATAGCCTTTACGCTAACCGCTGGTCTATATTTTTTCATACTCTTAAACTCAGAAATTATCTATTAGGTACTTGTGGTTGGCTATTAGATCTCTATACAAACATCCATTCTCTTCTTCCTACCAATAAAATCTAGTTTTGAATAAATACCTTTTCTAGATTTTCCTATGGTTTGAGCACACAACTAAATTTTGACGAATTACTTGTAAGTACAATTGATGTCTACGAGTTTCAAGGACACAGTTCCAAAGGACTGGTGGCATGTGCTGTGTACTTCTTTTCCCACCTCACTTTTCCCCACCAGTTGCAAGGAAGCCATCGTGATGGGAGCAAAAGCAACCATCCTGAATGATCATCAATCCCACAATATTTCAGACACCCATCCTCCGTTCTGCATCAGTTCATTACTTTTTACTGAGCTTATTGGACTAATCATCTATTATAATAATCCATTTATCTGTGTAACTTCATTCAATACTTGTCGGAGGTACTGTATTAATATTTGTTGAGGGACAAGCAGATGGTGTAGTGGCTACATCGCTGGACTTCTATATAGTCAAACCTCAGTTCAAGTCCAGGACCTGGTGGCTTAAACTCATGCTGGGTGTGTGCATGTGTACCCAAGAATCAGAGAGGAAAATGGAGGAGGAGGGACTGTGGTGTGGCCATCCCCCTTGGGGGTGATTTCTTGCTTTCTGTCTCTCTCCCTCTCTCTGTGTGTGTTTCTGGTGAGTGTACGTGCCCTATAACAGAAACCTCTCAAAAAACTTTTTTGTTGAACACATTTGTTGAATGTCTAAGAAAGCATTTTCAATGAACTTATAAGGGATTTGTGTTGTAGTATAGGTATTATTATTATTTAAGTAAGGTAAGACCAAGAGATCAGATGACTGACTTCTTTTAGATTGATGTCTTAGATGGTTTGGTGGCCAGTAGGTGGCATGGTGGTTTAGGTGCTAGATGCCCACATGGCTAAATGCAGTTTGAGTCCTGGATCTAACAGCTTGAAAATTATGCTTGGTGCATGTGCATGTATGCCCAAAATCCTGAGAGGAGAATGGAGGAGAAGGGATTAGAGGATGGCTATTCCTCCGGGGTTAGGGAGTGATTTCTCACTTTCCCTCTGTCTCTCTACAGTGAGTCCTATGGGAAAAACTAAAACAATAATAGTAACAAAAAAGACTACTGCTCACAGATACCAAGAGGAAGAGGAACCTGACATCACAGAGGGTTACACAGGGAAATACCAAGATGTCAGGAGGAGGGAAGAGATGGGGGAATTAGTGGCACAAGCCTTTATTGTAGTTTTTCTGGTAAGATTGACAATTGGCTAGTTTGAATAATTCTAATAAGCTGTGGAGCATGCTGGCTGTTCTAGATACTGGCCCTGGCTGATTAGGACAAGTGAATAAAGACTTGAAGAGTAACAGGACCATACAGAAGGTGGCTGGGGTTTGGACTCTGGATTGGTTGGTTTACATTTGAAAAGTGTGCTTGAGAGCAAGTCCTTTGTGTTGGCTTCATGGCAGTGATGCCACATGGCTGACCATGGTATTTGAGTCCTAGACCTGCTGGCTTGAGAAACAAGCCAGACACATGTGCATAGAACCCAAAATCCTGACAGGAGGGAGAGATGGAGGAAGGGATTGTGCCATGGCCATTTGCCTCTAAGGGTGCTTTCTCCTCTCCCTCTATGTTTCTGTCTCTCTCTGGCAATACACATGTCCTTTAGTAAAAACAAAACAAACAAACAAAAAAACCAAAAGAAACAAGTTGTTTACTATCTCTAGGAAGCATCAGAGTATATAAAAATATAATTAATGTACCTTGTGTACTCAGCTCCCTTATTCTGGTAAGTCCCTTCACCAGTGCGGTCACTATGATGGTTTCAGTAGGCGTGGCTGTATATCATATCACTGCCACCTGACTACAATTAACTGCCTCAGGGTGACCATCTGATACAAGGAAGGGCAATGGGAGAATTCAGAAATGTAACTAAATGATGTCCAAACACTGCGTCCAGGCTCTTGAATTCTGTACAGTCACATTTTCTGTGTATGAGTGGTGAAGCAGAGAAAGAACGTTTCACAGAGAGAAGGGAACAAACTAAAGGGGTGTGAAGCAACAGCTGAAGAAGATAAGATGGGGCCAGCAGGTGGCGTGGTGGTTAAAGTGCCGGATTCCCAAACTGTTACTGCAGTTTGAGTCCTGGACCTGGTGGCTTGCTTTCTCACTTTTTGTCTGTCTCGTTGGTCAAATTAAAAAATAATCATACTAAATAAATAAAAAAATAATAATTAAAAAAAAGATGCACTGAAAAGTCCTCCCTTTCTATTTGCCAGAGGGCATGCATACTCACCAGAGTGAGGGAGAGGGAAAGGGAGAAAGCAATCCCCCATTGGGTGTGGTCCTGCCACAATCCCTTCTCCTTTGCTCAGCCCTGTTGGTATGCAGGTGAGCAGCACATGCACCCATGTGTATACACACACACTCCCAGGACCCGGATCCAATCCACGTGGTAGGCCATGTGGGCTCTAGCTTCCTTAACCACTAGGCCATGGGCCAGGTCATTCCCTCTCACTTTTCCATCTCTGGTTTTAGTA
The DNA here is from genome assembly GCF_000334495.1 of Tupaia belangeri chinensis. Classification (NCBI taxonomy): domain Eukaryota; kingdom Metazoa; phylum Chordata; class Mammalia; order Scandentia; family Tupaiidae; genus Tupaia; species Tupaia belangeri. Next base: position 100,230 of record NW_006159518.1, on the reverse strand, counting down.
CCTTCAGATGTTGGACTGCATTTCTGATCTCAGGTTTCATAAGATTGTTGTATCCTTAAATAGACTTCCTTTAAGTTTGATGTTATTATATTAATAATTAGAGCTGACCTGATGAACATAGAGATTTCCTAGAAATTATCATGAAAATGTATAAAGACTAAAAGACCAAAAACAAACTAAGCAGAAAGAGCTCCGAAGCCCTCTTGTTTTTCTTTTTCTTTTTTTCTGAGCTCCTTCCTGACCTGTTTTTTATGTTTATTTATTTGTTCCATGAGTGACAAAGACAGAGAGAAATAGTACTTTATATAAATACAAAATAAGAGAGTGAGAGGCAGCTTCTTAACCTTTTAATCAACCATTTTAAAATATGTATTCCCCAATTCCTCTGAGCAAAGAACACTAGGTTAAGTGGAACCTAGACCTTAACAAATTTCCAGACAACTTCTGTGATTCATTTGGTTCAAACCCTTCAAGCATCTATTTCATATTAAATGCCCTTACTCCTTCCTCAAATGAGATTGCATATGAGCTGACTCGTGTGCCCTGAGCACCTATTAGTTTCCCAATATACATTAGTTTCCTTCTGAGTCTTGTTTGCAACCTATCCAACACATGTTTCTGTAAAACAATGACGTCTGTATACAATCAATCAAAGGGGGAATTAGGTCAGTATAACACAGAAGCTGTGCTGATTCATACATGATTTTTCTCATTACAATAATGTCTTGTGCCCCCAAGGCACGGCAGATGAAAACAGTGCACTAATACACCTGAGCTCAGTGAGTCATGGAGCAATTCAGGACTGTTTGGCTTGGGCTTTAGTCCCTGTTTTTCGCTGTTTCTACAGGTTCTTTTTTGAAAATGCTTCTTCACTCTATGGTTCACTTCAGTCTCTGCTCGTCATAAGTCAACAGCCTTAAACTTTTTAAGCCATCCTTCCAACAAGGTGCCTTGTCTCCTACTCCCTCCACTTTTTTTAGGTGAAGCTATACATTTTACTAAAATGTTCTATTTATTAGGAATTTAAGATACTTTAAGATATGCTAGTGTTTTAAACATGAATGCTAGTGTTAGTATTACTGTCCTATAACTAAGCTACCTATGATTACAGTGGTTTGCCTCAACCCTGTTTTCCCATAAGTCATCTTCTGTTATTATTCAAAATAGGGGCCCAGCTCATGGCATGGTGGTTAAAGTTGCTGGAGTTCTGGACCCAAAGGCCTGGAAAACACACCAAGCATGTGTGTGTGTGTGTGTGTGTGTGTGTGTGTCCAAAACCCTGAGGAGGGAGAAATGGAGAAGGAAATGCGGCCTGACCATTGACCATGGACAAATGGATAAAACCTTGAAAAGTGAGAGGGCTATAAAGAAGGTGGTCCGGTGGACTTTGGATTGGTTGGTTTGCATTTGAAAAGTATGCTCCAGAGCAAGTTGTTTGAACTTGCCCTATGGCACTGATTAAGACAGCCAGATGCATGCAGAACACACCAAGCATGTGTGTGTGTGTGTGTGTGTGTGTGTGTGTGTGTGTGTGTGTGTGTCCAAAACCCTGAGGAGGGAGAAATGGAGAAGGAAATGCGGCCTGACCATTGACCATGGACAAATGGATAAAACCTTGAAAAGTGAGAGGGCTATAAAGAAGGTGGTCCGGTGGACTTTGGATTGGTTGGTTTGCATTTGAAAAGTATGCTCCAGAGCAAGTTGTTTGAACTTGCCCTATGGCACTGATTAAGACAGCCAGATGCCACATGGTTGACCATGGTATTTGAGTCCCCTCCACCTTGGGAGGTACTTCTCACTTTCTCTTTCTCTCACAGCATGCCCCCTGGCAAAAAAAAAAAATAAAACAAAACATAAATAAATTATGAGATTTTCCCAGAAACTTGTATGTTATCATAAAAACTCTTATGTATGTATATGTCTGCCATCAACTATAAAAGACAAAAAAATTGGTTTCCAGCCCTGGGTTATGTTTTGTGCATGTATAAATATCTAAAGATTTTATTATAATTTACTTCTTTATATTTGGTCCAATTAAATATAATTTTTTGAGTTCTCTACCTACGTACTTTAAGCATACCCATAGCTCATATGTCTCACATATTAGTATATGTTCTAATATTTCACAGCTGAACAGCACCCTTTTCAATCATTCAATGGGAAATAAAACATACATATTGTGAATGTAAAATGGAAGTCTTTTTCATAAACATTAATAGTCCTTTTGACGTAAAATAAGTAAAATATAGCTTGGTAAAATTCAAAACACTATATTGTCACAAATACTCTATGCAAAGGTCTTATTGACACAGGTAATACATGTGGAGATGTTCATTGTAATTGAAACAAATTCTAATTAGAAATTCATGAACTGAGAATAGTGTTAGCATTCAGATTTACAGTTGCCTTTATTTAAACCGAGGGATATTTCAAGGGCTATTTAAGCCTTACTGAAATGTCTGCTTATGTAATTATTTTTTCTTAATACTATAAATGAACCAAGTTATATCATTGTGGTTGGGTTATAATCAGTGTAATCATATTAATTATAATATTTCATTTATGACAATAATATGATTAAAATTACATTTTTAAATGTAGACTTTTAAAGACTTGAAATGCTCATTTTCTCAATTTTATTGAAAGACAAAGTAATATGCGATATTTTCTCAGTAATTAACAAATGATTTACTTGAATACTATGTTAAAAGTAATGAGATTCATCCATGATTTTGATTTTTACATTTAAATAGTTGATTAAAGTTACAATAAACTCAATCATATAGTCCTTTTGTTTAGAAAATGGGATGAGACACAGGATAAAAACTATTTCCTGATATTACAATAAGCAAATAATTGGGCCATAAGGTTGAGAGACCATGGCCTTGGGCCTCTCTTCTGAAGCCTGTCTCAGCAACAAAGGAAAGTGAGGGCTATAGCTGGCAACGGTGTTGGTACAAGGTTGATGCCACAAAGACTACCTTTACACCCCGGTTTAAAATGTTGTTTAGTGTCACCTGTACTCTGAGTACTTTCCTAACCAAGGATGGAGCCAGACATACTGGAAGCTCTTTCTATTTTCTTCCTTTGCTGGAGGGTTCACTTCAGAGACAGAGAGAGAAAGCACACCTCGATGGAACATGGTCACACTGTGATCCTTTTGCCTCTATTTCTCTAACCCATTAGGATTTTGGTCACACATATACACACATGACTGGTGTGTTTTTCAAGCTACCAGGGCCAGGATTCAAACTGTGGCCAGACAGAGAAAAAAAGTGAGAAATCACCCCTTGGGAGGATGACCATGCTGCAATTCCTTCTCCTCTATTCTCCTCTCAGAATTTTGGGCATGCACACACATGTACCTGGCCTGATTTTCAAGCCACTTGGTCCAGGACTTGAATTGCACAGTTGGCTATGTGGGATCTAGCTGCCTTAACCTCCATGCCACCTGCTGGCCAAGAATCACATTTTTAAATCAGTTACAAAAAAGTCAACTAAAATATCAAAATTATTATTTTTTGCCACAATATACAGTATATATTCAGTTAAATACACGTGTATATATGGGCATGATATTCATATGTAAGTTGGAAGAGAAATTATAATCCGGATATATTGATTATAATAAAACACTATTAAATGGACACTGTGTTAATTAATAAAAGGTATTTGTAGAAATGTCAAGTGATTATTTCAAATAAAACTATTCTTTCACTTGAGAAGGACTGGGTACTTTAGCTGGTCAATAAGTAAAGTTTAAGTACCAACTTTAATTTAAAGATACAAAATGGCTTTGATATATTTAACAAATTACATCGATTTAACAAATTATATAATTATTATGATATTAAAAATTACATCAATAGTTGGTTAAACATTTTACTTAAGGTATAAAAGGGGCAGTGTGGTATATGAGAAAATTTGGAGTAAGAATAGCCCTTATGTAATATCAGGTAAAGAGAAAAATTGCTAAAACCTGGAGCTGACTGAAGTTCTATAACATTTGTAGATGAAGTTTATTTTCTTCTCCCTCCCTTCCATCATTAAAATGTCTTTTGAATCCAAGATAAAATAGGTCTGTAACAATGAGGATTGATTGAATATTAACATTTTCCAAAATAAGATTTGCTATATTTCTACAGATTTTAACTAGCACTGCTAAAACATTCCACTGTTAAGAACACTAATACGCCGGTTATTTATCATCTCTCTTTCAAGAGCTTTCGAAATCATAGGCAAGCCAGGATTTGCAAAGCAATTCTCCCAGTGGCAATGGACTGACCCCAGTCCTCCCCTTTCTTTCTTACAGATATCAAGAACAATCATGGAATGTGCTAAGAATGGCACATCCTATGATAAGAGGAAACTGGATGTCCTTCACCACTTTAGCCCATGTCTTGTTCCCCAGGTGTATAAAATCGAGGCTGGGCTGCTTTCCCAGGGCCCTTAGAGGTGGAGCAATGGGGCCATGTGCAGGTAGGCTCCATCCCCTCTGGGAAGTTTTCCTGAGGCTTGGGACCAGTTCATGATGAAGCCTCGGCTTCTGCTGCCCCTCACTGCCTCTGTGTGAGTAACACATTCGCTTCCTACCGTCTGTACAGGTGCCCTCTTTTGACTCCGACTAGTTGGTACCTGGTGTACACTGAACCCACTTCACATACATCAGGTGCTGTGTGCTGCTTTTACCTGCGAGGTATTCATCGTGATTTTAGTGGTTTTTCTATGATGCTGTGGCTGAATATGGCTACGTTTCTGGCACTGTGTGAAAATCAGCCCATTTCATATTATCTAGTGAAACCTCTGGATATCTCGATTTTCCAGCATTGTGAAGATTAGATTAAATATGATAGTGGTGGGGACCAGCAGGTGGAGTGGTGGTTAAAGTGCTGGACACTCCCACATGGCCGACCACAGTTCGAGTCCTGGACCTGGTGGCTTCCTTACTCACTTTCCCTCTCTCTCTCTCTCTGTCTCTCTCTGGCCAAATTAAAAAAAAAATGAATGAATAAATAAAAACTAAATAAATACTTAAAAAATATGATAGTGGTGATGGCGATGATCATGATGGTCATGGTAAACTGTCCAACATTAATTAAGTAGTAAACCATGAAGAGTTACTGTCCGAAAGACATAGCATGGTGTCAGCAGGTGGCATGGTAGTTAAGGTGACTGGATTCTCATAAGGCCAACATGGTTTGAGTCCCAGACCTGGTGGCTTGAATCTCATGCTGGGGAATCCAAAATCCTGAGAGGAGAATGGAGGAGAAGGGATTGCCCTGGTGGGTGATTTCTCACTTTCCCTCTCTCCCTCTCTCTTCAGCGAATGCATGTGCCTTATGGAAAAAAACTAAAAACAGAAAAACACCCGGCCTATATTAACTTGCTTATACCTCACAATCACTCTCTCAATAGTTTCTGTTTTTCTGGTCAAAAAGAAACTGAGGTACAGAGTGAATAACCGTGTTCTTAAGGTCAGCACTTATTCAAGCAAGCAAGTGACAGAGCTAGAGTTTAAACAGAAGATCTGACCCCAGAGTCTGCTAACTTAACTCCTGTGCTCTGAGAAGGTCCCTAGAATAGAGGAAGCAAATTTTTTTTTTTTTTTTGACAGAGTTTTGCTGTAGGGTGTGTGTGCTTACTGGAGAGAGACAGAGAAAGACAGAAGGTGAGAAATCACCCCCCAGGGGGGATGACCACACTGCAATCCCTTCTCCTCCATTCTCCTCTCAGAATTTCGGGTACAAATGCACACTCACCTGGCATGTGTTTTAAGTCTCTGGGTCAAGGACTCAAACGAACCACGGTCGACTACATGGGAGTCCAGAATGTAACCATTACACCATCTGCTGGTTCCAGAGGAAGGATTTTTTATTATGACAAGGGTCTGCACAGCTCCGTCTATCTACTTTTGTCTTTCTGCTCTAGGAGAATATTTTACCCTCTAAGTAAATTTTATTCGTTGTGCTCTAGGCCTGGCTTGCTCTTCCCAGAGATGTTTTCATGGTTGAGTTATCTGGGACTCAAACCATGGTTGGCCTTATGAGAAGCCAGTCACCTTAATCACCATGCCACCTGCTGATCCCATGCCATGTCTTTTGGCCAGTAACTCTTCATGGTTTACTACTCAATGAATGTTGGACATGATCATCATGATCATCGCCATCACCACTATCATATTTAATCTAATTTAGGCCTTTGTTCAATAGTAACATTTTTTTTTAACTGTCATTCACAAACTTCACAACCAAGCTCCTGAATAATGAACTATAACCTTCAACACTATCCTGACCACTCTTATCAGGGTAATAATTCTGCATCGCTTTCTCTCTATATCATTCAGAGAAAGTGTCACTACTGCATGACACAGTATTCCATATGACTTTGTTTATCATCACATCTGTTGCCCAAATGTAATTCTATAAAGTCTGGAACTTCCTCTCTTCTGAATTTTCATACATAGAATGAGATTTGAATACACAGAATCTGTTAATATATCTGTCTATTCTCCCTCTCTTCCTCCTTTCTTTCTAGCATATATTTATCCAACCACTATTTATATACCTACATTATAAAGTGCTGTATATCATCTAGTACCATTCACTATATAAATAAAATTATTCTGAGAGGCCAGCAGGTGGTGTGGTGGTGAAGGTGCTGAATTTCCACAGGCTGACTGTAGTTCGAGTCTTGGACCTGGTATCTTGCATTCTCGCTTTTCCTCTCTCTCTCTCTCTGTCTCTCTCTGGTGAGTGCACATGCCCTATAGCAATTAAAAATATAATAATAAATAAAATGAAGTTAATAATTGTAAGAAGTATTTTAAAATTATTTTACTAGGAGAAGACATTTTATTATTTTTTTTCCTACTCACTACCACCTTCTTTTTTTCTGTTTTTCCTTTTTAAAAATTTTTTTTGGACAGACATATACTTCGAATGAAAGTTGTGAGAACTCTAAATGCAATATTTGGGACACTCATATGTGAGCAAACTAAACTTTTCATCTAATCTAAGAAGGTAAATTTTGAAATCAAACTCTAAAGGATTCTGTTTATAGATATATTTATTTGTGAATGTTATATAAAGCAATCACTGTTTTGTGATTTTTCAAGTTCAATTTTAATCCAGAGTGACAGTGCACTAAAATCATTATCATCATTATGCTATTTTTCACTCCAGGTCAATTGTTGTTTAAAAATCATAGAGAGTTTAAAATGAAAAAAAGGGAAAGTGTGGAAGTGGCTATAGTAAACCAAAGTTCTTTCTGGGTTATGTGCAGACAGTGTACCTACACATCTAATGTAGCTAATGACCTGGCTTCTCTTCTTCCCAAGGTATTTTGTTCTTCTCACTTTTAAGCTTATTTGGGGCACAATTTTTTTCCATATGTAAATTCATAGAGACACAATAGCCACTATCTACTTAGAAGATTTACTGACTTTCGGAAACATTTTTTTTAATTTCCTCAATGATTACTTCCTTTTCTCTGAACTGAAAACTGGTTATCATTCCATTGGACTTTCTAGATTTTCAGTAGAAAAGGGAACATCTTCTATTATTGGATCCTACCATAAAGTCTTGGGTTTACTCATGTCTTAAAACAGTGCAAAGAAGGTCTAGCAGATGGCATAATGGTTACATCACTGGACTTCCATGTAGTCAACCATGGTTCAAGTCCCAGACCTGGTGGCTTAAAACTCATGCAAGGCACAAGTGCATGTGTGCCCAAAATCCTGAAAGGAGACTGGAGGAGCAGGGAT
>NW_006159518.1:89506-92437 GCF_000334495.1 Tupaia belangeri chinensis | reverse complement strand
TTCGGTACAACCCCCCCCCCCCCCCCCGCCCCCGGGGACTGATTTCTTGCTTTCTGTCTCTCTTTGACTCTCTGGTGAGCATACATGCCCTACAGCAAAAGTCTCTTTCTAAAAAAAAAAAAGAAACAGTTCAGAGAAATGTTCTGGAAACAGAAGATGCAGGGGGAACACAGTGAGGAGGGAGATGCCAGGAGTCAAGAAAGAGGCACTGAAAGGGGTAATGGAAAAATCCATAAAACTAGGCACCATGGAACACACACCTTTCAGTCCTGCTTTGAGGAGATTGTATGGTACATTGCACAAAGCTTTCTGCAGCCTTGACAATCAATAAGTGTTTGCTGAACATGTATAAATCAAGAAACAGAACAGAATCAGATCCTAAATGTTGATATAAAAAGTGCTGAGCCTGAAACAGTAAGTCTTTCACTGCTGTTCATATATACTTTTAGCCCACAAATATTCAAGTGCTTACTATAGCTCGTATATTCTTCAAAGCATACTGCAGGGTTAATAATAACTATAAGGTGGAAGCACCATTATTATGAATTTATCAATACGGAAAATGAGATAAAGATTATGTAGCTTGATTTAAACTATAGAGCAGATAGCGGGTAAACTAGAATGGTCTTGTTGCAGATTTAGACACTGAACCATTGACATAGTGCTATTTTGTATCAATAAATCTCAATAAGTATTAGAAAAATGATTGTATTGAATAATGTTTTCATTGAAGTGACTGTACATCAATAAATAAACGATTAAAAATGAAGCCGCCATTGAATTCAAAACTTTTGTAATTATAATGATGGAACATTCCTTTCCTTTAAATATGAATTCTCTTCCTACTTCTCTGTGCTGTAGAATGATTGTTATATAAGATCTGCATACAAACCACTTTAAACCAATTCAGATAAAAAGGGGATCTATCAAACTTAGAATCTATCACTGTTGTTTAGGAGTAAATTATTGCTTCCTTACTCACTTGTTCAAAAAGGAGAGATGCTTCTTAGTGTGTCCTTGGACACAACATGCCCATTCTTTCCCTTTATTTTTTCTTTCTAGAAAAATACAATATATTGAATAGTAATTGAGATAGTACCATAATGTATCAATATTTAGAATGCAAAGGAATAAAAAAGACTATATCTAGTTTCATGTTGGCTATTCACTAAATATTGTCTAATAAATTGAGTTGTAAATTTTTGAATGGAAAGTAAAAATAAATATAAAGCTAAAATAGCTTTCTTATTTGCACATAGATAATTACTGAAAATGAAAGACGACTTCAAAAAAGTTTGTGGAAAATGGAATTAAAGCACAAGTTTAGGAGTCAGCAGGTGGTGTAGTTGTTAAGGCACTGGACTCCCATGTAGTTAACTTTGGTTCAAGTCTTGTACCCAGCGGCTTGAAATTCATGCTGGGTGCTTGTGTGTGTATGCCCAAAATTCCAAGAGGAGAATGGAGGAGAATAGCATGATGCATGGCCATCCTCCTTGCAGGGGTGATTTCTCACTTTCTGTGTCTCTCTGTCTCTCTGGCAAACACATATACCCTATAGAAAACTCCTTCTCAAAAAAAAAAAAAGCACAAGTTTATTTTTTTACAAAAAATTTTGAAATTCATCCATAGTTTTTTCATGAAGTGCATTTTTCATGAACATTTTGAAGCCCCTTATTTATTTATATATACAAACATATATATGTGTGTGTATCATAAGTGGGATTGGAATCAGTCTAAATATACTAGGGACAGTTCAAAGAAGGAAAACGTACATTAAAGCAGGGTAGGGATGGGATCTAGTTTCATGGATGTACAAATGTCTTCTGACATACTAGTGATTTCTTGTACTTTGGGTAAACACTAGAGTGAAATTACTGGGTCATACAGTACTTTTTTATTATTTGCTAGAGAGTATATGCACGAGAGAGAGAGAGAGAGAGAGAGAGAAAATGAGACTTTCTCCACCTGAAGAGGGAGGAATGGCCATGTTACAATTCTTCTTCACTCCCCTTTTGGGATTTTGGAAATGCACGCATGTGTGCACACGCACACACACCTGAAGTGATTTTCAAGCTGCCAGGTCTGGGACTTGAACCATGTAGTCAGACATGTGGGATCTAGCTGCCTCGATGACCACGCCACCAGCTGCCTGAGTAGTTCTATTTTTAGATTTTTGAGGAACCTCCATGCTATTTTCCACAGTGTAATTGATATTCCCACTAGCAGTGTACAAGGGTTCCAGTTTTTCTGCAACCTCACCCGCCCATGCGGTTCTTTGTTATTTTAGATCATAGTATTCTGACTGGGATTAGATGGTTTGGGTTTGTAGTTCCCTTATAAGTGATATTAAACATTTTTGCATGCTTTTATATGCTTTGTATGTGTTCCTTTGATAGCTGTATGTTCAGATCACTTGCCCATCTTTTAATTGGGTTATTAGGTTGTCAGAAAAGTCCTGATGCATTTTTGCATAGAAAAATACATTGTAACATTTTTGATGACTCCATAGTTCGTTTTGCAGGTAAATTGTCTGAGTTCCTTATATATTCTGGTTATCAATCCCTGTCAGAGCTATAGTTTGCTTGGTACTGGCATGAAAACAGATCCACAGACTAATGGAACAAAATAAAAAATCCAGGAATAAATTCAACAACATAATAGCAGACTGGCTTTGGACAAGAGTACCAAGATAATTCAGAGGAGAAAAGATAGTCTTTTCAATAAATGGCAGATGTACTTGCCAGAGTGAGACAGAGAGAGAGAAGGGGAGTGAGAAAGCATCCCCTGCCATATGGGTAATCATCACACTGCAATCTCCTCCATTCTCCCCCTTTTGAGATTTTTGGCATGCTCACACATGCTTGACTCAAGCTGCCGGGTCTGGGAATTGAACCACTGAGTTTCCATGTGGGATCTAGTCAATAACAACCA
>NW_006159518.1:84848-87810 GCF_000334495.1 Tupaia belangeri chinensis | reverse complement strand
AAAAAAAAAAAGAAACAGTTCAGAGAAATGTTCTGGAAACAGAAGATGCAGGGGGAACACAGTGAGGAGGGAGATGCCAGGAGTCAAGAAAGAGGCACTGAAAGGGGTAATGGAAAAATCCATAAAACTAGGCACCATGGAACACACACCTTTCAGTCCTGCTTTGAGGAGATTGTATGGTACATTGCACAAAGCTTTCTGCAGCCTTGACAATCAATAAGTGTTTGCTGAACATGTATAAATCAAGAAACAGAACAGAATCAGATCCTAAATGTTGATATAAAAAGTGCTGAGCCTGAAACAGTAAGTCTTTCACTGCTGTTCATATATACTTTTAGCCCACAAATATTCAAGTGCTTACTATAGCTCGTATATTCTTCAAAGCATACTGCAGGGTTAATAATAACTATAAGGTGGAAGCACCATTATTATGAATTTATCAATACGGAAAATGAGATAAAGATTATGTAGCTTGATTTAAACTATAGAGCAGATAGCGGGTAAACTAGAATGGTCTTGTTGCAGATTTAGACACTGAACCATTGACATAGTGCTATTTTGTATCAATAAATCTCAATAAGTATTAGAAAAATGATTGTATTGAATAATGATTTCATTGAAGTGACTGTACATCAATAAATAAACGATTAAAAATGAAGCCGCCATTGAATTCAAAACTTTTGTAATTATAATGATGGAACATTCCTTTCCTTTAAATATGAATTCTCTTCCTACTTCTCTGTGCTGTAGAATGATTGTTATATAAGATCTGCATACAAACCACTTTAAACCAATTCAGATAAAAAGGGGATCTATCAAACTTAGAATCTATCACTGTTGTTTAGGAGTAAATTATTGCTTCCTTACTCACTTGTTCAAAAAGGAGAGATGCTTCTTAGTGTGTCCTTGGACACAACATGCCCATTCTTTCCCTTTATTTTTTCTTTCTAGAAAAATACAATATATTGAATAGTAATTGAGATAGTACCATAATGTATCAATATTTAGAATGCAAAGGAATAAAAAAGACTATATCTAGTTTCATGTTGGCTATTCACTAAATATTGTCTAATAAATTGAGTTGTAAATTTTTGAATGGAAAGTAAAAATAAATATAAAGCTAAAATAGCTTTCTTATTTGCACATAGATAATTACTGAAAATGAAAGACGACTTCAAAAAAGTTTGTGGAAAATGGAATTAAAGCACAAGTTTAGGAGTCAGCAGGTGGTGTAGTTGTTAAGGCACTGGACTCCCATGTAGTTAACTTTGGTTCAAGTCTTGTACCCAGCGGCTTGAAATTCATGCTGGGTGCTTGTGTGTGTATGCCCAAAATTCCAAGAGGAGAATGGAGGAGAATAGCATGATGCATGGCCATCCTCCTTGCAGGGGTGATTTCTCACTTTCTGTGTCTCTCTGTCTCTCTGGCAAACACATATACCCTATAGAAAACTCCTTCTCAAAAAAAAAAAAAGCACAAGTTTATTTTTTTACAAAAAATTTTGAAATTCATCCATAGTTTTTTCATGAAGTGCATTTTTCATGAACATTTTGAAGCCCCTTATTTATTTATATATACAAACATATATATGTGTGTGTATCATAAGTGGGATTGGAATCAGTCTAAATATACTAGGGACAGTTCAAAGAAGGAAAACGTACATTAAAGCAGGGTAGGGATGGGATCTAGTTTCATGGATGTACAAATGTCTTCTGACATACTAGTGATTTCTTGTACTTTGGGTAAACACTAGAGTGAAATTACTGGGTCATACAGTACTTTTTTATTATTTGCTAGAGAGTATATGCACGAGAGAGAGAGAGAGAGAGAGAGAGAAAATGAGACTTTCTCCACCTGAAGAGGGAGGAATGGCCATGTTACAATTCTTCTTCACTCCCCTTTTGGGATTTTGGAAATGCACGCATGTGTGCACACGCACACACACCTGAAGTGATTTTCAAGCTGCCAGGTCTGGGACTTGAACCATGTAGTCAGACATGTGGGATCTAGCTGCCTCGATGACCACGCCACCAGCTGCCTGAGTAGTTCTATTTTTAGATTTTTGAGGAACCTCCATGCTATTTTCCACAGTGTAATTGATATTCCCACTAGCAGTGTACAAGGGTTCCAGTTTTTCTGCAACCTCACCCGCCCATGCGGTTCTTTGTTATTTTAGATCATAGTATTCTGACTGGGATTAGATGGTTTGGGTTTGTAGTTCCCTTATAAGTGATATTAAACATTTTTGCATGCTTTTATATGCTTTGTATGTGTTCCTTTGATAGCTGTATGTTCAGATCACTTGCCCATCTTTTAATTGGGTTATTAGGTTGTCAGAAAAGTCCTGATGCATTTTTGCATAGAAAAATACATTGTAACATTTTTGATGACTCCATAGTTCGTTTTGCAGGTAAATTGTCTGAGTTCCTTATATATTCTGGTTATCAATCCCTGTCAGAGCTATAGTTTGCTTGGTACTGGCATGAAAACAGATCCACAGACTAATGGAACAAAATAAAAAATCCAGGAATAAATTCAACAACATAATAGCAGACTGGCTTTGGACAAGAGTACCAAGATAATTCAGAGGAGAAAAGATAGTCTTTTCAATAAATGGCAGATGTACTTGCCAGAGTGAGACAGAGAGAGAGAAGGGGAGTGAGAAAGCATCCCCTGCCATATGGGTAATCATCACACTGCAATCTCCTCCATTCTCCCCCTTTTGAGATTTTTGGCATGCTCACACATGCTTGACTCAAGCTGCCGGGTCTGGGAATTGAACCACTGAGTTTCCATGTGGGATCTAGTCAATAACAACCATGTCACAAGCTGGAGCTATTTCTTTTTTTTTTTTTTTAAAAAAAAACCCAGCTTTTTAATTTATCATTTTAATTTATATGCCATTAAGTTCAGTTACATAAAGTTTAACATTTAATGACTTTAGTATATTATGAAGGGTACA
>NW_006159518.1:58275-83404 GCF_000334495.1 Tupaia belangeri chinensis | reverse complement strand
TAGAAAATTTTTATCACTCCATAAAGAAACCCTATATATATTAGTAGCCATTTTTTATTTCCAATCCCTCAACTCTAAGCAATCAATAGTTTACTTTATGTCTCTCTACATTTACATGTTCTGGACATTTCATGTAAATGGTACCATCAGTATGTGTTTCTGTTTGTGACAGAAATAAACACTAAGTCATTTTTCACATTTATCTCAAATGGGGAACAGCAACAGTTCCATCCATAACACCTTTTCTGGTAACCTGTTTGTGCATAATTTGAAGTTGAATTTCCTGATACAGGAAAATAAAGTATCATTTGAAAATATGTTACATTAATAATAATGATGACAATTATAAAAATAAAATGAAATATTTACCTTAATTTTACTATATACCAAGATGATACTGAGAATTTTACATATATTAATACATTTAATATTCATGGCAATCTATAATGGAGGTGCACATTTTATCCCCTCAAATTCCAAATTGAAGCAAAATAAAATGAGAAAACTTACCTAAATTAAGAGACAGAATTAACACCCAGGTAGTTTGACTGCAGACTTTTTAAATGTCATTAATTAATTAATTTTTACTTTTTAAATGAAAATTTTAATTTTATTTATTTACGTTTAATCATGTCTTTACAGTGTAAATTTCTTTTTCCAGCACAAATACCATGCATGTCAGTCAAGATAAAGATATTACTATATACATTACTGTCAGCAAATAGCTTCTTTTATTTAATAATTTTTTTTCATTTTATTATTATTTTTTCATTTCATTTTCTTCCATACATTCAATCACATTATTATTTGTCTTACAAAATGGATAAACAGGTGAACATTTCTCCCTAGTACTGTTGATAAAACTACAAAATATCTTCAACAGATAATACCATATTGTGCCATTAATGCTTAGCCTCCCTGTCCCTCCCCCAAATGTCTTTCCTCAGACCCTCCTCTTTCACACACACTCTATCTGGTATTTACATCTATATACAGCGTTTCTATATCCTTTAGACAATTAATTTCAGTTATAGAGTGCAGACACTCGGGATCAATTAAGTGTACTTCTACTTGTTTTTTCCTTCCCCTTTTCTCTCCCTCTCTTACATACTGAACTTTTTTTCCCCCACATTTTGTTGATTCACAAAAAATCTGAAGCTAAAAATATGGACAAAGCTAGAATCTAGTGACAAGTACACTGTAATTTTCTTCTGGAACATTTTTTTCTGTCTCCATTCCCCCTCTAACTAAAGAGAGGTATAAACTAACTTACTTGCAAAAAAAAAAAAAAAATTAGGACAGTCCCAATTTGGTCTGTTATTTGCACAAAATCCTATAAGAATTCAATTTTTGATGTAAGGCAACAGATACTATTGTATTATTGAACTTATGCAAATAACCATTCTGCCACAAAATAAGAATGCTCACAAATATTTTCCAATTGCAAAGGGGTCAGGAAGGGTGAAAAGTTTATGTTTCGATTAAAAAAATTTTTTTTAACAAATTACTGAACCAAGCAACAACTCAAAAGAAAACCAAAATCCTTAAATATGGAAGACAGAGCATAAAAGAAAATCAGTAATGTTTTAGACAAAAGTCATAGAATTCTGTTTCACCAGTTCAGTCTCAGGTAATCACTCTTGTTGAATATGCAGTGTTACTATGGCCTGATCTTTCCATTAAAATAGTGGAAGTTAACATTCAGCATTTATTTTTTTATATTTCTGAACTTGTCCCTACTATTACATTGGCCTTTTTCTTGGTAATTTTTTGTTCTCTTATTTCTGTCTGTCTTTAGTTTTAGTGGTATAGCACACCCTTCAGAACTTCTTGAAGAGCTGACCTGGTGTTAGTAATATTTTTTCAAGAATTATTTTATTGTTATTTATTTATTTATTTTTAATTTGACCTGAGAGGGACCGAGAGACAGAGAGACAGAGAGACAGAGACAGAGAGAGAGAGAAAGTGAGAAAGCAAGCTGCCAGGTTCAGGACTTGAACTGTGGTCGGACATGTGGGGAGTCCAGCACCCTTAATCACTATGCCACCTGCCAGCCCCATGTTAGTAAATTCTTTTAGATTTTGTTTATCTGAGAATGTTTTGGGTTTTTCTTCCCATATGAAGGATAACTTGCCAGGTATAGTTCTTGACTGAAATTGTTTTTCACTTAATACTTTGAATATATTTTCCCATTCTTTCCTTGCTTCCAGTCAAAGGTCTGAGGTTTACCTGATGAGATATCCTTTGAAAGTAACTTAATGTTTCTCTTTTGCCAATTTTAGTATCTTGTCTCTGTCTGTGGTTTTGGTCAATCTGGCTATGATGTGTCTTGGAGAACATCTTCTTGGGTTGATTCTGTGTGTGGGATCCTTTGTATTTCTTGGGTCTTGATATTTGAATGTCTCACTAGGTTTAGAAAGTTTTCTTCCAGGATTCTACTGAATAGATTATCAATGTCCTTATTAGTTTCTTTTCCTACTGGGATACCAATTATACAGATATTTGGGTGTCTAATAGAACCTAGTATTACTTGTATATTATTCTCATTTTAGGGGGTTGTTTTCTCAGGCTTTTTGGTGAAATTTTCTAGGTCAGAGGTTCTTTTTCTTCATCTGAGACTTGATCTTCTGTATGGTCTAATTGACTTTTAATAGTTTTGAGGGATGTTTTGAGTTCCTGTATTACAGAAATCTTTGATAACAGTTCTGTTTGATTCTTTTTTATGTTGTGTATTTCCTCTTTCAGATTGAGCAAAACTTCCTCACCTCCTGGAACTCATCTCTTTTCTCCTGCATCTTCTGAAGTTCATTGTCTCTCTTCTCTCACATCTCAGTTAACTTTGTCACTATGAATATTCTAAATTCTTTATCTGACTTTTTTTTTTTTTTGGAGAGGTTTTTGCTATAGGGTGCGTGCGCTCGCCAGACAGAGAGAGACAGAGAGACAGAAATGAGAAATCACCCCCCAGGGGGGATGGCCACGCCCCAATCCCTTCTCCTCCATTTTCCTCTCAGTGATCTTGGGTATGCACACGCACGCACCCTGCGTGAGTTTTAAGCCACCGGGTCCAGGACTCTAACTGTGGTTGACTACATGGGTGTCCAGAGACACAGCCATTATGCTAACTGCTGGTCCCTTTATCTGACTTTTTCATGTGTTCCTTTGTACCATCTGTGGATGATGAAGGGCTATTCTTTCCCCTTGGGGAGAGATATTTTCTTGGTTTCCCATATTTCTTGTGCCTCTATTGTGATTTCTGGTCATCTGATGGATTATACATTCCTTTCTATTTTCCTGAAGTTAATTCTAAGTGTTAGGGGTGTGCAGGGGGACATGACCTGCAGTATTTCTGCAGTTCTGTTTCCCTGATCCTCACCAAGCAACCTGCTCTTTTATCAAAAGAACTGAATAGTACAGAGGCCTCCCAGTTTCTAAAGAACAGGTGCACCTGGGCTGAGCTGTGGGATTTCAAACAAGAATTCAGAGGTCTGTGGGAGGAGATGAGCTGTGCTCACTGCAGCTCCGTATTTCTCCCTGCTGCTCACTTTGCCTCTCTGTTCTCTGGGTTTTAGTCATTTTGGGGTATATTCACGTTTGGCTAATTTGTTGGAGATTTCTGCTTCTGTAAGCTCATATGCTTCACTTTACTGTGAGGTACTTCTATGCCTATTTCTCCTCTACTCATAGTGTCCACAGAAAGAGATTTGAATTCAGATTTATGAAGATGAGTTACTCCTTTTCTGTAGCAGTTCAGTGGGGTGGGGACTGAGGTTTTCTATGACCCTAAAAGTATTCAGATGTTTCACTACTGAGGACCTAGACCTGTCTAGACACTCAATATGTGTAAGCTCTGCTTTGCTAGGTTCTGGGACAGAAGGAGAGGTTTGGAGCAGGGCTGGGCCCACCTAAGATGCACATGGATTCTGTGCTTCGCTAGGTGTTGGGCCAGAAACTATGTCTGTCTGTCTGTCTGTCTTTCTTTCTTTCTTTCTTTCTTTCTTTCTTTCTTTCTTTCTTTCTTTCTTTCTTCCTTCCTTCCTTCCTTTCTTTCTTTTATTTATTTATTTTTAAATATTTTTGCTATAGGGTGTGTGTACTTGACAGAGAGAGACACAGAGAGAGGGAAAATGAGAAGTCAGCCCCCAGGGACATGGCCACATTGCAATCCCTCCTGCTCCATTCTCTCTGGTGATTTTGGGTATGTACAAACACATGCCGTGCATGTTTTTCAGGCTGCTAGCACTCAAACCAGAGTCAGCCATGTGAAATCCAATAGTTTAACAACTCGCCACCAGCTGGCCTGATTTTTTTTTTTTTTTTTGTCTGAGATATTTTACTACAGGGCACATATACTCACTGGAGAGACAGAGAGACAGAAAGTAAGAAATCACCCTTCGAGGGAATGGCCATGCCTCAATCCCTTTTCCTTCATTGATAACATGGTGGCTCTTTATTTGATAACATAAAAAGAACTACAGATTTAAGTTTATCTACTAAATATAAGACATTAAAGTATTATTTGATAAGCTGAGTGTTAGATTGAGGTGAGCAGAATTGGTTATAAGCGTGTAAATTCTCAGAGACTTTAAAACAACGAGGAGAACAAAGGGTGCAAACGTCTACTTGAAACTGGGCAAAGCTGGAATAGTAACTGTCAGCTTCCTTTGTCCTGAATAAATCCATGGAGGAATCATTCTGCTTCCCTTGAGAGGAAAGGAATTTCTCCTGTTTAATAAAAGCGTCTTTCATTCTAAAATCTTAGAAAATGTTTTGAAGAATTTTCCTTTTCAATTTGCCAGAATTGTTTCTAGATTGAGTTACCAACCTTAATAGTAATTCAACACATGATGAAGAAAGTTACTAGGAAAGAGTTTAAGAGCACCAAACCCCATTTATTTATTTATTTATTTATTTATTTTGTTATTGAGACACCATCTCCCAAACCTCTCCAAGTCCAAATCTTGTCTCCTGTAAGACATAAATTCCCAGAGCAATAGGCTCTTTAGGTCATGTGGAGCACATGAAATCTGATTTTATGTAACATGTATAAGATAACTGAGTGGTAGTCACCTTTTCTGGAAATACAGAGGAGGAAATCAAACTTTAAAGGTTTCATTTCTAAGCAAATTCCTTTGAAGCAGCACTACTCATACAAAGAGCAGATGCTATAATATTCATCAAAAATCAAAGTCACATTTTTAAACAACCTCAGCGAAATGATATTTTAATATGAAAGCAACAATAAAATTAAATAGCATTCAGGTTTAACTGTTCAGTCCCAAAGCCTGGCTGCCAAGTGAGTCGGTGTAGAAATCCACAGAAGGCGTATCTTTCACGGGCAGTATGTATCACACAGGACTATTTTGGAAATCAAATGGAAGAATTCCACTGAAAGAACTTTGCAAACTGCGAAACTGTACAAATGTACTTACAATTATTTTTGACATTTTCTGGGTAGTTGTATAGGGAAAATCTAAGTGTAGTTATACTTCACATTTAAAAGCATGAAAAATGATAGCAACTTTTTTTCAATTTACTCTTCATATGTTAGAGTAGAATTTTAAATCTAAGCATAACTCTTAACCCAAGTACTGCTTGAATTTTACTTTGTGGAAATTATTTCTCATCTATGCACTGTCAGCTGTCTAGCCCCTTTTTACCAGCTTACTTTTGATTAATTTACTATAAATTCATATATATATTAGGTTTACACTTTAGATTGTGGTGAAAAATAAATTTGTAGAGAATACTTGTACATGTTAGAAATGGCATAGTATAGAAGGAACAGGAGAGTTACTTACATGTTTGAAGACTGGAGAAGGTATTGCTCTGGTGTAAATGTTTATGTATCTCTTAGATTCATACGTTGATATCCTACCTCCAAGGTGATGGCATTAGAAAATGGGATCTTTAGGGACATGATTAGGTCATGGGACAGAGCCCTGATGAATGGGATTAGTGCTCTTATAAATAGGTCCACACTCATTCACTCTTTTATCATGTGAGAACACAGAAAGAAGCCACTGTTTATAAATCAAGAAAGAGCCCTGGACAGACACCAAACCTGCCAACACCTTGGTCTTGAACTTCCCAGCATCCAGAACTGTAAGAAGTAAAATTCTTTTGTTTCTATGCTAACCAGTTTATAGTGTTTTTTAATAGTCACAAGAAGGGACTATGCTAGGAATAATCTCTTAACATGTACATTCACAATTATGAAATTATACTTTTCCACTGATTTTATGTACAGAATAGACAAGAGTAGAACATTTTATTGAAGGGCTTCAAAGATAAAATGGCTAGATTATAACTGTGCTTCTAAATGGAAACATTCCAAAAACTTACCAGTTGTGCAGTTCTTAAATTCAATATCGTCAATGGCAGCTCCTCCTCCCAGATCCCTTGTTCTGATACCTTGAAATATGATTTCAAAATTTCTTAACTTTCCAAGTAAGATGACAGCCTTTTGCCAATTACCAGTGTTCTGTTTACTTTCCTGCCATACTTTTGATAGTCCTTTCTCTGTCTGAAAGTAAAGAAATTTGCATTAAAGAAATACTTAGACATGAAAGAAGAGAGAAAAAAATAGTTATTTAGCTCCGAAGCATTTGACTAGTACAAACTGGAAAAAAAAAATGGAACTCTGATAATATCCATGATATAGTTGATCTCATCAAAACAGAGGCACATCATTCTATTAAAATATTTCCCCAAAATAATACTAGATTAGCAATAGATTTGTTGGGGAATTTTCTGAGATACCATTATTATGAAATATCCTGCTAATTAAATTTACTGGTTCTTGCATGGACATGAAATTCTTGATGTTTGATGGAGTCTGAATAGTTTCTAGAAGCCCTGTGTTTATGGTTGTGAACCCTCCAATCCCACCTTCTAGCTCATATTCTTTAGTTATTGTGATTATTTCTTTCTTCAAATAGCTTAAATCACTTATATAGCAAAAGAGAAGAGATGAGGAGAGGAATATATGGAAGAAATCACTTATTTCAATGGATATGATAATATGATAAAGGAATTAAATAAATTGAGCATGGAGGAAAATCGGCCGGATTTTGAAACAAACAAACAAATGCCAAAGGATGTGTGTGCTTGCCAGAGAGAGACAGAGAAAGGGAAAGGAAAAGTTAGAAAGGATTCCTAATGGTGGATGATCACACTATAATCCCTTCCCTCCATTTCTCCCCTCTTTTGGGATTTTGGGCATGCCTACACATGTGCCCGGTGTGTTTTCCAAGTCTAGGACTTGAACCATACAGTCAACCATGAGGGATGTAGCCACCACCAAGCCACCTGCTGGCCCTTGAAAATTTTATGTACATATTATATGACATTGATTTTCAAAAATTGTTATATGTTGAGTACCAACTATACCTATTTCCTTATAAACTTCCTCAACTGAAAAGGGAAAATTAATTTTCTAAAGTAACTTAGGTTAGTATCTCCTCTGCATATCTAAGTTTGGTCAACTAGTAGCTCGGTATTCTAAAATATGCATAGTCCTAGTATAATGTGACATTAAATGATATGACATGACATACAATCCTAATGGCCAAATAAAAATGACACCTATATTAAAACAATAAATGAGCACCAGCATAAGACTTAGATTGTATAAAACATTCTTTGATTTAGCCCTTCCTGAGAATTAGATGATTTAACAAATCATCATGATGAATATTTAACAAAGAAAATGAAATACACATATATAGCATTATATAGAAAAATACATATACATAGATCTAAATAATTTATATTCCTTGGTTCTGGAACATTGTTTCTAATGACAAACTCCAAAGAAAAATTTTATATCCGAGGATTGTTAATAAAAAAAGTAGAACAGAGGGTCATTTTTAGTAGAATGACATCCAGAAAATTAGGCAAGATATTCCAATATAGTTATAGAATACAGTCATAAAATACATAATTTACAGGTACTTAATCAATAAAGACTATAGAAAAAAGGAGAAATGTTTAGAGAGGACCCATAGCTGTTACACATTTGTAACTTTATCTTTCTAAGGGAACTAAAGTTAATAAATAAGGCTGATGCCTTATTCTGCTGAGGGAGACACAGATAGTCGAGCAAGTATTCTTCCTCTGAATGGCTATATGGAGAAAGTAGAACTACATATCAGTTAATGTAAAATTAAATTTGTAGAACTGTTTATAGATAGATCTTCTAAAATCCTTTACAAAACAACATCTACACCTGAGATTTATGTAACTTCTTCATTGAAGGATATGGGAAACTTAAACCTAATTAATGGAATTTTATATATTTATGATGACAACAGAAGAGAAGTTCTCTTAAAGGTTAGTCTTTGAGTCTCAGTGATGTCTTAGTGATTTGGAATCAAAAGGATGATTAGTTAAATTAAAGATTAAAGTAAAGGGGGGGTCTGTCTGAAACTTAATAATAAAAGAAGGATGGGTATTAATAAAAACCTATCTTAATTTGCAAACTAAATTCATTTTAACAATTTTTCCCCCATTAATCTGCCTTGGCAGTTGGTAGACTGATTCATTAGCTATGCCAAGCCCCCAAAGGATTTTCAACAAATACCATTAAGGAAGGTCTTATAATTACATTAATCAATAAACTGATAAATCTTACAACGGGGCTTCTAGTAAAATAGGGACTTGAATAATGTATTCACTGTCATTTTATTTGGTTGGAAAAGAAAATCAGGGTGAGTTCTTTAGAAATTCAATCATAGATTAATCTAATGATGGGGTATTACAGAATATTAGTCTAATATACTTGCTATTATTTCACTTTGGATATAACATCAACTCTTATACCCATAATTATCAAAAGTATTCATTTAAATGTACAATGAGATTTATTTATTTACCATCCATTCATTTATTCAGTAAATATTTGATGTTCACAGAGTACTAGATGCCAGAGAGACAAAGGGTAAAAAGACATGGAGCTGCTTCTGTAAAGATAGTAATCTAATGTGTGAGAGAGCCTCACAAATAGGTTACTATAAAAATACTTCTCTCATATGCATTCTCTCTCTTTGTCTCTCAGTGTCTATTCCCCTCTCTCTCTTCCCTTTTCAAAGAAACTTTTAAAAGTGGTTGTATAGTTGGGACCAACAGATGGTGTAATGGTTATATTGCTGGACTCCCACATAATTGACCACGGTTCAAGTCCTGTACCAGAGGCCTAAAACTCATGCCAAGTGTGTGTGCATGTGTGCCCAAGATCCTGAGAGGAGAATGGAGGAGAAGGGATTGCAATGTGGCCATCCCTCTCCCAAGGAGTGATTTCTTGCTTTCTGTCTGTCTCTCTCTCTCTCTGGCAAGCACATATGCCATATTGCAAAAATTTCTCTCTCTCTTTCTCTCTCTCTCTCAAAAAAAAAAGTGGTTATATAGTCAATTGCCAAATTTTTGTTCTATATATATTGGTGTTTTACATATTTACTTCATACCCTGATTTCTATTCTTTCTTGAAAAAGAGAAAAATCTTTCACTTTCAACCTATGACTTTGCTACTGCCTAAGGTTTTATTTTTTAAATTTATATGAATTTTGATCTCAAGTCTCCAAAAACAAAAATATGAAAAGTGATGTTGCACTAATATTAGTAAAAAAGACATTAACACCAAAATGATCAGATGACAGACACCAAAGGATTACTTCATCAACGTGACTGACTAGAAGCACAAGTCTTCTCTACAAAGAAGGAACAATACAACAAATAAATAATTATGCTTCCAGTGATATGCCTAAGGGAGAACACTGGGATTCAGAAAGATGTGACTGAAGCCTTTTAGCATGGAAACTTACAGCATGGAGAAGGAAGCAAAACACCGTACTGGCATCAACCCAAAGCCAAGAGAGAACCCTGCCACCTATAGCTAGGAAATGGAAAGAGAGAGCTTCCTAGTAGTCCCCATTACCATCCCAGATGACTGCAGTCCTAGCTGCTGGAGGGTCCTGCAGTTGTCACGGGCACTAAGCCCAGTGTGATACATTCTCTGAAGTCCATCTAGCTGCATATCTCCGGGAAACAAACTAACACAGGGTCACTCCAACCCTGGAACCCAAGGTGCTACGGCATAGCACCATTTTGAAAACAGAGCCACTATTTGAATGAAACCTGTTGTGGGGGCGGACAGCACCTACATTTCCACATTCCTGAGGTCCCACCAATACCCCATCATGCTCACAGACATTGTTGTAGTGTTACCACTTCAGCTAGAGCCAACAATGGGGCTGTGATCCCAGAAGCTGAGCCCACAGGGAACCATGTGCCTCAAGACACAGACAGTCCAGCATAGCAGAGAGGCTACCCTAGAACTTGGAAAACTGACACATATCCTCAGTGCGGCAGCCAGGCCTCATGCATGCTTCCTATGGATTATAGGCTATCTCTCCTAGACCTTGCCACAATGGGTGACCATACTCTGTTCCTGCTCGGACTGCCAGGCTTCTGCACACTCCCTAGAAACCGTGCGTTGGCACCTTCAGCCTCTACCTTTGCTGGTGATCTGCCCAGTGAGCTATACCTCATAAAGATATGTGACTATGACCACAAACATTTACAAACTAGACCACTGAGGTATTCACAAGTAGTGTTGATGAATATAGCCAAAGAAATAACATGGAGTCTACACTGTTGGGCCCACCCGGAGCTAAAACCAAAGCATCCTACAAAGCAAATATTCTAGAACATTTTGAGAAGATATCTTTTTCTAACAAAGTTACTCTATAAAATTAAAATAGACAGAGGTTTCACCAGATGCATAGATACCAATGTAGGGACACAAGAAACATGAAAAGTAAGGAAATACGGCACTTCTAAAGAAAAACAGTCATTCTTTAGTAACTGACACCAGGAAAAAAAAGGAAATCTCCGAGATGCCTAAAAACGAATTAAAAATAATAATCCTAAGAAAAAAAATTACAGTGATATGAGGCTACAGATTGACAATTCAAGGAAATCAGGAATGTAATTTATGACCTGAATGAAAATTTCAACCCTCAAATTAAAAGTACAGAAAATATTAAAATTATCAGGTGTTCTGGAACTGCCTACCCAAGGAGCACAGAAGAAAAATAAGAGGGACACACAAGCATCCTGAGAGTGTGATAAACTGCCTAACTAGTTAAGATGAAGCAATTAACAGGGGTAAATAAGTGTAAGAACAGCTTTTAGGTTGAAAGTAAAAATCATGGGACCAGCAGTTAGCATAATGGCTGTGTCGCTGGATTCCCACGTAGTCGACCGCGGGTCGAGTCCCGGACCCGGTGACTTAAACTCACGCCGGGCGCGTGTATGTGCGTGCCCAAGATCCCTAGAGGAGAATGGAGGAGAAGGGATTGCGGCATGGCCATCCCCCCTGGGGGTGATTTCTCGCTTTCTGTCTCTCTCTGTCTGTCTGGCGAGCGCACATGCCCTATAGCAAAAACCTCTCCAAAAAAAAAAAAAGAAAAAGAAAGTAAAAATCATCACAAGAATAAAAATGAAATGTAAAATTTGAAAAAGTGAGACAAAATAGCACTAAGTCTTACTGTAGCAACAATGATAGAAATCTGAGTAGGTTAAAGGCTAGTAACTGGAATATAAAATAACTCCTGAGAATCAATAGGAAAGTGAGAGACTAGTAAAAAAAAAATGTAAAATAGATATTTATGAACAACTTACCAAAGATGCCTTACAGATCAATAAGAATATAAGGAGCTGCTCAGATTTGCTGGAAACCTAGCAACGCGAGTGCCCAGGTAAAATGTAATGAGTTTACTCCAAGTAGTGTTTCCAGTAGTAAAAAAGCATTTGACTGGATGTAAACATGAAAGCCATGATGGAACTTTTTTTTTTTTTTTTTTTTTTAAAAAGAGGTTTTTGCTATATGGCACGTGCACTCACTGAAAAGACTGAGAGAGGGACAGAGAGACAGAAAGCGAGAAATCGCCCCCTAGGAGGGAAGGCCACATCACAGTTACTTTTCCTCCATTCTCCTTTTGGGATCTTGGGCACGCATGCACACACGCCTGGTCTGAGTTTAAGCCACCGGGTCCAGGACTTGAACTGCAGATGACTACATGGGAGTCCAGCAATGTAACCATTACACTACCTGCTTGTCTCAAAGCCATGATGGATCTTTAAGAAAGAAAATGAATAGAAAAAAATAATAAACAAAAGTTTAGGCATACTGAAAACAATAGTATACCTATTATAAAATATATACTACCAAAGGATACACTTTGGAAAAATTTCCTTTGGAGAGAAAGGAAAATGACATGGAAAATGAGGATAAAAAGAAATGAAATAAATTAAAATACAGATGAGGGTACTTCAACTGGTTTATTTAAAATTAGAATTAAAATGAGTTTATTTTGGTACAAAATATTTTGAACCCATGCATTTTTTTTCATTATACGCATTTTCCATAAATTTTTGGAGAGCCTGTTTACAATACAGAATGAAAGATGAGACATTCTCAAAAACTATACTATATATGTTATAGAATATCCAGCAGTTAGCGTAATGGCTATGTCACTGAACTGCCATGTAGTCGACCGTGGTTCAAGACCCGGACCCGGTGGCTTAAACTCATACCGAGTGCGTATGCGTGCATGCCCAAGATCCTGAGAGGAGAATGGAAGAGAAGGGATTGCAGCGTGACCATCCTCCCTGTGGGGTGATTTCTCACTTTTTATCTCTCTGTCTCTCTCTGTCTTTCTGGCGAGCTCACGCACCCTGTAGCAAAATCCTCTCAAGAAAAAAAAAAAGTTAACAATTGGGAAAACTACTTTTTAATACATCTATATTGTACTTGGCTAATGTCTTGAACTATAAATAATTTTGTTAATTTTTCAATTCATTGAAATTTCTAACTAGAAAATCATGCTATATTATCACATATATTTTGTCTATTCCTTGCTAATATTTATGCTATTCTGATTTTACTTATTTCATTGCCTTGCACTTCTAGAATAATGCTAAGCAAGAAACATAACAGTGATCATTTCATGTAACTTTATTATTTTTCATTATTCATGAATGATAGAATGTGTACATGCACTTTATCATGTGATAGAGTGAGAGAGAGAGAGAGGAGCACCCTCTATGGGGCTTGGTCATGCCATGTTGTAAGTGCAGTTATTTTGGAGTGCCATGACCTGTGCCCATATAAGATTATAAACTTGTGTGTGTTCTGGCTGCTCTACCAGCTGGCCTCTTCCTCCAACCCATCAGATCTTGGGCACTTGCATGAATATAGGCCTTGCATGTTTCAGGTTGACTGGGCCAGGGATTTGAACCATAGTTACCATGTGGGATCTGGCTTCCCTTAAATGGTGCATTGCTGCTGCACCCTGGAGTCAGCCCTCATGTAATTTTTAAAGAAAATACACATTATCACCACTATAAATTTATGCTATGTGCAGTTTACAAGTATAATCTTCCAGACTCTGAAGTGAAACTGCCGGGTCTCAACCTGTGCTCAGCCCCACACTGTAGGCATGCTCCACCTATTTCTCTTCCCACACACCCAAATCACTGGCAGTCATGGGTCGCTTTATCATCTCTACAGTCTCAGCATTTTCAGAATTTCATGACAGTTGTATTTAGAAGAATATTTGGGGTAAAGTATAATGATTCTTCAAACACTGAAAGTGCTATGAATATTAGCAGAGAGTTGGTTTATTGTAGACTGATTTCCATGGCAGAAGGAAATTACATGTACATCAAAGAACAAAGCAATACTGTGCTTAGAAAAATTATATATATCAGCATACCTGTTCATAAACTATGTGTCACTGTATTGTACTCCACAGATGCCATCTTTCCCATAAATTACAGGCTTGTGGAAATCCTACCTCAAGTAAGTCTGTTGGTGCCATTCTTCAAACAGCAGGTGAGCTTCATGTCTATATGCTACATTTTGGTAATTCATGCAATATTTCAATCTTTTTCTTTATTATAATGTTGGTTATAGTAGTCTGTGGTCAATGAGCTTCGATGTTATAACTGTAATTATTCTGGAGTGCCATGACCTGTGCCCATATAAGATAATAAACTTGTGTGTGTTCTAGCTGCTCTACCAGCTGGCCAGCCCCATATCTCCCTCTCCTTGGGCTGTCCTATTTCTAGAGACACAATATTGCAATTGGTCCATTGAATAACCCTGTAAGGTTCAAGTGAAAGGAAGAGTTGCATGTATCTATCTTTAAATTAAAACTAGGAGTGACTCAGAGAGGAAGGCATGTTGAAAGCTGAGATAGGTCAAAAGCTAGGTTTCTTGCACAAAATAGCCAAGTTGTGAATACAAATGATAAGTTTTTGAAGGAAATTAAAAGTGAATATATGAATGTTAAGAAAGAAAAACAAACTTACTGCTGATACAGAAAAAAGTTTAATGATCTAGATAGAAGATTAAATCAGTCACTGAATTCCTTAAAGTCAAAGCATATTTCAGAGCAAGGTCTTAACCATCTTCAATTCTACAAAGGCTGAGAGAGATGAGGAGGCTGCAGAACAAAAGATTGAAGCTCATCAAGTTGGGTTCATGAGGTTTTGGGAAAGAAGCCAACTCCACAACATCAAGGAGCAAGGTAAAGCAAGAAATATTGATGTAGAAGTTGACACGAGTTATCCAGAAGATCTAGTAAGATCATTGATGAAGATAGCTACATTAAACAACAAATTGCTATGTACTAAATGAAACAGTTGTTGGTTGGAAGATGTAATTCAGGTCCTCTATAGATAGAAAGGAAAAGTTAATGTCTAGCTTCAAAGTTTCAAAGGACAGGCTGACTCTCATCATCTGGGCTAATGCAGCTAGCTGGTAATACGAAGCTGAAGTCAATGTTCATTTACCATTCTGAAAATCCTATGGTTTTTTAAAATGTGCTAAATCTACTCTGCCTGTGTGGTACAAATGGGACAAAGACAGGATGGCAGTACATTTGGTTACAGCACCAGTTGTTAGATATTTGGAGCTTACTGTTGAGTCCTACTGAACACACACACATGCACACACATTAACAACTCCTTTCAAGGGAACCAGCAGTTAGTGTAATGGCTATGTTGCTGAACTCCCACATAGTCGACTGCGGTTCGTGTCCCGGACGCGGTGGCTTAAAACTCACGGCTGGCGCGTGTGTGTGCATGCCCAAGATCCCGAGAGGAGAATGGAGGAGGAGGGACTGCGGTGTGACCATCCCCTCTGGGGGGTGATTTCTCGCTTTCTATCTCTATGTCTCTGTCTGTCTGGTGAGCGCACGCACCCTATGGTGAAAACCTCTCAAAAACAGAACAAAACAAAAACTCCTTTCAAAATATTACTGTTCATTGAGAATGCATCTAATCATTTAGGAGCTCTGACAGAGAAGTACTAGAGATTAATGCTGTTATTTAGTCTGGCCCATCATTCCAAAAGACAAAGTCCTGAACAATACAATTCCAAATATTGAAATTCTGGAAGACTAAAATCTAAAGTCTGAGATCCCTAAATTCTAAAATCCTGCAAAATAAAATCCTAAAACCATAATTCTATCAAAAATTGTAAAAATTCTTGTAAAGATATTTAATTACATTTTAAAAAGAGATTTATGTGAGAAATATATACAAATATTAGAATACTTCATAGGCCATGTTATATAATAAAGTAGACAATAATATGCATATTTTTGTAAGCATGGCACTTAGGTATATTGATGACAATTGCATGGGTATAACATGAGCAAACAAATCACATTCATAAAGAAATAGGTAGAAGAGCAAAATACATAAAACAAGATACATAAATGTATCTCACTGTGGCAGATAACTGTGTGCACCCATCTTTGTAACTAGGTTTATCTGAAATACTGTGCTAGACAACCCAAGCCTTTTGATGAGATTATTTGTTTGTTTATTTATGTATGTATTTATTTATTTTGGAAAGGTGCTTGTTATAGGGCGCTTGTGCCTGCCAGACAGAGACAGACAGAGAGACACAAAGCGAGAAATCACCCCCAGGGGAGATGGCCATGCCACAAGCCCTTCTCCTCCATTCTCCTCTCGCTGCTTGGTGTGAGTTTAAGCCACTGGGTCCAGGACTTGAACTGTGGTCGACTATATGGGAGTCCAGCGACATAGCGATTATGCTAACTGCTGGTCTCTTTAACTATTTTTTTAAAAGAGAGATTTTTGCTATAGTGCACATATGCTCACTGGAGAGACAGAAAAAGAAAGTGAGAAATCACCCACTGGGAGGATGGTCATGCTACAATTCCTTCTCCTCCATTCTCCTCTCATGATTTTGGGCATGCACACACATGCACCCAGCATGAGTTTTAAGTCACAGGTCTTGGACTTGAACTGTGGTCAACTGCATGGGAGTCCAGTGACGTAACCATTATGGCATCTGCTAGTCCTTTGATGAGATTTATTAAATGGGCTATCAGAGCATATGCAATCACCCAAAAAACTGACTTCTTGAGACATTTTATCTTTCACAAATGCAGATGTATTAAGAGAAAATCTCTTCCTTTGCCAAGGAAGTTTCAGTGTTTTTCTATGTATATGTACAATGTTTACATATAAAGTCAACATTATGACAAAGCACTTTCACAAAGATAAATTTGCAAAAATTGCATTAAGTAAGTTAAAACTCTCTAAAAGTCTTTATACAATGTATACTTCCTATATTAGAAAAGATGTGAAGACAGCACAACATAGTAAGATGTAAAAAAAATGCTGACAATTTAAAATATGAAAAAAGACTTAAAAATGAAACTATTTTGAATAAAAATATAAAAATGTGTATTACAGAGATAGAATACAGGACATGCATGGAGGTAGTCCATCAGGGCTGACTGATTTTCACAATCATTAACTTTATTTTTAAGTCTTACATAATGATGAATAGCTGCAATTTTTTCTGAGGGTATGATTCTCCTTGGAGACTATCCCTTTTATATAGTCTTTTTTCAATGACAATTGCAATTTTTGAGATTTAACTGTCAAGGTATCAACATTTAGGATTTTAGTATTTCAGGGTTAGGATTATCAAGATTTTAGATGTTACAGTTACAGAATTTAGAGGTTTTTTTTTTTTTTAGGGATTTTAATACTTTGGATTATAATATTAGAGATTGTGTGTCTTTCAAGATTATATTTGGCACTGGTTCTGTTCATGCCAGCTAACACAATATCCATTCTGTAGCCTATGAATCATTCTGAAGCCTAAAGAGTAATTTCAATATTCATTTCTCATGATTTAAGAAATACATTTCAAAAAGTTATTGCTGTCACAAACAGTAATTCCTCTGATAAATCAGGGCAAAGTAAATTGAAAACCTTTTGGAAAGGATTCACCATTCTGGATGTCATTGGGAACATTCATGATTCATGGGAGGAGGTCAAAACATCAACATTAGCAGAATTTTGGAAGAAGTAGATTCCAGCCTTAAGGGATGAATTTGAGGAGTTGAACATTTCAGTGGAGGAAATAAGTACAAGTGTGGTGGAAATAGCAAAATAAATAGAATTAAAAATGGAGCCTAAAGATGTTATTAAACTGTTACAATCTTACAATAAAACATGAAAAGATGAGGAGTTGCTTCTTACGGATGAGCAAACAAAATTATTCTTGAGATGAAATATACTCCTGGTGAAGATGCTGTGAACTTCATTGAAATGACAGAAACGATGTAGAATATTACATAAACTTAGTTGATGAAGCAGTGGCATGGCTAGAGAGAATTGACTCCAATTTAGATAGTTGTACTGTGTTTAAGATGCTATGTAGGGAACAGCAATTGGCGTAATGGCTATGTCACTGAACTCCCATGTAGTCAACCGCGGATCAAGTCCCAGCCCTGGTGGCTTAAACTCAACGCTGGGCACATATGCATTCATGCATATGTGAGAGAAGAATGGAGGAAAGGGATTGTGGTGTGGCCATCCGCCCTGGGGGATGATTTCTCGCTTTCTGTCTTTCTGGGCCTTCTGTCTTTCTGGCAAGATCATGTGCTCTATAGCAAAATCCTCTCAAAAAAAAAAAAAAAAGATGGTATCTAAAAGCATCACATTCTAAAAGCATCATTTGCTACAGAGAAATATTTCATAAAATGAAGAGTCAAATGCAGCAAACTTCATCATGCTTCAAGTAATTCCTGAAAACATTCATTTTTTTTCTTTTTCTTTTTTTTTTATGTTTTATCACTGTACATCTTTACAGCTTACGAAATGGATTTTCTCAGCATGAATACATTGTATGTTAGTCCATTCAAAGATACTGCCATATACATTATCATCACCATTTTCCATTTTGTGTTTGTTAAATGACTTCGCCTTTTCTTTTCCCTTTAATTCCCTCCCTCCCACCTCTATTATCCACCCTCCTCTTACACAATCTCTGCTATCTATACTTGCTCTCCATGCCTTTATACTTTCCAATCTATCAGTTTCTGTCATAGAGTACAGACATTCAATATATATTATGTAGGGATATACAATGTTTCTCTTTCATAGTCTGACCAGTTTAACTCAGTATTAAATCTTCCATATTCGTCCACTTTTGATCAAAGGCCAGGGTCTCATTTTTTATGGCTGAGTAGTATTCTGTAAAGTATATGTGCCACACTTTTTCAGTCCATTCACCTGTTCTGGGACTTTTGAGTTGATTCTATGTTGTAGTAGTTATGAATAATGTTACAATAAACATGGAAGTTCAAGTACTGTTCTGACTGAGCATATTCTTTACCTTTGAGGAGATAGCCAGGAGTGGAATTACTGGATTGTATGGTAGTTTTATTTGTAGGTTTTTGAGGAATCTCCATATTGTTCTCCACAATGATTGTACCAATTTACATTCTCACCAACAGTGTAGGAGAGTTCCATGTTCACTGCAGCTTCAACAGAACTTGCCATTTTTAAAGTTTTGTTCACTGAAGCTTCAACAGAACTTGCCATTTTTAAAGTTTTTTTTTAATGTTAGCAGTTCTGACTGAGGTTTGATGTATCTCATTGTAGTTTTGATTTCCATCACCCTTATGATAAGAGATGATGATTATTTTTTAATATGCTTTTCTGATGTTCATTATCTTTATTGGAAAGTTGTTTGTTCAGTTCATTTGCTTATCTTTTAATTAGATTGATTGATCATCTAATTGATTATTTATTTATTTAGTTCAGATAAGCTGCTTAAATCTCTGCATATTCTGGTTATTAGTCCCTTATCTGAAGCATTGTTTGCTGATATGTTCTCCCATTCTAAGGGTTGTCTATTCACACTTGTTACTGTGTCCTTTGCTGTGCAGAAACTTCTTAGTCTGATATAGTCCCACTTGTCTATTTTAGGGATTATTGCCTGTGCCTTGGGGTCTTGCTTAAGAAGTCTTTGCTAACTTGGATGTATCCAAGAGCTTCCCCTGTGTCATCCACCAGTAGTTTTATAGTTTGAGGTTTTATGTTTAGATCTTTGATTCATTTTGAGTTGACTTTTGTTAATGATGAGATGGGGTCGAGTTTTATTTATTTATTTTTGCGGGTGGGTATACAGTTCTCCAGCATCATTTGCTGAAGAGATTTTCTTTTTCTCACTGGATTAACTTGTTCCCTTTGTCAAAATTCAGTTGGCTGTATGTTTGTAGTTCATTTATTGGTTCTCTATTTTGTTTCATTGCATTGGTCTATGTGCCTGTTTTTGTTCCAGAACCATGCTGTTTTGACTATCACAGGTTTATAACATATTTTGGAGTCAGAGTGAGTTGTCTCCTACTCCATTCTTTTCGCACAGTATTGCTTTGGTGATACTGGGACTTTTATTATTCCACGAAAAAAAAAATTGTTTTGGAGAGGTTTTTGCTATAGAGCACATGCACTCTCCAGAAAGACAGAGAGAGAAGGAGAGACAAAAAGCAAGAAATCACCCCCCAGGGGGCATGACCACTCCGCAATCCCTTCTCCTCCATTCTCCTCTTGGGATCTTGGGCATGCATGCATGCGCGCCCAGTGTGAATTTAAGCTGCTGGGTCTGGGACTCGAACCATGATTGACTACATGGGAATCCGGTGACATAGCCGTTACACCAACTGCTGGTCCCTCCAGAAAAATTTTATGATTTTTTTTTTCAAATTCTGTTAAGAATGTCTCTGGTAATTTTATTAGGATTGCATTACATTTATAAGTTAATTTGGGTAGAATTGACATTTTGATTATATTAATTCTCCCAATCCGGGAATACAGAAGGTCCTTCCATTTTTTGTATTATTTTAAATTACTTTTGTAAGTTTTTCAGTTTTCCTTGTAGAAGTCTTTGATTTCTTTGGTTAGGTTTATTACTAGATATCTTATTCTTTTGTGGCTATTGAAAATTGAGTTGCTTTTTCAATTTTACCTCAATCTGTTCACTGTTGGTATACAGAAATGTTATAGATTTTTGTATGTCGATTTGTATCCTGCCACTTTACTGTATTCATTTACCAATTCCAGGAGTATTTTCTTTCAGAGGGGTGGGGCGTGCAGAGGGATTCTTTTGGGTTTTCTATGTATATAATCATGTCATCTACAAATAGAGATAATTTTAAATCTTTCGCTATTTGAATAATATCTTTTATTTTATTCTCTTACCTGATTGCATTGGCTGTAACTTCCAGCCACTATACTGAAAAGGAAGGAAGAAAATGGGCAGCCTTGTCTTGTTCCAGTTCCTAGTGAAAAACTTCCAATTTTTTCCTATTTAGTATGATGTTAGCTATGAGTTTTTCATATATGGCTTTTAT
Organism: Tupaia belangeri chinensis; assembly: GCF_000334495.1. Lineage (NCBI taxonomy): Eukaryota > Metazoa > Chordata > Mammalia > Scandentia > Tupaiidae > Tupaia > Tupaia belangeri. The sequence continues at coordinate 62,651 of NW_006159518.1, read as the reverse complement.
TGTGTTGGGAAAGTGCCTTCTGTGACAATTTTGCTGAGAATCTTAATCATGAAGTGGTGTTAACTTCCAGCCACTATACTGAAAAGGAAGGAAGAAAATGGGCAGCCTTGTCTTGTTCCAGTTCCTAGTGAAAAACTTCCAATTTTTTCCTATTTAGTATGATGTTAGCTATGAGTTTTTCATATATGGCTTTTATTGTGTTGGGAAAGTGCCTTCTGTGACAATTTTGCTGAGAATCTTAATCATGAAGTGGTGTAGTATTTTATCAAACATTTTCTGTGTATCAATTGATATGATCATATTTTTTATCTTTCTATTAATTTGATGTATGATTTATAGTTTTGCATACTTTTTTTTTTTGAGAGGTTTTTGCTACAGGGCACGTGCGCTCGCCAGACAGAGAGACTAACTGCTGGTCCCAGTTTTGCATACTTTTAACCACCCTTACATTCTTGGAATAAAGCCAACCTGGTCATCATGTATAATATTTTTAATGTGTTGTTGGATACAATTTGCTAGTATCTTGTTGAGCATTTTTGGATCTGTATTCATCAAGGATATTGCTCTGTAGTTTTTTGTTAGTTTGTTTAGATTTTTGTGATGGCTTTGTCTCTTTTTGGTATAAAGGTGAAGAAGGCTAAATAGAATGAATTTGGGAGGCTTCCTTCCTGTCAGATCTTCAAGAAATAGTTTGAGTAGAGTGGGGATTAGCTCTTCTTTAAATGTTTTATAGAATTCAAAAGTGAGGTCACTGGGGCCTGGGATTTTCTTTGTTATGACTATTACTGATTCAATCTCATTGCTTGTGATTGATCTATCAGGCTTTCTATGTCATCTTGATTCAATCTTGTTAGATTATATGTGTCCAGAAATTTGCCCATCTCATTCAGAATGCCTTTTTTTGTTAGCATATAGTTGCTTATGATACCCTTTGATGATTTCTATTTCTGTTATAATCATGCCTGCTTCATTGATGATTACATTAACCTGATTGCTTTTTCTGTTTTTCTTAGTCAATTTTGTTTATCTTCTCAAAGAACCAGCTTTTGGTTTAATTTATTTTCTGTATGGTTTTCTTATTCTCTATTTTATATATTTCTGCTTGAATCTTTATTATTTCTTTTCTCCTGGTATTTTTGAGGTTTTTTTTTTTTTTCTAGTTCCCTAAGGTACATTGTTAGGTTGTCTATTTGCCAACTTTCCATTTTTTTTTTCTTGTGGGCACTAATGCTATTAACTTCCCTCTTTTGACTGCTTTATCCAAATCCCATAGGTTATGAAAACTCACGTGCTCGTTATTATTGGTTTCAATTAATCTATTGATATTAGTCTTTCTTCATTGGTTGGTGAAGTCATTCAGAATTAGGTTGTTTAGGTCCATTTTTTATTTTTGTCTATTTGAGGTTTTTTTTTTCTGCAGTAAATTTCAAGTTTAATTCCATTGTGGTTGGAGAACGTACTAGACAGAGTTTCTATCCATTTGAATTTGTTAAGCCTTGTTTTGTGCCCTATTATGTGGTAAATCTTTGAAAATGTTCCATGCAAAAGTGAGAAAAATGTATATTTTGTGGTTGTTGGATGGAAAGTTTTTGATGTCTGTCAAGTCCATTTGACTTACGGTATCCTTTAGATACTGTATTTCTTTGCTTATTTTTTGTCTAGATGATCTGTCCAGAGGAAACAGTGGAGTACTGAGATATCCAACAATTACTGTGTTGCAGCCTCTCTCTCCTTTTAGATTAAGCAGTCTATCTTCCATGTATCTGAGTATTCCAGTATTGAGTGCTTAGATATTTGTGTTATATCTTTTTGATGAGTAAGGCCTTTTACTACTGTATAGTGTACTTCCTTGTCTTTTTTGTACAGTTTTTGTCTTAAAATCTATTTTTTTATATCAGTATAGCAACTCCAGCATTTTTTAAAATTTCATTTGCTTGGAATATCTTTTTCCAGCCCTTTACTTGTATTCTGTTTGTCTTTATCTGTGAGGTGCTTTTCTTGTTGGCAGCATATAAAGAGCTCCTGTCTTTTAATCCATTCAGCCAGTCTGTGACTTTTGTTTGGAGAATTTAATCCATTAACGTTCAATGTTGTTATTGATATCTGTGGACTTGCCCATACTATTTGAGAGTCATTTCTTGGTTGTTTTTTGTTCTTTTATTTCTGCTTGTCTCTCTTTAGTTTTCCTGATAACCTGAATCTGTGGACTTGCCCGTACTATTTGAGAGTCATTTCTTGGTTGTTTTTTGTTCTTTTATTTCTGCTTGTCTCTCTTTAGTTTTCCTGATAACCTGAAGGACCTCTTGAAGAGCAGGCCTAGTGCTGGTGAAATCTTTCAGTTTTTATCTGAAAATGATTTTATTTGTTCTTCTCATATGAAAGAAAGTCTTTCTGGGTATAGTATTCTTGGTTGAAATTGTTTTTATTTTAGCCTTTTGAATATATCTTCCCTTTTTTATTTATTTATTTTTTTTGCTTACTTTGTTTCACTTGAGATCTATGTTAGCCTAATGGGATAATCTTCATAAGTAACTTGATGTTCCTATCTTGCCATTTTTAGAATCTTGTCTGTGATTTTGGCCAATCTGGATATGATGTACCATGAAGAGGATTATCTTAGGTTGATTCTATTTGTCGTCCTTCATATTTTTGGGGTCTGGATATGTGAATGTTTCTCTAGATTTGGAAAGTTTTCTCCAAGTATTCAATGGAATATGTTTTTGGTGCCCTTATTAGATTTTTTTCCCTTTTGAAATACCAATTATTCGGATTTGTATATGTCTGTGTGTAGAAGGTGTTTAACTATCATTACTATAGAGCAAAAGTAGCATATTTTATTTTATTTTTTATTTTTTAATTGTTATTTGTACATTAACTCACTATACATCATTTAGATTGTGAAGAGACTTTACCCAGCATGATTTACAGCTCAGTTCAGCCCAGTTGACACTATTATACACATCCTCATCAACAGATAATTATTTAGTGGTATCTAGTATTTCCAGTATGTTATACTCATTTGGGGGGAGTTATTTTTTTCATTCTTTTATGTGACTTTTGTCTAGGTCAGAGATTTTGTCATCTAGATCAAAGATTCGATCTTCTGCATGGTCTAATCTGCTGTTAATATTTTTGAGGGAAGTCTTGATTTCCTGTATTTACCTGTCTTTATCTCTAGACATTCTGATTGATTCTGTTTTATGATGTCAATCTACTCCTTCAAGTCAAGGAAGAACTTCCTCATCTCCATCTCTATGAATATTCTGAATTCTTTTTCTGACTTCCTTATCTCTATCACTATAAATATTTTTTATTCTTTTTCTTTTGTGCTGTCTATGGTTGAAGAATTGTCCTGTTCCCTTGAGGGAGAGATATTTTCCTATATTTCTTGTACCTCTGAGCTGATTTCTAGTCATCTGATGAATTTTACATTTCTTCCTACTATTTTGGTGTTGATTCTGTAGTGTCAGAAGAGAAGAGCTCTACTTCTCAGGAGTGTTCTTGGGAGAAGGTCTTGTCTTCCAATGAGAGAAGGTTGTATGTAGCCAGCTTTAGATGTTGGTTCCTTCCCCACCTTTCTGAATCAGGCGCACCTGGGAATAAGCTGGTGCGGTTCAACTGGAGCAGGAGTAGAATTCATATGTTTCATCATCCTGGGCCGTTGGTAGGGGGGATGCAGAGGAAGACTGGTGGAAGGATTTTCATCTGTGCTCCTCCAGCAGTCAGCTCCCTCCATTTCTCCAGAGCTAATCAGTGGAACTTGAATAGCAATGGCAGATGGGGGACAGCTAAACATCCATTCTTAAGCAACTCACAATCTGACTAGTCAGCAGTCATCAACATTCAGCAAGGCTTTCCACCAGAAAAATGATTACAACTCACTGATGACTCAGATGGTTGTTACCACATTTTAACAAGAAGGTATTTTTAAATTTATGAATGTGTGTGTGTATATATATATATATATAAATGTATATATAAAATATATATACATTTTTTAAAAACACAATTTTGCACAGTTAATAGACTACAGTATAGTGCAAACATAACTCAATTTTGCAAACTTAATAGACTACAGTATAGTGCAAACATAACTTTTACATGTACTGGATAACAAAAACATTCATATGACTCACTTTACTACAGTATTTTTGCTATATTGTAGTGGTCTGAAACGGAACCTACAATATCTCTGAGGTATGCGCATACAGGTCAATGGTATTTTGAGTATTTAAAAATAGAATGAAATTAAGTGTAGGATATTTAAATATACATAAAATCTTTTCTACATAAATGTCTTGCAAGTAGCTATTATACTTACAAAAAAATATTTAGTCAGTGACTCTTTTGTTTACAAGAAGTTTTCTTCTGTGAGA
>NW_006159518.1:35411-58110 GCF_000334495.1 Tupaia belangeri chinensis | reverse complement strand
ACAATTTTCTTTAAGATTTAGGCAACCAATATGGGACTTTTAGATAAAGTAGGAGACTTAATCCAATGAATGGAGATCAATGATGCTGAAAATAGGACCAGTAGTTAGCATAATGGCTATGTCGCTGAACTCACATGTAGCCGACTGCAGTTCGAGTCCTGGACCCGATGGCTTAAACTCACACTAGTCACGTGTTTCTGTGTGCCCAAGATCCTGAGAGGAGAATGGAGGAGAAGGGATTGCGGTGTGGCCATCCCCCTGGGGGTGATTTCTTGTGTTCTATCTCTTTCTCTCTCTCTGTCTTTCTGGTGAGTGCACACACCATATAGCAAACACCTCTCAAAAAAAAAAAATGATGCTGAAGATGTATTCATTCCTATAATTATGTTTTATTATATAAACCTTTCTCTTTCCCAGGATTTCCAACTTCACAATCATAAACTCATTACATTGCTAAATACAGAAAGTTTAGTTTCTCTGTCATTCATAAAAAACACAAAAATATAATACAGATACTCACACATCTATTCTCACTCATATCACACCGGTTAGCATTAACTGCTATATAGCTTTCACCTCTCATTTCCCAAAATCATATTTGTTGTCTCTCTTCCCTACCACAACTTAAGGTTCATGAAGACAAAAGCTTTCTCAATTTTATATCTACTTCTGTACTTCTCATGTGTAAAACAGAGTATGCCATCATGAAGGCACTAAATAAGCATTTTTACATCAATGAATACATATTTAATTTCATCTTAATGAATAAAGATTGTTACTACTGGCTGAATGTTGACTAACACTCCCATGTACAACTATTGGATGTCAGATTCTTTATCTAATATAGGTAAAAGTTAGTTTCAATGGATTTGAATTATATAACTAAATTGCAACAATGTCAAATATTTAAATACTCACTAAAGGGTCTTTTTCCCTAAATGGTGATTTATTACATTTATGTAGATATGTTTTCTGAAGTTACTGTAAATGTTATCAAAGTTAGAAAATACAAAATGGAGTAAGAATTGTCTATATAATATGCCATGGAGCTCACTGTACTGACAGTTTTATTCAGGATGACTCTTGCAAGGTCTTCTCTATGCTCTCTGTACAGGAAGGGCTCACTAACCCAATTAAAATCCCAATCTATGATATTCGAGGTGATTTCCTACTTAGTGGCTGATGGCCGATTTCCGTTGTCTTTCACACTACATTTGGTTTCTGAAGGAGAAAAAAAAATTCATATGGTTGAACATAGAAGAACAAGGGGACAAAATAAAAATGAAAAGTCCTTAGGAAGCATCTGACAGGAAGAATAATAAGAAAAGGCAGCAAGGTCAAAAGCAAGATGTCAGTTATGAATGATTATATCTGTCCCTTGGCACACTGTCGTTCATGAAGGTTGATAACCATTCAATGCAAACAGAAGAACAACATTTTATGACAAAATTATAGGACATAATTCAGTTCACTTGTCTCCCTTGCAGGGTGGGGATAATGAGAGAGAAAAGTAAAACAAATATATACGTGGGAAACAGCAGATGTGTACAAATGAACAGCAAATTTCAAGCTAATATTCTTGTACAAATTTCTCTTCTTAAAAGAAGACCTGTATACATTGTATATGAATCATAAATAAAAATCTTTTGGCAAGTATTAAAAGTAAAATTCTTACCAGGAAATCATTTGAAAACCAATATTATTTAATAGTAGACATGAAATAAAATCTATAGAGCTGTTATTACAGATGCTCCTCAACTTACAATGGGGTTATATCTCAATGAACCCATCACAAGCTGATAATGGATTTAATACTTGATAAACCCATCATAAAGTCAAAATTTTGTGAGTGAAATTATTGCAAGTTGGCAATCATCCATGTTAGAAAAGTATATATTGTGTATGTGAAAGGAAATGGAAGGATTTTCTTACCTAAATGAATAATTGTATTGACAAAAACAGAAATATTTTTAAAGATTTCTTTAACAACAGATAAGCCAAAATATCCCAATTTTACTCCCAACATATGCTAACACAATAGAAAAACATATTTTAAAAAGCAGTACAAACTTAAAAAGGACCATAAATATGAAAAGACATAATAATAATAAGAAGAAAATTAAGTCAATAATAAAAGAGATAAGTCTAGCTATTAGTTTTTTACAGGATGGGAAGTAGGATAAAAATGGTTTGTTAATTAAACATTAAAACCTCAACATGGTAAAATGAAATTAAACACTTCTTTTCTACTTACTCAGCCCATATATTATACATAGAGTATCAAATCTATGCTTGCTGATAAAATATGACAGTGATAGAAATAAACCTTAAAATTAATTTTATTTATACAAAATCAAAAGATATATTATTACATTTGCTCACTACATTTTAATACTCCTTAATGTAGATGAAGACAAATAATAAAACCTGTATAAATACATTTCACATGGAGGCTGATTTTACTCAGATCAATTAGCATTAAGTAGTTGTTTTTGTTTTTAATATATTGATGTGAGTTAGCAGGTGGTATAGTGGTTAAGGCTCTGGATTCCTACATAGCTGACCACAGCTTGAGTCCTGAGCCTGGTGACTTGAAAATCACAAGGGGCATGTGTGTATGCATGGCCAAGATCCCAGGAAGAGAATGGGGGAGAAAGAATTGTGTGTGCCCATCCCTGCTGAGGGGTGATTTCTCACTTTCTCTCTCTCTCTCTCCCTCTCTCTCTCCCTCTCTCTCTCTTTCTTTCTCTGGTAAGCACATGTGACCTATGGTAAAAACAAGAAAGCAAAGAAACAAACAAAACAAAAACAACAAAATGTACTGATGCATTTGAGAGGAAGATTGATTTTTGACAGGGAATAACCATGTTGGGATCCTCCTGCTCCATCCTCCCAGCCAGCTAGGATCACAGGTGGGAGCCACTTGTTTAGGCTGGGCTAGAACCAAACTCAGGGCTAGAACCAGACCCAGGCTGCCCTCCCTCTCACCCTCCACCATGTGGCTCCAACTTCTGACTAGCAGTGCATTATCAGTACAAGTCACAGTGGTGAGCCTTATATCCCTTTTGTGTGTCATTAATAGAATTAGGAGTCAAGGGGGGGAATAAGATGATATGATTTAAGAGACTTCCAAATTAATACTAATGAAAATAATAACACTATTATAGTTGAATAAAAAATTCATTATATTACAGAAAAGAGAGATAGGTAGGGTTGCATGGAAATGAAGGGTCTTTGTAAAATTAAGAAAGTGTAATAAAGTTTGTAGAACCTGAAATGGGCTCTGAAAACTGAACAGGACATCACTAAGATTGTAAAGTAAATGATAATCCACACTAAGAAAATGACATAGTTGAAGGCACTGGGTTATGGGTGTGTTTGAATATTTTCAGAGACAGTGGGAAGATCAAAAGTAGATTAAAGACTAAGGAGTTAAAACTAGGCACATAGACAAGGCCTTAAGGATCTGGGATTCGACCTCAGAGATAATGAGAAGCTGACAGTTTTTAAGCAAGGGAGTAATGGAGCAGACTGGTTTTAAAAATATCAAACTGGAGACATAGAATAGGGTCAATTCATGTAGAAAATCGATGTATGTAAGTATGTAAGTGGGTTGGGCTAGGTTAGGTTTCCTTAAGAAGGCAGGAAATTTGGGAAGCAAAGCCTGAGGTGCCTGAGAATACACATTGCCATGAAATAGGTGGGAGACCTAAAGGGTTGCATTGAAGGTCTCGATGAAATTGGGTATCATAAATTTGTATTGGAACTGACTGACATAAGTACATCAAGAACTAGAAATCAGATGACGATAATTGAACATACGGTGGTAAAATGTCTAGGGTAAGGGTTGAAAAAAGTTGGTGCTACAGCACTTATCGGAAGCAGCCAGGTGTTTGGAAGTTGGGCTCTCCAGCTCTGGATATTGAGTAACTCTGTTTGAATCCCAGTTACATTATTTAGTGGTTGTGTGACTTGGCTTAAGTCACTCCATTTATTTTGGCCTTGTTTTCTCAAGTTGTAAAATATAGATTATAGCAAAATTCATTCATGGTCACCTGAAACCTTTGTGATCAAGTCTGTTTTAAAATATACAATTGTTCAGATTTGTTACACTGCATATATCATATGTTAGGCATAATACTCCCAGCAAGCTTGTAGCAACAATATCTTAAAAAAATACAGGAATACTTCCAAAATAAACATGACTATTTCTATTCAATGGAATGGATTAAAACTCAAATCAGATGTGCTACATTAAAAAAATGTCAGAGCCTTGTAGATTTTTAATTTATGGATTGGGGAAATATGTGGACTGTAACACCTAACTAGCAATGAACACGGCTGTAATGATTAAAGATGAATAAAAGAGATAATGATGATTAAAAGAGATAATGTACTATACATAAAGGGACATGGGAAGCATTCAGTAGCTACTGTGATGGTGGTGATTATGATAAAGAAGTAGCAGAGATTGGGAGAATAAAAAGCCCTTGAGGCCACCATGAGCTAGACAATAATGTTAGTAATTTGAAAAAAGATAGAGAATCACATTTGGATATTAGAATTTCCAAGTTAAAAAATTCAGAATTATGGTAATTCAGGGTTAACTAAAATTTTCCATGGCAGTTGCCTAGGTTTGGAGTTGAAAAGAATCAAAAAGAGAACATCAGGTAAACAAGTATGTATGGGCTTTATTTAGATTGAAATATCTTTGATGAAATTGGTCTAACAGGGAACATGCAGTGAACGCTAGGTAAAACCATGAGAGAACATCCTGTCCCCTCCTAATCACCAACACACATCCCAAAGCCTCTCTCCCTACCCAAGAAGAAATGAAGTCATTAGGAAAAAGTGATACTGGGTCTAATGTTTTTTGTTTGTTTGTTTGTTCTTTTATCCACAAGGTGCGGCCGTTGACCTAGAACAGCTGGTGCTGGTCAGTGCTTCTAGACAGGTGAGGAGAAAGAAGTCATGTATAGCATTTGTGCTGGAAAAAGAAATGTTATACTCTGTAAAGATGTGATTAAATGTAAATAAATAAATTAATTTTTAAAAAGAAGTCAGGTCTGTACAGCTCCTGCTGTTCTGTTTCTAGAAATGATTGGATGCAATTTGGTATTTGGTCTGCTTGCATATGAATGAATATGTAGATATATATATATATAGCATATGAGAGTATCTTATGGGGATGATTTGCTTTGTGGCAAATTCTGTCTTATTTCTCTGTGTTCCTCTATCAGAGATGCTAAGCACAATGTGTCCCATACAGAGGATGCTCAATACAGTATAAAATATCTGAAACATTTCTGGCTTTCATGCAAGCACATAGTATACATAATTACAGGAACATTATGGTAATAACAGCTGTCATAATATTGAGGTCTTAAGTATAATCTATACATAATAATAATGATAAGAAAATTAAGTCAATAATAAAAGAGATAAGTCTAGCTATTAGTTTTTTACAGGATGGGAAGTAGGATAAAAATGGTTTGTTAATTAAACATTAAAACCTCAACATGGTAAAATGAAATTAAACACTTCTTTTCTACTTACTCAGCCCATATATTATACATAGAGTATCAAATCTATGCTTGCTGATAAAATATGACAGTGATAGAAATAAACCTTAAAATTAATTTTATTTATACAAAATCAAAAGATATATTATTACATTTGCTCACTACATTTTAATACTCCTTAATGTAGATGAAGACAAATAATAAAACCTGTATAAATACATTTCACATGGAGGCTGATTTTACTCAGATCAATTAGCATTAAGTAGTTGTTTTTGTTTTTAATATATTGATGTGAGTTAGCAGGTGGTATAGTGGTTAAGGCTCTGGATTCCTACATAGCTGACCACAGCTTGAGTCCTGAGCCTGGTGACTTGAAAATCACAAGGGGCATGTGTGTATGCATGGCCAAGATCCCAGGAAGAGAATGGGGGAGAAAGAATTGTGTGTGCCCATCCCTGCTGAGGGGTGATTTCTCACTTTCTCTCTCTCTCTCTCCCTCTCTCTCTCCCTCTCTCTCTCTTTCTTTCTCTGGTAAGCACATGTGACCTATGGTAAAAACAAGAAAGCAAAGAAACAAACAAAACAAAAACAACAAAATGTACTGATGCATTTGAGAGGAAGATTGATTTTTGACAGGGAATAACCATGTTGGGATCCTCCTGCTCCATCCTCCCAGCCAGCTAGGATCACAGGTGGGAGCCACTTGTTTAGGCTGGGCTAGAACCAAACTCAGGGCTAGAACCAGACCCAGGCTGCCCTCCCTCTCACCCTCCACCATGTGGCTCCAACTTCTGACTAGCAGTGCATTATCAGTACAAGTCACAGTGGTGAGCCTTATATATCCCTTTTGTGTGTCATTAATAGAATTAGGAGTCAAGGGGGGGAATAAGATGATATGATTTAAGAGACTTCCAAATTAATACTAATGAAAATAATAACACTATTATAGTTGAATAAAAAATTCATTATATTACAGAAAAGAGAGATAGGTAGGGTTGCATGGAAATGAAGGGTCTTTGTAAAATTAAGAAAGTGTAATAAAGTTTGTAGAACCTGAAATGGGCTCTGAAAACTGAACAGGACATCACTAAGATTGTAAAGTAAATGATAATCCACACTAAGAAAATGACATAGTTGAAGGCACTGGGTTATGGGTGTGTTTGAATATTTTCAGAGACAGTGGGAAGATCAAAAGTAGATTAAAGACTAAGGAGTTAAAACTAGGCACATAGACAAGGCCTTAAGGATCTGGGATTCGACCTCAGAGATAATGAGAAGCTGACAGTTTTTAAGCAAGGGAGTAATGGAGCAGACTGGTTTTAAAAATATCAAACTGGAGACATAGAATAGGGTCAATTCATGTAGAAAATCGATGTATGTAAGTATGTAAGTGGGTTGGGCTAGGTTAGGTTTCCTTAAGAAGGCAGGAAATTTGGGAAGCAAAGCCTGAGGTGCCTGAGAATACACATTGCCATGAAATAGGTGGGAGACCTAAAGGGTTGCATTGAAGGTCTCGATGAAATTGGGTATCATAAATTTGTATTGGAACTGACTGACATAAGTACATCAAGAACTAGAAATCAGATGACGATAATTGAACATACGGTGGTAAAATGTCTAGGGTAAGGGTTGAAAAAAGTTGGTGCTACAGCACTTATCGGAAGCAGCCAGGTGTTTGGAAGTTGGGCTCTCCAGCTCTGGATATTGAGTAACTCTGTTTGAATCCCAGTTACATTATTTAGTGGTTGTGTGACTTGGCTTAAGTCACTCCATTTATTTTGGCCTTGTTTTCTCAAGTTGTAAAATATAGATTATAGCAAAATTCATTCATGGTCACCTGAAACCTTTGTGATCAAGTCTGTTTTAAAATATACAATTGTTCAGATTTGTTACACTGCATATATCATATGTTAGGCATAATACTCCCAGCAAGCTTGTAGCAACAATATCTTAAAAAAATACAGGAATACTTCCAAAATAAACATGACTATTTCTATTCAATGGAATGGATTAAAACTCAAATCAGATGTGCTACATTAAAAAAATGTCAGAGCCTTGTAGATTTTTAATTTATGGATTGGGGAAATATGTGGACTGTAACACCTAACTAGCAATGAACACGGCTGTAATGATTAAAGATGAATAAAAGAGATAATGATGATTAAAAGAGATAATGTACTATACATAAAGGGACATGGGAAGCATTCAGTAGCTACTGTGATGGTGGTGATTATGATAAAGAAGTAGCAGAGATTGGGAGAATAAAAAGCCCTTGAGGCCACCATGAGCTAGACAATAATGTTAGTAATTTGAAAAAAGATAGAGAATCACATTTGGATATTAGAATTTCCAAGTTAAAAAATTCAGAATTATGGTAATTCAGGGTTAACTAAAATTTTCCATGGCAGTTGCCTAGGTTTGGAGTTGAAAAGAATCAAAAAGAGAACATCAGGTAAACAAGTATGTATGGGCTTTATTTAGATTGAAATATCTTTGATGAAATTGGTCTAACAGGGAACATGCAGTGAACGCTAGGTAAAACCATGAGAGAACATCCTGTCCCCTCCTAATCACCAACACACATCCCAAAGCCTCTCTCCCTACCCAAGAAGAAATGAAGTCATTAGGAAAAAGTGATACTGGGTCTAATGTTTTTTGTTTGTTTGTTTGTTCTTTTATCCACAAGGTGCGGCCGTTGACCTAGAACAGCTGGTGCTGGTCAGTGCTTCTAGACAGGTGAGGAGAAAGAAGTCATGTATAGCATTTGTGCTGGAAAAAGAAATGTTATACTCTGTAAAGATGTGATTAAATGTAAATAAATAAATTAATTTTTAAAAAGAAGTCAGGTCTGTACAGCTCCTGCTGTTCTGTTTCTAGAAATGATTGGATGCAATTTGGTATTTGGTCTGCTTGCATATGAATGAATATGTAGATATATATATATATAGCATATGAGAGTATCTTATGGGGATGATTTGCTTTGTGGCAAATTCTGTCTTATTTCTCTGTGTTCCTCTATCAGAGATGCTAAGCACAATGTGTCCCATACAGAGGATGCTCAATACAGTATAAAATATCTGAAACATTTCTGGCTTTCATGCAAGCACATAGTATACATAATTACAGGAACATTATGGTAATAACAGCTGTCATAATATTGAGGTCTTAAGTATAATCTATGTAATGCTATTAACCTTAAAAAGTACCTATTACTCACTTATTTTTCAAGTAAGAAAACAGACTCAGAATGGTTAGGAAGCAAGACTGAGAACTCAGTGAGAAATGAGAGGATAGAGCAGAGACAGAGTGCGGCCTTGTCTGAATCAAATGTCCACACTTCCGCCCACTACCCAGAGGCCATCTACAAGACATGGCTTCTGCCCTGGCTAGGGCAATTGTAATATTTCTCTTTAAAAATGCAATAACAATGCTCAGTTTATAACTTATCATCTGGACATTTTAACTGCTGAAGTATCAGGGTAAGAACTAAAAATGAGATTTTGATTAGGTTTAGCCTTCTAATTTATTATAAATATAAAAACTTAAACACCATGCTCATTAAGCTTTAATATCACAAATGAGCTGTGTATATCCCTTAAAGCCTTGGGCAATAGCACTGAGACCCAAATGCCCATGAATGGCGGATTAATTATTCAGCAACAAATGGAAAGACATTTACAAGGGATAAGGATCCAAACTAGAAAGAATAATTATTGCATTTATTTATTCTCATTTTTGCTCCAAGTATTTAAAATGAAGATATTAGAGTATAACAAGATGAAACTAATTGCTAAAACTGGGTAGAGAAAAACTCGTGTAGTCATCTAGACAAAAAATTAAAGACGTAAAGGATCTAAATGAAATCATAAATCAAATGGACTTAACAGACATCTATAGAACTTTCCACCCAAAAACCACTAGATACACTTTTTTCTCCCCCCAACATGGAAACTTTTCAAAGATTGACCACATGATAGGACACAAAGCAAGCCTCTACAGATTCAAAGGCATAGAAACTATACCCAGCATCTTCTCTGACCATGATGGAATCAAACTTAATTTTAATTCCATAAGAAATCTTCAAAAATACACAAATACGTGGAAACTAAAGAGCCTACTCCTGAATGACTTCACAACTACTGAAGAAATTAAGACTGAAATAGAAAGATTCATGGAAGCCAATGACAATGAGGACATGAGTTTCCATAATCTTTGGGACACTACAAAAGCAGTCATAAGAGGGAAGTTCATAGCAATTAGTGCACATTAGAAGAAGATGGAAAGAAGGCAAATGAATCATCTAACATCAGCCTCAGAGAATTGGAAAAGCAACAGCAAAAAAATCCAAAAAACTCCAGTAGAAAAGAAATAATAAAGATCTGAGCAGAAATAAATGAAATAGAAAATAAACAAACTATACATAAAATAAATGAAAGTAAAGGCCAGTTCTTTGAAAGGCTAAACAAAATTGATACACAGCTAATGAGACTTATTAAGAGGAAGAGAGAAAGGAACCAGGTAAATCAAATTTGTAATGGAGCTGGCAATATAACAAGAGACATCATAGAAATACAAAACATCACTAGAGGGTACTATGAACTAGATGAGGTGGACAAATTTCTGGACACATATAATCTACCAAGATCGAACTAGGAGGATGTAGAAAGACTGAATAGGCCCATAACTAGCCATGACATTGAATCGGTAATAAATAGCCTTCCAACAAAGAAAAGCCCTGGCCCTGATGGCTTCACCGCTAAATTCTACAAAACTTTTAAAGAGTTAACCCCCATTCTGCTTAAGTTATTTCTGTAGAGCCAAAAAGGTGAAACTCTCCAAAATTAATTCTTTGAATCTTCCATCACCCTTATCTACAAAACAGATAAGGACAGGACAAGAAAGAAAAACTATAGACCAATGCCTTTTATTTTATTCTCGTTTCTGATTGCATTGGCAAGAACTTCCAGTACTATATTGAAAAGGAGTGGAGAAAGTGGGCATCCTTGTCTTGTATCAGTTTTTAATGGAAAAGCTTTCAGCTTTGTCCCCCAAAAAGCGTTCAGCTTTTGTCTATAGACCTTGACATAGGAAAAGAAGTGGTGAAACTATCTCTATTTGCAGATGACATGGTTGTATACATAGAAGACCCAATGGTATCCATGAAGAAATTCCTGGAAGTAATACATGAATACAGTAAAGTTGCAGAATACAAAATTAACATATGGAAATCTATAGCATTTCTATATATGAAGAGCAAGCAGACTGAGATAGAACTGAAAAAAGTAATTCCATTTACCATATCCACAAAAAGTAAAAGAGACCTAGGAATAAATCTAACCAAAGAAGTTATAAACCTCCACAAGGAAAACTACAAGAAGCTAAAAAAAGAAATTGAAAATGACACAAAAAAGTGGAAGGATGTCCTGGATTGGAAGAATTCATATAATCAAAATGGCAATTCTACCCAAATTTATCTACATATTTAACACAATCCCAATCAAAGTGCCAAAGACATTCTTCACAGATCTAGAAAAGACAATCATACAATTTGTCTGGAATCATAAAACACCTCGTATTGCCAAAGCAATCCTACACAAGAGGAGTGGAGTGGGTGACATCTCACTCCTTAACCTAAAAATATACTACAAAGCTGTGGTAATCAAAACAGCACGGTATTGGCACAGAAATAGACAGGTGGATCAATGGAACAGAATAGAGTCCCCAGAAATAAAGTACCAGACATACAACCAACTGATTTTTGACAATGGGTACCAGTCAATCCAGTGGGGAAAGGAAAACCTCTTTAGCAAATGGTGCTGGAAAAACTGGATATCCACCTGCAGAAAGACGAATCTGAACCCCTACCTTTCACTTTTGCCAAAAATCAACTCAAAGTGGATCAAAGATCTAAACCTAAGACCTCTAACTATAAAACTGTGGCTGGAAAACACGGGAAATTTTGGGAGACATTGAGGTAGGCAAAGACTTCTTAAATAAGATCCCCAAAGCATAGTCAATAATACCAAAAAATAGACAAATAGGATTACATCAGATTAAGAAGCTTCTGTATGGCAAAAGACACAGTAATTAGTGTGAATGGACAGCCCTCAGAATGGGAAAAAAATTTGTAAATAATATGTCACAAAAGGGACTGATAACCAGAATACACAAGGAAAGCAAGCAGCTGTCCCTCCAAAAAGATGATTAACCCTATTAAAAATGGGAGAATGAGTTGAGAAAATCATTCTCTAAGGAAGACATATAAATAGCCAAAAGGCATATGAAAAAATGCTCAACATCCCTCATTGTAAGGGAGATGCAGGTTAAAACCACAATGAGATACCACCTAATCCCAGTCAGAGTGACTAAGATTTAAACAAACAAACAAACAAACAAGCAAACAAATTAAAAAAAAAAAAAAAACAGAAAATGATCATTGCTGGTGGGAGTGTGTAAAAGAGGAACTCTCCTACACTTCTTGTGGGAATGTAAATTGGTCCAGCCACTCTGGAGAACAATTTGGAAATTCCTCAAAGACCTACAAATAGAACTACCTATGATCCAGCAATCCCACTTCTTGGTATCTATCCAAGGACAAAATAATTCTTTTTTTTTTTTTTTTTTTTGAGAGGTTTTTGCTATAGGGCACCTGTGCTTGCCAGAAAGACAGAGACAGACAGAGAGACAGAAAGCGAGAAATCATGCCCCCAGGGGGGGAAGGCCACACTGCAATCCCTTCTCCGCCGGGCGGCACCTTAAGCCCCCGGGTCCGGGACTTGAACTGTGGTCAACTACATGGAATTCTGGTGACATAGCCATTATGCCAACTACTGGTCCCCAGAAGAGTCCTTAATCGGAAAAGTGCTTGCACAGCCATATTTATTGCAGCATTATTCACAATTGCCAACCCGAATGCCCACAAACAGATGAATAAATTGAAAAAAGGTGGCACATATACTCTATGGAATACTACTCAGCCATATAAAACAAGACCCTGGCTTTTGACAGGAAGTGGATGAATATGGAAGATTTACTGCTGAGTGAAGCAAGTCAAGTGATGAAGGAGAGACACTGTATGCATCCACTTAATATACACCGAGTGTCTGCACTCTATGGCCGAAACTGAATGTCTAAAGGTTATAGGAACCAAGTAAATCCTTGTGAATACCAGATACAGGGTGGGAAGAGGTCTGGTGAGGAAGTAGAGTCTGAGGAAGGACATTAAGGAGAAAAATAGAGAAGCAAGGCATTTATGGGACAAAGAAATGGATTATTATCTATTGAAGATAACTTTCTAGTATGGTGAACTGAACTGGTGAGAAATGTAGACATGTTGAAATATTCACTTTGTAAGCTAAGTAATGTGATTAAATATATAAAAGAAATAGAAATACATTTTTTTTAAAAATTAGGTCCATCTCAGTATAGTGACCTAAAGGTCAGTTGTAGATCTTTCTTCACAGCCACATTCATTAGTGAAAAGAGGCTGCAAATACTTTTAATTACATATATACATGCACGCATATGTGTGTGTGTGTGTGTGTGTATTGAAAAGAGGAAAGATAGTTAGAAAAGTGTTAGAGGGCCAGCTGATGGTGTGGTGGATAAGGTAGCTGGATCTCATATGGCCGAATAAGTGGTTCAAGTCTTGGACCCAGCAGCTTGAGAAATGCAGTGGGGGCTTGTGTGTACATGCATGTCCCAAATCCCAAACCAGGGAGAAATAGAGGAGGAGGGATTGGGGCATGACCATTGCCTTTAAGGGATGTTTCTTCATTTTCCCTCTCTCTGGTGAGCATGCATGCCCTCTGGAAAATTATTTTTAAAAAGTGTTAGAAGAGTCTATTAAAAAGAAGATAGAGTATATAAAATTCTACCCCTAGATTTGAGATGCCATTTATCAAGGTCTGAAAGTTTCAAAACTTAATGGGAGCTTAGCAGGAAAAAAGTAGTGGGATGTCACTTATGAGGGGTGGATGGTAAAGAGTGCTGCTTTATGTAGGTGTCCCCTATCCCTCAAACCCACGGTCAGTGACACATAAACTAAAATTTCTTACTTTTTTGCCAACCTGACTAACCTATGTTTACCTTACTTTGAACTTAACAGACTATATCAGGTTGTAGGAAAAGTCATGATGTATTTTTTTCTGTTTTTCTATGCAAAAATGCACTGTGAATTTTCGGTCAATCCAATATTAATTCGATATGTTTTTAACCACCGTGACTGACTTTCCACATCTATCACATGAATACCTGCAGGTCTTTTTGAATATCAGAGATCACTGTTCAAAGTTTCTAAAATGATGCCTGGCATATAGATAGCATTAACATTTTATCAGCATACATTCATACATGAACATTTGTTATTAAGATTGTTAACAAATTAAAAATATATTTCTCAAATATAGATCACCGTGTATTCCATCAGTCAAACTGAAAATTTGTACTCTTTCATCAGAATTGTCCCTTTTCCCATCCCTCGCCCTCCCCTAAGTCCATGGTGGTCACAGTTAATAACAATGCCTTGTATATTTCAGAATTGCTAAGGGATAGATTTTTGGCACTCTAATCACAAAAAATGATAAGTTGGCAAGGTGATTGATATGTTACCTAACTTGATTTAAATTTCTGCAATACATAGATCAAAATGTCACACCATACCACATGATTACATACAGTTGCTATTTTTCAATCAAAAATAAATTAAAAAAATATATAAATATTTCTGGGATCAGCAGGTGGTGTGGTAGACTCCCACATGGCAGTCCTGGACCTGATGCTCGCTTTCTCACTTTCCTTTTCTCTCTTTCTCTTTCTCTCTGTCTTTCTTTGGTCAAATTAAAAAATAAATAGTAATAACAAATAAAGTTAAATAAATAAATAACTATTTAAGTGTGTGTGTGTGTGTGTGTGTGTGTGTCTATTTCTAAAGTAGAAATCATAATTGTTTAAATGATATCCTTCATCCTATTTTTTTTTCCAGTGACATATTTTGGAAGAGGAATCAAGAAAAGAAAAGGGAGAAAAATCTGTATTTATATCATTTCTCATGGACTAGATTAGTGCTCTGGAATTCGAGAGGCAGGTAAGACTGATGAATGAGCTGGTAGCTTGTGGCTCGAGACCCTGAACACCAGCAGCTACCCTGCAATCATGCTATTCCACCATGCCCTGGACTTAGGGTTCCATGTTAAATCCACTTGTCCTATCGAGAACTGGAACTTGGGACCAGCAGTTAGCGTAATGGCTATGTCGCTGGACTCCCACGTAGTCGACCGCGGTTCGAGTCCCAGACCCGGTGGCTCAAACTCACGCCGGGCACGTGTGCGTGCGTGCCCAAGATCCCGAGAGGAGAATGGAGGAGAAGGGATTGCGGCGTGGCCATCCCCCCTGGGGGGTGATTTCCTGCTTTCTATCTCTCTGTCTCTCTCTGTCTGTCTGGCGAGCACACGCGCCCTATAGCAAAAACCTCTCCAAAAAAAAAAAAAAAAAGAGAACTGGAACTAAAAATCCTCTGCAGGTCTTTTTCATCTTTCCTCTTCAGATCTCAGCATCTCAGGAAACTACATGGAGCCATCTTTATACCACTGGGAGCACAGACAGTGCTATTCACTTGGGCTTTGCCTTGCCATTCGTTGTAGCCACCTGAGAACTGCTGCATCCTTCTTCCAATCCATGTCCATCAGGCTTCAGCTTAAATATATATACAGGTATGTACGTGCACACAGACCACACAGATGTCCGTGTATCTACCATAAACTCTTCATTGCTACTATTTCTTGAGTCCCCAAGGCCAGTCTTTTTTGTAGAGGTGACTCACCAATGATGAAGAAAGAAAAGGAAGGCAAATCATCAAAATGAGATCAAATGGCTAAAGAAAAGGCAGACTCTATGATTAGGGCCAGTATGGCAAAGACTGATGTTTCTAAAATAATTATTTATTTAATTTTATTTATCATTATTATTTTTCCAATTTGTTACAGGGCATAAGCATTCACCAGAGACAGAGAGAAAGAGAGAGGGAGTACTCGAATTACTGTCAACTATGTGAGAGTCTAATGCCTTAACCACCATGCCACCTGCTGGCCTGAAAAGACTGATTTTTAAAGGCTAATAAAAGGGGTTGGGTTTATGTCAAATTGTTATTAAATACCTAGTTACAGATAAATTGCCACGCTGTTGGAAAACTGCACAGGAAGATTAAAAGATAGGGAAGAACTGGTCCCCATGCCCTTTTAAATGAGATTAGATATATGAATAGAGTTTTCCAAAAGGCAAATCCAGAAATAATCCAAGTCAATCATTTACATGGCTTTGGAAAGTGGTCCCTATGTTCTAATCCTAACCTCTTCTTTGTTACATCTTTCTTTTTCATTCTTTGATTTTCTTGACGTTTGGTTTTAAAGAACCCCTCACTCTCCTGTCAGCTAAAGACCCAGAATTTTCTGGGATCTGATGTTAATCTGATTACTGGTGTCTAATGCCAAGGAAACTCAAGTCAGAATTTTATTGCTTTTGGACAAAGGCCATTTCAAGATTAAGAAAGCAAAAATGAATTTGATTTTTAAAGCAAATTTGAATATTTAACACCAAACACAATTGCAGGAGTTTCTGAATTTCAAAGTAGGTAACACTGAATTGTCCATTTCACAAAAGCACGAATGCATTCCTGTAATATTTTTATTACAGCATTAAAAATTACTTTAGCTCTGATATTTGAAATATCATGTATAAAGAGGCAAATCTCATATGTTTTTATATAAAAATGTCAAGATCACTCTTTTAGTATTGTCTTAGAGTTAAAAATAGTTAAGATTACATTAAAGAATAATTGGCATAATTAGAGAAACATTAGCTAGATTTGTAAACTCTTAGTTTAGTTCATTTAATTAATTATATATTCTGAACAAAATATTTTTTTCCTTTCCTCTTTTATTTTGTTTTAGACTGTATTATACCAATCTTACCAGTAATTGGCCTCATATATATATTTTTACAGGTCATCCCTGTAAGATTAATATCCAACATAAATGATCCATGTGACAGATTCATTTCATTTCGTTCTTCGTATATTTGAGTTGGCTCCTTCCTGTGTCATACTGTGTTCATTGTCAGGATGGCCATCCTTATGCTGACTGAAATCAGACTCCCTGCAGCATCTTGGCCTTCATGAACAGCAGAAGGAGATGCTTCAGGGAGACATGAAACTGCCAATTATACAACAACACTCTTTTTGGCTTTGTTAATAGGAAGGCTCTAGATATGAAGTGGGGAAGGAACATAGACCTTCCTCACAGAACTTCAATCCCTTGATCTCTGCTCTCTCCATTACTGGCAGTTGAATGGGTTGCTTCATCTCTTTAAACACATGAACTGCCCTTGGTATCCCAATACCCTTCTATTCTTCCATGGGCACTCAAGGCACAATACTTTTGTTCTTACAGACAGGGTGACTCGTGTCTTAATGCATTGTGTTTAAACTTCCTCTCAACATCATTTGCTTAGAATCCTTCATTGTAAGCTTTACTTGGGGAATAGCATTATTTTTGTATTATATTAACTCTAAAGTGTATCATTCCTAAATTATGGTCATTGAATTAAAAAAAAAACTTTAAGAAAAATATAAATTTATATAGTATTTGTTCATAGAGTCATAACCACTTTATTTCTCCAAGAAACAAATCTGGAGATGAATTTAGCAAATAGAATCACATTTTACAACAGAATGGTGAGCATGTACAATATCCTAGATTTGTGCTTTGTTGGAACAATTAAACAATTAAAACCTTATAAAATCTTCTATGCACAATTTAGCCGAACCTCATGGAGCAGTTAGTAGGTTTCTCCAAACTTCCTCAATTAAAACGAGCACCTTTTTTTTCGAGCACAGCAGTTGGCAGAATGGCTGTCTCTGGACTCCCATGTAGTCAACTGCAGTTCGAGTCACAGACCCAGTGGCTTAAACTCACACCAGGTGCGTATGTGTGTGTGCCCAAGATCCCGCAAAAAGAATGAAGAGAAGGGATTGTAGCATGACCATCCCCCTGAGGGTGATTTCTTGCTTTCTGTCTCTGTCTCTCTCTTTCTGGTGAGCGCACATGCCCTATAGCAAAAACCTCTCAAAAAAAAAAAAAAAAAGAAAAAGAAAAAGAAAAAAAAGAACACCTCATTTTGGATTGATCTCAGTCTTTCGATTTTCAGGAGCTTCTTCTAACTTGACAGGATAACCTGGACAGCCATAAGTCATGATGAGAACTGTAAAGGCTTACAAAACTCACAGGGATTAAGCTTAGGAGGACAGTTATTATAGTCACTACAAGAGAAAGCAGAGCCTGCTTATGGATGGAATTGTCCTAAAGTGAGACAGAAAGAATGCAGACCCTAACTATCTCTTAGGGGCATACTGAAAGCACAAGAAGGAAGAATGAAAATGCTATCATTATCTGGTGCTTGGCATTCCTCCTTGAAATTTCCAGCTAAATTAGTGAAGCTTCATAAACTTCTCATACTGAAGGGAAAATAAAAAAAGATCAAAAAAACATCAGGAAAAAAAATTGTAGACAGAACATGAAATCTAGCTTAGGCTTAGAAGATTATATAAGGTTGTAATTATTTTACATTGTTCCAGCAACCATAGACCCAAGGTATTCTACATCTCATCCTTAGGTATAAAAAAGCAACTCTCGTTTGTTCAATTTTACTCTAAGTCTATATCTTTGGAGCCAGAGAGCACTGATCCCACTATATGCATAAATAATAGGGAATAATAATTGTATTTGTTATTCTTAAATCCTAATATTTTGTCTAAGAAACATTCAAGTTTTTACATCATGACTTCTCCAAGGTTCTAGCCTATGTATTTCTATGTTTATTTTTCTGTATGTTTCCTTTTTAATATCTAAAAGATATTTATCTTGCTCATATCTTTGTTATTGCTTTGTTTGGAATTCATTTCTCATACACTGATCATTATGTTTTGGCACAAAGGTGTTTTATTGATCATTAAATTGCAAAGATATTGCATAGTAGCATTCCCTACCAGGGCTTTGTAGTCGATTTACTAGATATTATGAATGCCAACGTGAGGTTAGGAAAGAAAAATTTATAAATGGTAAACAACCTACATAGGAACAATAAGACTTTTCTGAGAGATTTTTGCTATAGGGTGCACACCCTCACCACAAAGACAGAGACAGAAAGTGAGAAATCGCCCCCCGAGGGGGATGGCCATGCCACAATCCCTTCTCCTCTCAGGATCTTGGGCATGCATGTGCACATGTCTGGTGAGTTTTAAGCTGCCAGGTCCAGGACTCAAACCGTGGTCAACCACATGGGAGTCCAACTACATAACCATTATGCCATCTGCTGGTCCCCAGTAAGACTTTTGTAAAGATTAAATAAATGGATTTTCCTTTTCAAAATTTCTCCCTAGAAGAAATGTTGAACCAGCATCTTCATCAGTCTTCCAGAGGACTTTGTTCATTATTGGAATCATTCACTATTCTTTGTTGTGTTTTAATTATTTTGTGTTGCATCATCAAAGGCAACCTACTACAGATGGGTCCAGTCACATGCTCCTTCCCCCTTCCTCTTGGCACAGACTCACAAACTTTGGCTCTGATCTTTGAAATCCCTGAACCTAAGCCAAATTCTCAACATGTCTTTCAAGATGAGGGTTTTAACTCTGTATTGGATGAAAAATAAAAAAGGTAATAGTGGCATGCCTTTAAAGACTGGAGAGGGAAATGATGAGTTATCGAAATCTCCATTATGAACTCTAGACAATCCAACCTCTGAGAGTGGAAAACCAAAAATTATCTTTTAAACATAGTAACATGATTAGAATATACAAGAGAGGTTGACTAAAGAAGAAATTAGTCATGTTGCATTTGGTCAAATTTGCAATGATAAATTGTACTTCTTATACTCTTCAAATGTAGAGCTTTTAAACATTCTCTAACCTCGGGCTAATTATTTAGGGGCACAGAAATTACAGGACTTTGGTACCTTTAATAACTTATACTTATTTCACTGAAGTCTCTAATCAAAAATTGAAAATGCTCCTCTATTATGATTTCTCATCTTTCCCTACTATGATCCAAAGTGAACTGAATATTATAATACTCAGTATTTCCTGTTTAAGTTATTGACTTAGGTCTCCAAAGCCAGCATTGTAATATCAGTGCTTAGAATAAGAGTGTATCAGAGAGCAAAGGTTTGAACCCTGGCCCTCACTGCCAGAATTCGGGAAATACAGTTCGTAACAAATTTGAGATTCTAAGCATGTGTGTACCCATGAGCACACACATATACTTGCATGTACACATATCGAAGGCATCAGAAAAATCCACCCTGACAGGAAAAGACAAAAGCAGGTATCGCTGTTTGGGCAGACTTGAAGGGAGTGTTGACCCTTTGAAGCAGCTGACAACAGAGCAGTACTTCTCCCATTAGCTCAGCATCCCTGCTCCACACTGCTGGCAATATTCGCCTTTTTATTCAAAGTCTATAATGGACCAATGGGTAGAGTCATTTTGAAATATAGCCTAGCACACTCAGGCTAGTTACATGCCAAAATAAGAGAAATATAAACTCAAAAGAGAAAAGGAACCCCACTTGCTTTGAAAATGAAATGTACATGTCTGTAGAAAAAATGATTTCACAGCCCTACCCACTGTACAGTCTCTCATTTAAAAGCTGTTGTGAACCTCTGACAGTGTCACTACCCTCTCTGTACTATATTGTTTATCTATTTCTGGATATTTTAATAACGAAAATTTTTTCTTTTTCTTCTTTTTTTTTTGGAGAGATTTTTGCTATAGGGCACGTGCACTCACCAGAAAGACAGAGAGACAGAAAGTGAGAAATCACCTTCCAGGGAGGATGGCCATGCCGTAATCCCTTCTCCTCCGTTCTCCTCTCGGGATCTTGGGCACGCATGCACAAGCACCTGGCATGAGTTTAAGCCGCTGGGCCCAGGACTTGAACTGTGGTCAATTACATGGGAGTTCAGCAACATAGCTATTATGCTAACTGCTAGTCCCGAGAAAATTTATTCTGTAAAAATATTTATAGAATTGCTATCCAGTGAGAGAGACAAAGATCTGATCTAGCCAGAGTGTCCATGCATGGAATTTTCTAAGGGACACAATAACATGGCTTTAAATACAACATACTCCCAACCTAGCTGATACTGGATTAAATGGCTTGTAGCCCAGTGCTTGAATCTGAGGAGCTCTAGGTAAATACGAAGATGACCTTAAGAGGAAATATTTTCTCTTTTTTCCATAGTTGATGTAGGAAATAGTGATTAGCACAAATAAAGACAATGCTGTGGTCTGAATCTCTCTCAAAAATTCATGTGCTGGGACTAGCAGTTGGTGTAATGGCTATGTCACGGGACTCCCATGTAGTTGACTGTGGTTTGAACTCCAGGCCCAGTGGCTTAGATTCACACCAGTCATGTGTGCGTGCGTGTCCAAGATCCTGAGAGGAAAATGGAGGAGAAGGGATTGCAGCATGACCATCCCCCCTGGGGGGTGATTTCTTACTTTCTGTCTCTCTGTCTCTCTCTCTCTGGTGAGCACACATGCCCTATAGCAAAAATCTCTAAAAAAAAAAAAAAAAATGTGCTGAAATTTGCTTGTTATTGTAATGGCATTAAGAGGGTAAAAACTTAATCTGACTATGGTATTAAAAAGTGGGGCCTTTGAGAGGTAATTAGGATTAGACAAGGTCATCAGGATGGTCCCCCATGAACAAATACTGGTGAGTTTATAAGAAGAGAGAAAGACTGGCATGTACACTCTTGTCCTTTCACCATGTGATGCCCTCGGTCACTTTGGGACTCTGTAGAGAGCCCCACTAGCAAGACAATCCTTGAAATGTGATCTTTCAGCATTGGACTTCTAGTATCATAAGCTGAATTAAACCTTTTTTTTTTTTTTCAATTTTTCTATAGTGTGCAAGTGCTCACCAAAGACAGAAAGAGAGAGAGAAAGCAAGAAAGCTCCCCCACAGGGGAATGGCTACACTGCAATCACTGCTTCTCCATTCTCTTCTTGAGATTTTGGGCATGTGTTCATGTGCACGTATGCGCATCCTGTGTGTTTTCCAAGCTGCCAGGTCTGGGACTAGCACTGTGCAGTAGACCATGTGGGATCTAGCCATCTTGACCACTACACCATTGGCTGGTCCCCAAAACTTTATTCTTTATAAAATATTCAGTCTCACAGGGCTGGCAGGTGGCATGGTGGTTAAGGGTGCTAGACTCTCACATAGTCGACCATGGTTCAAGCCCTGGACCTGGTGGCTTGCTTTCTCATTTTCTGTTTCTCTCATATTCTCTCACTCTGTCCGTCCCTGATCAAATTAAAATAAATGAATAAATTAAATTTAAATTAAAAAATAATATAATACCCAGTCTTGATATTCAGTTATAGCAATGGAAAAACAGACAATAGTTACCATGGAAACAAGTATATGATTGCTCTTCCTTATGAAGATGATTTTAATCTTTCCATTTCATAGAGGACATCGAAAGTGATGCTTTAGTTTATGCCTTTTTTATTTACTTATTTTTCTTTCTTAATAGCAGGATGGTATTTAGTTCACTGATCCATTCAATAAATATCATGCCCACCTTTAAGTTTTATGAATAAGGAAAGTTCGCTGTCTTCCAAAATTCAGAGTCTATTTGAAAAGATAGTCATAAAATACAGTAATGTAGCTACTACAACGAAAGCACGGATGCAATATAAAGGCCACTCTTTCTGGCTGGACTATTTCAGAGAAGTGGTAATACTGAATTCATTTTTGAAGAAGGAAGATCATTCTAAGAGGAGTACGTGGAAAGCCATAAAAATGTAAAGGAATATATATTGTTATGGGAAACTTAAGCATTAATAGCCAAGAATGACTGGAACATAGATCATGAAGGGATTGGGTGGCAGTGGATGGAGGTGTGAAAAGAAGAGTAGTTAACTAGTGAAGGCTGTGGATATTGAAGTGGTTTGAGTTCACCACCTATGGTTATAGGGAACCACCAAATGATTTTGAATAATGAAATTAGATCATCTCATCTGTGTGTCAGCACTGATAAAAATGGCTTTACAAGGAGGTAACACAGTTACACAGTTTTGGGCGAGGTACTCAGAGAGATACAGGGATAGAAAGTA
>NW_006159518.1:11151-35380 GCF_000334495.1 Tupaia belangeri chinensis | reverse complement strand
GGGAAAGCAATCCCAAGGCCACTATGTAATATATTCCTGAGATAAGATTCGGGCTCTGAGAAAAGAGAAAACTGGGCCAGTTCCATGGTACATGTGGTGCTCAAGAGAGACCAGGTCCCTCATGGCAACTGTGGTTTGAATCTCCTGCTCAGTCAGCCTGAAACAACCCAGACCTATGTGAAAGAGCCCAAGATAAAACAGGGTGAAGGACTGGAGGAAGGCCACTGCAGTGTGACCAGAGCCTGTCCAGGGTGCTTCTCTCTCTCTCTTCCCACACCACAAACTCTCACTCACAGGCACACACTCTGTCATAAATAAAACTTAAAAATGTTCTTTGCAAAGAGAAAATTATGGAAGATGAAGTGTTCCTTGGCTCAGAAGTGATCAAACTGGTGGCTTTTTCAAGAGCAGATTTGGTGGAGCTGTAGGCAATGAATACAAGTTTGTTGAGGACTATTAGTTAAATAAGCAACCTCGAGAATAGTATTTTTTAAATAGTTTTCCTGTGTAAGGAAGCAGACTAAAAAAGTGGTAACTGAAGCAAAAAATGAGCTAAATGATTTTTAAAACATTTTCTTGATCATTGTACATTCATTTGATGGTACAGTGAGAGGGTGAAGGAAGAGCAAAATAGGAAATAAGGTCCCTGAGCAGGAGTGAGGGATTACAATCCAGACATAAATGGATGGTAACTGGGGATGAACTGTATGAGAAGGGCAGGAGAGCAGAACAGTAGGAAAGCATGACACACTGTGAAGCTGAGCCACATGGGAAGCTTTTGGTTTGTGTTCAGAGACCTCCCTGAGTATGCCAGGCATGCATGGACATCATTCAGGGCTGGGTGAAGCTGGGGTAGACCATGGTGTCAAAGACCCTGGTGGGGTGCTGTCTCTTTGTCTCACTCATTCTCCCTTGCTCATGGGCATCATAAATAAATAAAACTTAATTATTTTAAAAAGAACTATATGAGATACTTATAAAAGTTGGTTGGTGCCAAACTGTTGAGAGTATTATGCAAGAATGATAGATTTGGCTTTTTTCTTTAGCTGGTAATGAGGAACTTCTGAATATATTTGAGCAGGTGAAAATTGTTAAAACTCAATCAGTGAAAATGAAGTGGGTGGTGGTGATCAGGCTGTTCCTGTGGTGACCAGTGTCCAAGATGGCCCCTCCTGGTATTCACAGAGCTCTAGCCTGTGGCGCTCTTGTGTGGTCTCTTCTCGCATAGACTACTGTTGGCTTAGGCAACCAATAACATATTGTGGAAATAATGGCATGTGGCTTCTGAAGCTAGCTCAAGGAAGTCATTGTGGCTTCGAGCTTCTTCCCTTAGATCACTCATTTGGAAAAGCTAGATTTGATGGCCCGAGGATAAATTGAGCAAGCCATATGGAGACATCCACATGGTGAAGAACCAAGAAGTCCTGCCAAGAGGCAGAATCAACTAGCCAGGAATGTGAGTGAGCCATCTGGAAGCAGGTCCTCAGCCCTGGTCAAGCCTTCAAACGACTGCAACCTTGGCCAACATCTTGACTCATGAAACATCCTGAGTCAGGACCACCCAGCTAACCCTCACTGAATTCCTAAAGCACATATACTGTTTCAGAAAATAAATGATCATTATTTTAGACTGCTAGGTGTTGGGACAATTTGATACATAACAACAGGTAACTAAGATAAAAGAATCAGAGACCCAGAGAGTTTGGGATGGGAATGGAAACTAGACATGTCTGTGAGAACTGAAGAAGGAATTCATACACTCACTTTCCAGAATAATCCAGTTTTGTCTGGGACACCATGTCCCTTTGTTGGCCCAATCACAGTAGTGTAGGAAGTAGGGTGCCACTGTGTGATGCTGGAGTCACATGGGAGGTCTGGCTAGGCTCCTGGATCAATCTGAACATCTGGGCATGCCTGTAAACCTGTGGTCCCAGCTGACTGGGAGGCCACAGGGAAAATCGTAGCATAGAAAAACCCTGTCAAGAGTACTTCTTTGTCTCTCTTACATACATGAAAGAAAGAAACTTAAAACAAAAGGCATTAAAGGACTTTGCATTGAAACTCATATTAGTTTGGAATAAGCACAACTGACAATCTTTAAAAAAATACATTTTAAAATATAGAACGTGGTTAGGCAGTTGGCACAGCAGTAATGCTACTGGGCCCACATGGGAGTGTGCTAGGGTTGCGCTTTGGGACTTCCCCGTGCATTCTGTGCATGTACACTTGCCCATGATCCAGGCTGACTGAAGCTGGGGTTGTATCATGGCTGAGGACTCTGTTGGGGGTGCCTGTATGTCTCTCTTTAGCTCCCTTTTTCATAGAAGAAATAAACTTATAACACACACACACACACACACACACAAAGACAAAGTGTTAAACATTACTAAGAGATTTTCCAACATCTCCCACGATCTGTTTCTGTGTGGATATATGAAATATCTTTGAACTCTGCAGACCTCTGTTTTGTCTTCTGGTAAACTCGCTGCTTTCAAGTTTTCTGCATTACCAGTTTGAAAATTTTTTTTTTTATTTCTTAAGGTTTCTGCCACAGTATATATGTGCTCCCCCAGAGAGAGAGAAAAAGGTGAGAAATCAGCCCCCAGTAGCAGATGGCAATCTCTTCATCTTCATTCTCCTCTTGAGATTTTGGGCATGCATACGCATATGCTCTGGCATGATTTTCAAGCCTCTAGACCCTGGATTCAAACTGCATTCGGCCATGTAGGAGTCCAGTGCCTTAACTACCATGTCACCTGCTGGCCCCTGAGAACAAAGTTTTTTTTGTTTTTGTTTTTAAGATTGTTTGACATTTATTCTGATTCTCTCTACTGAACTATTCTCAAATAATTTGGAAGACAGGTTGCCCCCTTGTAATTCCTATTTAACAGTTGCACAACCATTCTCTTGCTTTGTCTGTTTATCTGACCTGATTCAAACAAGAGTCATAGAACTTCCAGATCCTGAAAACCTGACACACACTGCATGGATAAAAATAACTTCAGTGTTTTCTGGAAGTCAAGCTAATTAGTTGACAAGCACTTAGAGTTTTCTTAAAAGCCAGAGACAAACCACAAAACTGCCTTCACATAGATTGTATTCTTAATTTTTTTCTTTAAATGCCCACTCCCCTTAGTAATTAAATAATCGAGTGCTTCTCTTTACGGAATCTCATTCTTAAATGCTTGGGATCCATGTGGGAATAACAAAGATAATTCATGACCACTTTTTCAATGATTTATTGCCCAGAGATCACAAAGACCACAAGCACACACTTTTCTATTGGTAGCCTTTGCCAGGAATTTTTACTTAGTAAAATATTTATGCTGCCCCCACTTAATACACATGTTATCTTAGGATTTTTAAAAAATAATTTTCACATGAAAATCTGCAGAAATGATTTATTCTCTAGGGCCTATTTTTTTTTTTTTTGTTAAAGAGCACATTCATAAATTTCAAAAAGAGCTGATCATTAAAATGGTGTGGCCATTTGAATATGTCCAGTTGAAACAAGTCTGCTTTCCTGTCTTGTCTGCATGTAGAAATGGCATGTTGATTGTCATTTATCATGTTTATATATGCTAATTAATTTAATTAGCCAGAAGAGAGTGCAATAATACATTGTTTATGAAAATAGAAATCATCTGAGCCAACAGATAACTCAAAAATTACAGGGATTATATCTTTAAATGATTAATTTTTGCCTAGTAACTCAGAAGGGGGAATACTGTTGTCATGAACTATTTTAATGGAAAGTTTGCATAACCACCTTCATTTCTGTCACTGCAGATCTTACACAAATATGGAGGTTGGATCGATGCCCAGACAGAAAATTCCTCTTTTGGTTGTGTCCTGTTATCATGTGCCCTCAGCTGGTCGGCAGTCTGGCTGGACGGTGTTGAAACTGTGCTTGTCCCTACTCGGGTCCTGCATACTGCACCCACTTCCCTTTAGAATAGCCCTTTAACTCACCAGCCCTGATCACTCGCTTTTCCTCCCACAGGGTATCTGATGTGGAGGCCTGCTTTTTCCCATGCCAATCCTACATCTCTGGGTAAAAAGGTAAATTCTTTTGTGAGAGTCTATCATTCTCCATGACCAATTAGAACAAGTCACTAACATTTCCAACATGTCTTATATCCTGTAGTTTAGTTTACACTTCTGAGGTGGAGAATTTGAATATAGGTCTGGAAACTGCCAGGAATCTGAATTTGTCAGGGAGGGACCCTGGCCAATTTAAGGAGCCGTGGCATCAGTATAAAGACCCAGGACTCTGAGCTTAGAGATCTGCTAGTTAAAAAATGGTCAAGCCAAAGACCTTCTGCCCCAGCTCAAAACTAGTCTGTAGAACTTACCTAGACTGCGTGAGATAATCCTACGGGACCATCTTCATGTACGTGGTCTATCGTTGACTGAAGCGTCAGTTGGTGCATGACAGCATTTTAAGAGAATTAAGTTTCATTATGCATTCGATGGTATATCTGTGCATGGAAGGTGATCTACAACTAGTTTTTACTTTAACTTTCTTTTCAGAGACTTCAATTGTACAAAGTGGGATAATGAATAAAACAGAAATATTTTCTCCTTCTTTATGAAATGTAGTATTTGCATGAGTCAGCCCCGTGGCCTAGTGGTTAAGGGAGCTGAATTCCACGATTCAAATCCCAACCCTGTGGACTCAAAAACTTGCTGGCCATGTGTCTGTGCATGCCCCAAATCCTGTAAGAATAGAGAAATAGGGAAGGATGAAGTGTGGCATGACCATACCTCACTGGGGAGTGCTTTCCCCACTTTGTCTCCCTGCTTTTCTCTCTTACTCTGTCTCTCTCTGGAGTGTGCATGTGCCCTCTGGCAATTAAAAAAATAAATAAAATGAAATGTTGCTCTACAGAGTAATAGCGTTTAATGTAGTCAACATGTGGTCTACACTGAACATTACTATGAGAGAAAACAGTCATAGGAAAAGCACGGAATTCCACTGACAAATGGGTATATTTTTCATAGAGATTTTCATGGAGAAAGATGACAAGATATGAGTTTGGGAGCAGAAATGAATGACAATTCTCCCAGTTTTGGGAGGCTAATCTTGCCTCCTGGTGGTCACTTCCTATTGCTGGTTTTCGCAATGAGTCCATCATTACAGGAGAAGGTATGCTTAAGTCACAAATGTGTCCCCACAGTCCCCACAGGTTTTGGGTTGCACCCAAAAGGGTCCACAAGTCTCACAGTTGGTTTGAGGCTAATTTCTTAGCTTAGTATTTCTTGAACATGACAATAATAAACATTTTTATTTCCTTGTATAAATCTGGATTTTTGAGCTATCTCAAGGACATTTTAGCTCCATATGAAACTCCTGTCGGATGGCAAACTTTGTCTTTCTTCTTTCTTGTTATTTGATGGGGTTTTTCTAGTACTAAGTAGTTCAATTTATACAGGGTATTTTGCAGGATCCCAACCTCCTTTGCCCTTATTTCAGAGCATGGATTCTATTTTAAACTTTTAAATAGAGTTGCATGCCTTGCAACTTACTTAAGCAATGATCAATGTGAAATTAAGATGGCAAAAACACAAGTGTATATTCCATTTCACACGAAGTTTTTACTTTCTTTAAACCTCATTAATACAATTCTATAAATAAATAACAAAATTTAAGTAGTAAAATTTATTAAACTCCCAATAATTGTTATGGTTAAAAATTCTAGGGAAATACTAGTGACCCTAGAAAATGTTATGGAAATTTCTGTATGGACATTTCCTTTCTTTCTTTCTTTTTATTCATTTATTTTTTTAGATTTTTTGCCAGAGGGCACATGCATTTACCAGAGAGAGACATACAGTGACCAAAAGAGACAGAGAAAGAAGAAAAGTGAGAAACCATCTGCCGGGGGGATGGTGATGCCACAGTTCCTTCTTTATTCTCCTCTTGGGACTTTCAGGTGCATGCACACATACTTAATATGTTCTTCAGGATGATGGGTCCAGGACTTGAACCTCAGGGTTGGTCGTATGGGATCCATCTCCCATTCACTGTTGCCTTAACCACCACACCACCTGCTGACCCAATATATTTCAGCTCAACTACTTACTAACACTGGCAAGTTAAGTACTTGGTAACTTAGTTATCTCACCTGCATAGGTATAATAATAGTACTGTTTGCATGGCTATTATGGAGAGCAAATGAAACCCTGTAGTTAGTTATAAAAGTGCTTAGTTCCTAGGAAGAGATGAATAAGATTTTGCTACCATTCGTTGTTCTAATAAACACACATTTATTAATTGTCTATTACATGGTAGATAGTGTTTAGATAATATCATGTTACCACTGGTTAAATGCTGACTGTTGATGCTACTATTGCTGGGTTTTAGTACTAGGTATATCTATTCACAAGCTCAGCTATTTTCATTTGTGCTCTTCATTTTTTAATAAAGTTGATCTTTAAAAGGTAAGATGATAAAATCCAAACAATATTGTCTTACAAACTTGAATTTTACATGTCATAATTGGTTTGCACATCACTGTGGACAATTGCTACTGCATGCTTAAAAACATCCTCTCCCAGTCACTGTTGCCTAAGATGACAGACCAATAGTCAACGGCCGCTTAATCAAGAAACTGCCAAAATTGATATCATATTAATCACATGTTCATTGAGAATATATTTCTGAAAAAGAAAAGACAATGCATTTACAAAAAAAAAAAAAATTAAGAGAGTGAAACTAACCTGTAAAAAAAAAAATCTTTATGATCATGTATCTTTTTTGGAGAGGTTTTTGCTATAGGGCGCTGTGCTTACCAGAAAGACAGACAGATAGACAGAAAGCGAGAAATCACCCTCCAGGGGGGATGGCCACGCCCCAATCCCTTCTCCTCCATTCTCCTCTCTGGATTTTGGGCATGAACGCACACATGTTGGGTCTGGACTCAAATTCCTTTCTACTATGTGGGAGTCCAGCGATGTAGCCATTTCGCCATCTGCTGGTCCCTCGTTTTTTTTTTAGATTTTTTTTTTTTTTTTTTTTGTTTAGATTTTTGTTTTTGTTTTTTGTTCTATAGGGCACGCATGCTTGCCAGAGAGAGAAAGAGAGACAGAAAGCAGCAAATCACCCACCTCCCACGGAGTACTGCATCTTATACTCCCTTTGGACACCCATGCACATGTGGCCACAGTGAGTTTTATGCCACCAGGTCCAGGACTCAAAGCGTAGTCAGTCACGTAGGAGTCCAGGACCTCAACCAACACAACACACCATCTGCAGGCCCCAATGGTCATACATTATATCAAAAGGGACTAGGTCCAAGAAATATCTACATGAAGAAGATTCAGTTTGGGCCCAGCAGATGTTGTAGTGGTTATGTTCCTGGACTACCATATGGCTGACTATGGTTCAAGTCCTATACTCGGTGACTTGAAAATCATGCTGAGCACATGTGCATGCATGCCTACGATCACAGGCAGAGAGTGGAGGAGAAGTGATTGGGGCATGACCATACCCCTGGGGGTGATTTCTCACTTTCCCTCTCACTGTCTCTGTCTCTCTTTCCAATGAGCACATGCACCCTATGGCAAAAAAAAACTCTAAACAATTTTAAAATTGAAGATTTAGTTATTTATATTCTTATATACAGAATCAATTTTTGACATTGTCTAAATTTTAGAACTATCTCACAACGAAAAAAATCTTAGAATATTACATTGATCATCCATTTGCTGCTATCATGCAACATTTATACCTAACTTTGACTGCTTAAAGTGTTTTTTTCCTTAAAGACTTGTGAAAGCAAGGAAGGAGAAAAGAAGAATAGGGGAAAGAGGCAAGACAGGAGGAAGGAAAGCAGTTCACTAGGTTCTGTCTGATTTTTCACTGTCCTATTATCTATTATCAAGGTTATGTCCTGAAATGCACAATGTTCACACTTAGCTGAGAGATTTTATTTAGATTTTCAGAGGCTGAGAACAAGGCTTGTGCTATGCAAATCTTTCAGTTTGAAACGTCTGACTACGACTTCATTTCAAAGTGTGAATTATTTCACCTGCCTTTTTAAAGTGGTGGGAAAAGTATGTTTTTTCTAGACTTGCCAGTCATGAGAACTGCTTTGAGGTTCATTTAGAGTGACTTGTTATGTGGTTAAAAAAAAAAATCTGAACTGAACTTGGGTACTATCTTAGTCAGTTACTGCACTGCTAACAGGAAAATGGAGATTGGGTAATTTATAAAGATGGAGGCTTATTTGACTCATGAATCTGGTGGCTGGGAAGTCCAAAGGTAACACAAAGTGACAGAGTATGGAATGTTGAGCAAAGTAGAGCCTGGTCTGTATCCATGAGACCTCCATGTGCCTCGTTTCTTAGAGACTCACCAGGGACTCAGTCATGGGGGCCCCATAAACCTAACGACCCGGTAATTGGATCAAGTCTTTGGTTTCTTAATGCCATCAAAATGGCTAACACACATTTGGGGCAAGGGTGTATTCAAGGCAAGGGTGTATACAGCAGGAAAAAAAAAGGAAAAATTTACCATACTACTAGACAAAATCCAAAACTTGACAAGTGATAATATAGGCAATATGAAAAGCAGAAAGTGCAAACATAATAATATATTTAGAAAATGTTTAAGAATTGCTTAAAGGGAGCAAAACTGACAAGAAATTGTAAGCAGCCAGGGACATTATGTATATATTAATTACAGGACATGGCTTGGGACAGACACCAAGAAACTGACACAAAGAAGGCTACTAAGTCACTAAAATCTGGAGTACCAAGAACTGTTATTTTGATGTCCCTTTTGTGATAATATGAACTATGGATTCTATAGATCTAAATGTAATGTCATGGGGCCAGCAGGTGGCGTGGTGGTTGAGGCGCTGGACTCCCACATGGTTGACTGCGGTTCAAGTTCTAGACCTGGCCGCTTTCTTTCTCTAACTCTCTCTCTCTGTCTCTCTCTAGTGTGTGCACATGCCTTACAGCAAATTAAAAAGAAAATAATAATTTCTCTCTCTCTCTCATACAGAAAGAAATAGTACGGAGAAATCCCACGATATCTTTTATCCAGTTCTCTCAATAGTAACATCTTGCAAAAGTATATTAAAAATATAATTAGCATATTGACATTAAAACAGTCAAGATATCAAGTGTTTTTATCACAAGAATTGCTTGCATTCCTCATGATGTCCTTTTTTCATAGTTACACTCCTTCTCTCCATAACTCTTGGCAAAGACTAATATGTTATCCATCCTTTTAAAAATTTTTCTAGAGGGGGGACCAGCAGATGGCATAATGGTTATGTCATTGGACTTTCACGTATTCAACTGCTGGGCTCCCATGTAGTCAATCATGTAGTCCTGGACCCAGCAGCTTAAAACACACACTCTGTGTGTGTGTGTGCCCAAAAAATCCCAAGGGGAAATTGGAGGGGAAGGGATTGAGGTATGGCCATCCTCCTTACTCTTAGGGGTGATTTCTTGCTTTCTGTCTCTCTGGCGAGGGCACACTCCCTATAATAAAAAGTCTCTATTTTTTTTTCTTTTCTAGAGGGTATGCACTCACCAGAGAGAGAGGTTGAGAGAGAGGTCGAGAGAGAGGTCAAGAGAGAGAGATTGAGAGAGAGAAAGACAAAGTACCTTCCTATAAGGCATGGTCATGCCACAATCTTTTCCTCTGTATCTCCTTTTGGCATTTGGAGCATGCATGCACACATGCTTGGCATGCTTTTCAAATTGCTGGGTCCGGGACTCAGACTGTGCAGTTGGCCATGTGAGATCCAGCTGCCTTAACCTTCTCACTACCAGTTGGCCTTTGTTACTCATTTTTAATACTTATGCCATTTCCAGAATATTATGTTAATGGAATCAAACAACTTGTAACTTTTTAGGATCATCATCTTTTACTCGGCATAATCCTTTGGAGATTTATCCCATTATAGATGTACTGCTCCTTGCTTAACCATTCACCCACTGAAGGACATCTGGTTGTTTCAATTGATAGTTTGAGGCTGTTACTAATAATACTGCTATAAGCATTTGCATACAAATTTTGTGTGAGCATATGTTTTTATTTCCATGAGATAAACAACCAGGAATACAGCTACTGAACCACATGATAGTTGCATGTTTAGCTTTTAGTGTTACTTTTTAAAAAATTGCTAAACTTGGCTACCAGAAAATTGTGTAATGGTTATGTCGCTGGACTCATACATAGGTGACCTCGGGTCAAGTTCCTCCACGTAGTTGATCACAGGTCAAGTCCCAGACCCAGTGCCTTAAAATACACTGGACGCGTATGCGTACATGCTCAAAATCCTGAGAGGAGAATGGAGGAGAAGGGATTGCAGAAATGGTCATCCCCCCTGGGGGGTGATTTCTCACTTTCCATCTCTCTGTCTCTCCAGCAAGCACCTGCACGCTATAATCACCAAACTTTATATATGAATATACAATTTTATATTCTTACCAGCAAGGCATGAATGACCCAGTTATCTTTACATCTTCACAAGCATGTTGTATTGATGTTATTATTATTTTTTTAACTTTGGTCATTCTAACAGGTATGCAATGATATCTTCTTGCAGACTTAATGAAGTCGAAACACCTTTTCATGGTATTTGTGTTTCTATCTGTGTATTCTCTTCAGTGAACTATCCCATGTGTCTTTTGCCCATTTTCTAATTGGATTGTTTAATCTTTGTGTTTGTTCATGCATTTCACTAGTATATAATTTTCCTTGTATGAACGTATCACACATTACTTAGTGGAGTCTATTCGTTGGAAGGATAGAATATGATTCTTTGAAAAGACTGATGTGACCAGCAGTTAGCGTAATAGCTATGTTGCTGGACTCCCACATAGTCGACCACAGTTCACGTCCTGGACCCGGTGGCTTACAACCCACGCCGGGTGCGTGTGCGTGCATGCCCAAGATCCCGAGAGGAGAATGGAGGAGAAGGGATTGCGGCGTGGTCATCCCCTCTGGGGGGGTGATTTCTCGCTTTCTATCTCTCCGTCTCTCTCTGTCTGTCTGGCGAGCGCACGTGCCCTATAGTAAAACCCTCTAAAAAAAAAAAAAGACTCATATGAAGGTCAAAGTGTAAACACAGGAGCAAAGCTGGAAACTAGTATGTGCTTATAGAGAGAATCCATATGTGAAAGTTGGCATGGGAAATGGCCATATTCAGTAATTCTCACATTGACTGATATTTGAGTAGGTCCTATTTGAGGGCTTTTGCAAATCCTTTGCTGTGAATATTTTTCTTCGTTACTGGAAACAAAACTAAGTCTCACTCTAGAGAACACATGAAGGAGGAATGTAGTTAATGTAATAGAGAATTGATGGCGTTTCATTTTACTTCAGATTATTATCTAATAGACACCTAATTTTACATCAGATTATCATCTAACATGGTTATACCAATGATTTTCCCACCAACATACAAAATCTTCCACTGTTTGTTTCATATCCATGGCAATTCTCAGTATTTGTTTTCAGTTTTGCTCAATACTTGGCTATGGGATACATTTTTGGTTTTTTTTTGAGAGGTTTTTGCTATAGGGCGTGTGTGCTTGCCAGAAAAAAAGAGAGAGACAAAGAGACAGAAAGCGAGAAATCACCCCCCGAGGGGGTGGCCACGCCGCAATCCTTTCTCCTCCATTCTCCTCTTGGGATCTTGGGCATGCACGCACATGCGCCCAGCGTGAGTTTGAGCCACCGGGTCCAGGACTCAAACCGTGGTCGACTACGTGGGAGTCCAGTGACATAGCCATTATGCTAACTGCTGGTCCCAGGATACTATTTCATTGTAGTCTTGGTTTGCATTATCCTAATCACTATAGGGGCAGAGCATCTTTTTAACGTTTTGTGGCCATTTGTATTCTTTTAGGTGTAATGCTTATTTATACCCTTTGCCCATTTGTCTCTATTCAGTAAATTGTAGTTATCTATCCACGGAGGCAGTAGTGTATTGTGTTTACAAACACAGGTTGTGAAGCTTAAATCTGAGCATGTAATCCTGGTTTATGAAAAGTCATACTATATGGGAGGAGAATCAACAGCAGAGGTGGAGATGTGAGACTTGATCATTTTGATTCCTCCTCATTTAAGAGAGGAAGCAACACTTGCATTGGCAGTGGAAGGTAGACGCAAAGGTCATATACAGAAAACTAAAACAAAAAATTACCGGTGTCATATTTATCATTAGATTATTCTCCTTGAAGTTAATGCTTTTCTAGAGAACTGGCACTCTACTCGCAAAGTGAGGATGTATTTTTTCCCTCCGTGCAGAGCTAACTAAATGACTTGCATGCAGCACTAT
This sequence comes from Tupaia belangeri chinensis, assembly GCF_000334495.1. NCBI lineage: Eukaryota > Metazoa > Chordata > Mammalia > Scandentia > Tupaiidae > Tupaia > Tupaia belangeri. The sequence continues at coordinate 23,072 of NW_006159518.1, read as the reverse complement.
GTCATGTTAATGTCCTTCTGTCTGTGAGATATGGTGATCATTTGAACATTCGTCATGTGAGAGAAGGGGCATAATGTTTTTCTAATGGAACATGTCAACAGATCTCAATGCCCTTCCTTTGCTTTAAGAACAGGCATCTTCGTTTTACCTGGTTATTTATGTGTCATGAATAACTCACCCCCTGACAACATTCTGCCTTTTTAATATTATCTCTTAAGTGTCAGACACCCTCAGCCAGGTTCCAGGAAGCGAACAATCACATCACATGCTCTAAGCTTTAATGCCTGACAGGATCTCATCATGGCTTGGCTATCAGTGAACACAGGCACAAAGTTCGGCCCATCCAAACAGAAAACGTGTGAGAGCAAATGCACAGGATGACATCTGGCACCAAGGGGAAGGGCATTGAAAGCAAACACAATGAGCACATCATTTAGGAAAGTAATGGAGGACGTATTTTGGGATGCGACATATATTACCACTGGTTATTTTTAATAAGAGCAAAATCAATAAATTTCATAGTTCTTCCTTTTCTGTGCTTTCCTTTTATGAAAGGTAAATAGAAAAAAATGTACTTAAAATTTGTTAAATGCTTTATAGTTCGAAAGCACATTCCCACTCTTGATTATAGCATTTTATGATCTTGAAAATGATTCACACTTCATATTATCACCATCATTTTATATATGTAGAAATAGCAGCTTGTATCGTAGATGCTAAATGATCTGCCCAAGGTGTGAGTACTAAGAGGCAGAGCGGGATTTGGATCTTGGTCTCTCCTTCCGGCGATGGCCAGGGATCATCTAGCACACCGAGAAGCCTACAGTGATGCTCTATTGGATAAAATTCACACTTTGAGAAATAAGCTGTGCAGGTCTCCTGACTGCCTTGCCAAAAAGGAAGAAAATGCACCCAAAGGCAAGAGTAATCCCTATGTTTAGGGGACGGTGTTATCTGAAGGTGGAGTCTGTCTATGCATTGAAGAAAAGAACATATGACTCCTTGAAAAGACTCAAAAGGGGTCAAATGGAAGCGAAGAGGTCCTGCTGGGGTGCTGGAGGCAGTGGGGCACCACTGCATGATGTTGCGGCCATGTTGAAGACCCCGAGCAGGGATACTGGATCAACATCAACACATAGGCTGTACCCTAGGGTGTGGCCGATATCCTAGCTGGCTGGAAGATTCAGAGGGTGGGGCAGGTTGCAGCATAATGAGGTCCTCTTCGCAGTGCCCCCCTCACAGTCCCATCTGTCTTAATAAATACATAAATAACTACTTAAAAACAACAACAAAAACTGAAGCAAAGGAGTGATATTGGGAACTACAATATGCATAGAGGGAGAAGTCATGTGTGAAAGTCTGACATTTAATTTTCCTTTTGTACTCTGAGTGAAGTCATAGCCTGCTTCTAGTTTTGTTTCTCTTCCTATGTTCTAAAATTCTAATTAGGTTCAATCCTTCTGTAAAATCTACAGCATGCACATAAGCGTTGTATGGATGTTTTTGTTTTAAAATAATGGATAGAACCAAAGGAAAATGTAGTCTTCCTTTCATCAGACCTTTGTTGAAACTAGCATGGTAATTATAACAGATTATCAAGCCAGGGGGCTCAGAGTCCCAGATAGTAACTAGAACAGAAAAATCAACAGTCAAAACTATTGCTGGGAGCATCAGGGAAAGTACACTGAAAAGCCATTTGCCGAGGAGAAGCAGATCCCAGCAAACAACTCAGTAATGGATATAAAATAATCTCAAAAATACAGGAGAATGGGGATCCAGCAGTTAGTGTAATGGCTATGTCCCTGGACTCCCACGTAGTCGACTGTGGTTCGCGTCCCGGACTCGGTGGTTTGAAACTAACGCCGGGCGCGTGTGCGTGCGTGCCCAAGATCCTGAGAGGAGAATGGAGGAGAAGGGATTGCGGCGTGACCATCCCCTCTGGGGGGTGATTTCTCGCTTTCTGTCTCTCTCTGTCTGTCTGGCGAGCACACGTGCGCTCTAGCGAAAACCTCTCCAAGAAGAAAAAAAAAAATACAGGAGAATGCTGGTACTTCAGAGGGGAGGAGGAAGAGGACTTTCTAGTTAAACCACCATAAGGGTAATGGTTTTGTTCAGGCCTCCTTCTATATTCTACTAATAGTGCTAACTTCTTTCACCAAAAATAATGAAGATGTTATAAGTATTCTTATCAAGTTAATATTAAGATCATTAGGATAATGTTGTACATATATGCAAACCACCAGTACCTCATTTCAAATAAAAATTATTTCTATAAATTTTGCCCTTTGGAGAATTAGTTTTTTTTATGCCATTATGAAATATGTGTATAATAAGATGCTAGTTATCTTCGTGATTGCATATATAGCCCACGTATTTCTGTGGATGTATTTGCAGGAAATTAAAAGTAAAGGGATTTAATAAGTTTGCTTTCTCTTTTTTTTTTGTATTTCCAGAGAGATAACCAACCATATATGAGAAGGTAAAGATGGATGAATCAAGTCCCCTTCTGGTTCTAGATATTCAATTGACATTAAATTTGACAGAATTCTTCTGAAGTGCTGTCTTTTAAAATAAAGCAATTATTCATAAACAAAATTTTAAGTAATGTGTATTGTGTACAAATAAAATGTAGTTTTAGAGTGATCACTTTTCCTAGAAAGGTAAGAAAACAAAATGACTTCATGGTTTAGATCTGTCGGACTTTCTAAAAAAAATTAGCATTTACAGTACTATTCACTGTCTGGCTATGTTTGCATTAATAAAATTTAACTACAAATGTAAGTGTCTAAGTTATTTTTTTATTTCATATATTTGTGGCTGGAAAGTTTGGAGGAAAAAATGAGATATTTTCAAGCAAGCATCATATATTAGAAACTTCGAATATGAAATAGAAGATATTACATCTTAGCCAAAGACAAATTACCTGAAGCTCCAGGTCAATACTCTGCCCTTAGTCATTCTGTAAAGTACAAAAGCATTGTAACTACTAATAGATCTCTTTAAAATTACTGTATGAGCTTTTCAAATGATGTTTATTATTACATGAATAGAACAGTAGCAATAAAAAAGCATAAATGCATTCTAAAATCACTAACTGTATATCTGTAAAAATAAAACTGTTCAAAATCTCTCCACATTTAAGTACACACAGTAAATTGCGAAAGTTTTATTTATATGCTTCCATCATACTTTGTGTTCAAATGGAGAAACAAAATGAAAAAGGAAATTGCTTCTTTAAATTTTTGACTATTTATACTCTTAATTTATCTTCTGCTTAGACATTTTAAAAATACTCCAAAGAGGGGCCAGCAGGTGGCATAGTGGTTAAGGCACTAGATTCCCACCTGGCCCACTGTGGTTTGGGTCCTGGACTTAGCGGCTTGAAACTCACACTGGGCACGTGTGCATGTGTGTCCAAATCCCAAGAGGAGAATGGAAAAGAAGGAATTGTGTCATGGCCATGCCCCCAGGGGATTCTTTCTTTCTTTCTCTCTTCTGACTCACCAGTGAGTACACAAGCCCAATAGCAAAAATCTCTCTAGAAAAAAAAATTCATAGAAACAAAATTGTTTCACAAAAAGCTTAACTTGCTTAGTGCCATTTAAATTAGTATTTTAAGGGGGACAGCAGGTGGCATAGTGGTTAAGGCACTGAATTTTCACATGGCTAACCATGGTTTAAATTTTGGACCTGGCCTGGCAGATAGAAAGTCATGTCAGGCACCTGTGTGTGCATGCCCCAAATCACGAGGAGAATGGAGAAGAGACTTCAATGTGGCCGTTCCGTGTGTGTGGTAGGGGGAGTTGATTTCCCACTTTTCCTTTCACTGTCTCTCTCTCTCTCTTTCTTCAGTAAGGGCATGTGCCCTATGGCAAATCATAAAAAAAAAAAATTATGATTAAAAACATGTATGCATTGTTTTTATGCATGCCTATATTCTACAAAGCAATTATTCTTCATTTAGTTCTAAAACTGTCAACAAAGTTGTTATTCCTTATAATTTGAGAATTTTCTGAAAAATAAGGAAAATTCCCAAAAAAGACTAAGGAATTTTCTCTCCATTGTCTCATAACAAAGAACTGTAGGCACCTCTAACTTTGGTAAGATTTTATTTGCTGAATGACCCCCAGTGAAGTCAAAAAGAGTCAAGATAACTCATTAAAACTATGACCCTTAAAATCCTTAGGGCTCATGAATGCTGATGAAAAGAAATCTATGAATTCACATAAAAATATTATTTTACCCTTCTTTTTAACCTCTAGTCTCTCTGTCACTTCAATTGCTAGCACTCAGAATAATGATCCCTCAGCTCAGAAATCTGAAGCAGTATGCCTTCTTGCCACCCACAGGTTAGCAAAAAAGAGGAGAAAGCAATGTATAATCATCATCTATGGGTTGTAGTAAATGACACATTATGAATGGAAAATATAACTTATCAGTGTTTTTAACCCATAACAAAGTTTTCAACGAGTTGTTCATGTACGTTTTTTTTTCTTTCTTTTTTTCTTTTTTGGAGAGGGTTTTTTGTTTGTTTGTTTTGTTTTGTTTTTGCTATAGGGCATGTACACTCACCAGACAGACAGAGAGAGAGAGACAGAAAGCAAGAAATCACCCCACGGGGGGATGGCCACGCCGCAATCCCTTCTCCTCCATTCTCCTCTCGGGATTTTGGGCACACATGCACACGTGCCTGGCATGAGTTTAAGCCACTGGGTCCAGGACTCAAAACAGTGGTCTACTACGTGGGAGTCCAGCGACATAGCCATTACGCTAACTGCTGGTCCCTTCATGTGCTTTTTAAAAATTATTATTAATTTCCGAGAGAGAGTAAGTAAAAGGAGAGGAATACACACCATACCTTGATCCACTCCTCTCCACTTCTCTAGCCAGCCAAGATCATGAGCATGCCCATGGACCCACCAGGAGTGTTCAGGTTGACTGGGGATTCAAATCCAGGCCTCCCATATGGCTCCAGTATCATGAACAGCACTCCACCATGTACAGCACCATGCTCAGACCCATTAATGAAATTTGCAATGGTAATGTCTTCACAGATATGGTCTAATCTCTTTCTTTTTTTCTTTTTTGGAGAGGGTTTTTTGTTTGTTTGTTTTGTTTTGTTTTTGCTATAGGGCATGTACACTCACCAGACAGACAGAGAGAGAGAGACAGAAAGCAAGAAATCACCCCACGGGGGGATGGCCACGCCGCAATCCCTTCTCCTCCATTCTCCTCTCGGGATTTTGGGCACACATGCACACGTGCCTGGCATGAGTTTAAGCCACTGGGTCCAGGACTCAAAACAGTGGTCTACTACGTGGGAGTCCAGCGACATAGCCATTACGCTAACTGCTGGTCCCTTCATGTGCTTTTTAAAAATTATTATTAATTTCCGAGAGAGAGTAAGTAAAAGGAGAGGAATACACACCATACCTTGATCCACTCCTCTCCACTTCTCTAGCCAGCCAAGATCATGAGCATGCCCATGGACCCACCAGGAGTGTTCAGGTTGACTGGGGATTCAAATCCAGGCCTCCCATATGGCTCCAGTATCATGAACAGCACTCCACCATGTACAGCACCATGCTCAGACCCATTAATGAAATTTGCAATGGTAATGTCTTCACAGATATGGTCTAATCGATAAAGTAAATCCATAAATAGATTATCTAATTCATATAAAGAACAGTAATTCTGCCAAGTTTACTTTTAATAGCTTTCTCTTTTTTCTATTTTTGAGGGATTATTATTGACCACAACATGATTTTAAATTAGGACCACAAAAAGTCTTTTTATATAGAACTTACATTCTTTATAGATTATATAGGTCAGCCCATTGTTAGCCTCCATTCAAAACTTTTCCATGGAGCTTTAACTTCTTTATAATTCTTTTTATTATATGTTTATATCTATTTCTCCCCATTTGTGTTTGAACTCCTTTAAATATGAGGAATTTGTCTTATTTTTTCTTACAGGTATTTATGTCTACAGTGAGCCACTTATCATAGAGGAAACAAAAATAGATTGTACCTGTACCCTACCTTCAGGACAATGGTAGAAAGAGGCAAGGGCCAAAAGAGAGAACATTTAGGTTGGGTCTACAAAAAAAAAATTCAGAATGTGGATATGCCAAGGGGTATGTGTATGTGTGTGTGTGTGTGCTTGTGTGTGTCTGTATCCTGGTAGAGAGAAAAAGATAGGGGTGGAGAGAGAATCAATCCAGGTGTCAGAACACAAATGGCTTTTAAAGAGACATCAATAAGGAAAAGATATGGATAGAAGTATAAAAGATTAATATGTATGGATAAGGTGTGGTTTAAATTTACTTGGTAGGAATTACCTTAAGGCAACAACTAAGTTTAGCAATGGTGTTAAGTGGAAAATCTTGCTCTACGAGAAGGTAAAGAATCATGTCCCTAATAGGAGAAAGAGGGCTTAGAACTCACCACAGATGGGACTTGGTGAGAGGCAAGTAGAGGATCTACTATTCATTGTTTTTTAAAATGAATTTTTAAAATAATTATGTAATTTTTATTTATCTTTTTTTTCTTTTAATTTGACCAAAAAGAGGCAGAGAGAGAAAGAAAGGGAAAGTGAAAAAGCAAGGCACCAGGTCCAGGACTTGAACTGTGGTCGGCCATGTGGGGCCACCACCTGCTGGTCCTTTACTATTCATTCTTAAAAAAGGCCAATATAGCCCCCAAAGTCCAAAGTTTGTTCTTAGTAGAGTACAATCTTAGATATTCTAATGGGGTGTGGCCTTCCAAGCCCTATGTTCTCAGAAAAAATCATATTCTTCTGCATGTAATCTTGTTGGCTTTTCTTGGGTATCTCATGAATAGCATTGATAGGGAGTTCTTGAAAATTATACACAGTGTATAGAAGATGACTGCTACCAAATGTTGCCAAGTAGATTGCTGTGACTGGAGAACCCCCTCTTATTTGCTTGCTCAATCAAAGTCATATTGCATGAGGTAGCTAGTATGCACCTATTAAATTAGGACCACAAAAATAGTCTTTTATACAGAACTTACATTATTTATGGATTGCATGGGTCAGTCCATTGTTAGGTTCCATTCAAACATTTTCCACAGATCTTTATCATTCTTTTCATTATATGTTTATATATATATATTTTCCCCATTGATGTTTAAGCTTCTATTAACTATCTTGTCAATGCCATTCACTTATGTTTAATCCTTAGTGACTTCATGTGCAACTTGAGTTATGGGAATTAAATAAAAACTTTATATTTTGTTAATTCTACCAGAGTTAATCAATGCATCATTTTTTTTATAGTCATTGCTGGAAAGAAAATAATACTGATGTTTGACTAAATATCTAGAAGCAAAGTTAAAAATTGTTTTCTTACATCAAACAAAAAGTAAAAGTTCATTAAAGTGGGGCCAGCAGGTGGTGTGGTGGTTAAGGTGCTGAACTCCCCCATGGCTGACCGCAGTTAGAGTCTGAGATCTGGCAGCTTGAAATTCACACGGGGTGTGTGTGTGTGTGTTTGTGTGCCCAAAATTCCAAGAGGAGAATGGAGGGTAAGGGACTGTGGCACAGTCATGCCCTCCTGAGGGGTGATTTCTCAGTGAGCAGATGAGCCCTATGGAAAAAACCTAGGGAAAAAAAGTTCATTAAAGTAACCTCTCAGCATTTAATTTTTTCAATTGCTTTTGTTCTGCTGTTTTAAATAAACAGTTTTAAATTACTTTTATTTATTTTTAAAAAACATTTTAATAATCTTATTTATATCTTCCTTGAATGAGACAGTGAGATCATACTACCAGTATGCTCTTGGTGCCATGATCTACTCCTAGCCCCAACCAGCTCCATATCATGGGTATGTACATGCCCCCTTATTCATGGAGGTCTCTGGATGTGAACCTGGATCCTGTCCATATGGGTCGGCCTCACAGAGTGCAGTGCTTAACTGCTGTGCCACTATCTAGCCCCAAAATAGCCTCAAATTCAGTTGCACTGTTATTACTTGTGTTTATATAAATTGCCAATTTCCATATGTAATTTGATATATTTAACTTACTTAATGTAAATATATTACAGAAGTTACTCAATAAAAATCATTATAAACCTAAGTGAAAGCTAAAGAAAATAAGTAGAAACAAAAATTAGAAAAACATAATTATATATAATGAATACATAAAAGCAATACTGTGTTAAATACAAGAAGAGAAGCATAATAGCAATAATATCAGTTATCAAATGTATGATATAAACTGTAAAGAGTAAAATAAATGTTTATTATAATCAATATTCTATTCTTAATTACTATCTGAACATTGGCAAATTCAGGGTATGTTCGGTGTACATGAGGCATCGCTACTTTTATGAATTCTCTCATATAAAATGCTCTCTTCTTTCCTCTATTTATTGAAACTGTACTTGTCCTTCTAGATCCAGTTCACATTTCTCTTATTTCCTCTAAGCACTTTGAGTCCATAAATATTTTAATAGCTTCTGAATTCCTAGAATATTAGATGGTTTGTTCTATATAGTTGATATTTATTTATGTACTATCTGTTCATACTCTTTCATCCAATTAACGCATATGATGTGCTTAATACCTGCTACATGCCAGGCAGTATGTCATGTGTTAGAAAGAGGAAAGTAAACAAAGCAGATCCAGTATGCACGTCATAAAAGCTCCCTAGTAATTGGAGAAAAGAACTTTCCACGGAGCCAATCATCATGCCAGGAGACAAAGACTCAGTGATATGGGAACATGTTGCCACTTACCCCAGATTCATTGCATGAACCTCAGAGAGGTTCCAGTGCCAATAACACAGCACAGAAGTCATAAGCCACTTCTCAAAATAAAAGAGAATTCAGAAAGAGGACAACAAACTATCAAATAGCATTCAAATTCCAAAGGGACAGCTCTTACAGTTCTGGTAGAAAGATAAACAGTTAAATTACTCTAAACTCAGAAGATTCATGAGAGTAAGGAGTCTTTGGGAGTGTATCTGTTCGAATGCATTTATGGAAACAAGGGTGAGGAGAGCTGGGCTTGAGCTGGAAATGCAATACCTGCAGTCCTTAGTGAAAAAGGATTGTAAGAAATAGATAGTGTATGTACCCAAATGCTCAGCTTCTCTTTCTTTATAGCTTTACATAATCCTATCTACAGAGAAGGAATCACAACAAAATTTGCAAAGATCTTTACTGATACAAATAGAGTATTATACTTTGTATACTTTACTAATAGAGTATTAGAAAATATTTCCTATTTATTTATTTATTTATTTATTTATTTATTTGGAGAGATTTTCACTGTTGGGCACGTGCGCTCGCCAGACAGACAGAGAGAGACATAGAGACAGAAAGCGAGAAATCACCCCCCAGGGGGGGTATCCCTTCTCCTCCATTCTCCTCTCGGGATCTTGGGCACACACGCCCACTGTGAGTTTAAGCCACCAGGTCCAGGACTCAAACTGCAGTCGACTACATGGGAGTCCAGTGACATAGTCATTATGCCAACTGCTGGTCCTGAGAAAATATTTCCAATTTCTTTAAAAAGGTGAAAAGATACACTAATCTAGAAAATGTAAGTTTAACTCTAAATATTTCTTCACTGTTAAGAAGTAAGTTTTAAACATTTGTTTTAATTAAAATTCTCCCAAAAGGTTACAAATAAGATGGTTTTTACATAATCATCTCTTATATAACTAAGTCTTCTCTTAGGTAGTTAGCTAAGCTAATTGCCATTTTAATTGCTTTTTAAATCATATATAAAGGGTGAATCACAAGGGTTTTCTCTCTACTCCACTCTGTTCTATAATTGGTGCAAACAAGTCACCAATCTTATAGTGGCATCTGAATCAGTGATGTGATTCACTTAGAGCAGTCAGCCAATGGATAAGCAATTCTAAACTATTTTGGTTAATGCATGTGTTGAAAACTCCAGCAAACACATGAAAAGAGTAGACATTAAAAATTAATTGATGTGGGGACCAGCAGGTGGCATAATGGTTGGACCCCCCCCGCCCCCCAATGTGATCGACCATGGTTCAAGTCCCAGACCCAGTGGCTTAAAACTCATGCCAGGCTTGTGTGTGTGCATCCCAAAAATCTTGAGAGGAGAATGGAGGAGAAGGGATTGTGGTGTGGTCATCCCTCTTGGGGGGTGATTCCTCACTTTTCATCTTTCTGTCTCTCTGTCTCTTCATTGAGCACATGTGCCCTATAGGAAAAATCTTTCTTAAAAAAAATAATTGATGTGAAATTATAAATGTCATGAAGAGTTACTAGCATGTGCTAAAAATAATTACAGGAAGAGTAACCATTTTTGGAAATGCTTGGGACCAGAAGTGTTTTGAATCTTGCATTAAAAAAAAAAGTCTTTGAAATGTTTGCATATATATGATAAACTTTGAGGATGGAACCCAACTCCAAAAATAAAATTCATTTATGTCTCATATACACCTACACATACAAGGTCTAAGGTAAATTTATGTAATATTTGTGTATCGAAGTGTCGTGACTGCAAGTTGTCATATAAGGTCTGGTGTGGAATTTTCCACTTGTGGTGTTATGTTGGCATTTAAAAAGTTTCAGATTTTAAGCATTTTGGGCTTTTAAATTAAGGATGCTCAATCTGTATAACTTTCCAGGCAACATATTAGAAAAAGGAGGAAAGAGGGACCAGCAGTTAGCGTAATGGCTATGTCGCTGGACTCCCATGTAGCGGACTGCAGTTCGAGTCCCGGACCCAGTGGCTTAAACTCACGCCAGGCGCTTGTGTGTGTGTGCCCAAGATCCCAAGAGGAGAATGGATGAGAAGGGATTGAGGGATGGCCGTTCCCCCTGGAGGGTGATTTCTTGTTTTTGGGTTTTTTTTCTGTCTCTCTGGCAAGCACACACGCCCTATAGAAAAACCTCTCCAAAAATAAGAAGGAAAAAGGAGAAAAGGGAATATTTTTGCCATGATAAATTTGTTTAAAACAGTTAAAATGCAAATATTATCAGTAAACAAGCAAGAGTTGAATTGAAATTAACTGTCTCTCAGGATTTTTCCACAGAACAGCTTTGTATACAATGACTACACCTAGGGATTTTCTGTGGGCAAATGAACAGTAACCATGTGAAGCAATTGGTCAATCATGTCTTCAACTAAGTAAGCTATAATACTGTTTTTTTCTTCTCTTCCTTCTCTCAGATCTCGTAATACAGAAAGTCAACGGCTGCTATGACTTTTTATGGCAGTTGGACAGACACTCCAGAAGCTGGGTGACACGTTTCTCAATATATTTATTAATCCACTAGCAGCAGGTTTGGAAGCTGCTGACTCTGCCTGGCTGCAGGCCTGATGTCTAGTCGGCTGAAATAGCTCCTTGCTGTGACAGCACCTTGGCCCATTTACACTTGGTCTTCTCTAGACTTGGCTCTGATAGAACGTTGTCTTCAGTGATTTTACAGGTTCCAATTTTGGGGAGCTGAAGTTGCTTTTTCATAAAAACAAAACAAAAAGAAACAAAAAACTTGAAAACTCCTACACAGAAAAGGCACATTGATTTTTTTTTTTTTAAGAGAGATTTTTGCTATAGGGAGCATGTGCGCACCAGAGAAACAGAAACAGAAAGTGAGAAATCACCTTCCAGAGTGGATGGTCATGCCACAGTCTCAATCAAGCTCATCAACAAACATGTTATTGTCAGCAAATAATTTTCCATTTCTTGTTTTCTGTACGTTTTGCTTTTTTCCCCGCATCCTTGATTCCCTATCTCTTACCCTCTGCGATCTCCCACTCTCCTCCCACACTGTCTCTGGTATCTATGTTTGCTTTCTATACTGTTTTTCCCCCACATTTTATTGAATTACTAAAGACCTTAATTAATCTAAATATTTTTATAGCAAACACAGCTGATATATACATTTCCATGAACACAAGTCTAACTTTA
>NW_006159518.1:0-11038 GCF_000334495.1 Tupaia belangeri chinensis | reverse complement strand
CCAATAGATATTTTTTTCCTGAAACTTTTTTTTTGTAACTTAATTTACATTCTTTCCATAAGCATCATCACAGCATACAAAATGTGATTTACCATCCAGAATATACTGCATAGTGACTTAATCATGCATATTATAAAAAAACTTTTCCATTTCTAGTTCCTAGAATTATTTTTACCCCTCTTTCTGACCCTCTGTCCTTTCCCACCCTCTTCTCACACTATCTCTGGTGTCTACAATAGTCTTCCATTCCTTTCCCACCCACCTTGTATTGATCACACAATTTCTTACATAATCTAACTACTTTCAATGGTGAGTTCACTCGTTACTATTAAGAAAACCAGTTTTAACTTGAATCAAAGAAATGCCAAGGAACTTTGCTTAAGCTGCTGGGTCTAGGACTTGAACCATGATCTACTACATGGGAGTCCAGCAACAACATAACCATTATGCCTTCTTGGTCCCTCACATTGATTTTCTTAATAAATAATCATAAATACTGAACATACAAGATAGATACCTTTATAAAAACTAAAAATTCTCCAGGCTTCTTTTATGTAGAATATTGATTTTCAAGAGGCTTATACCAAGTGTGGGAGAAATACATCTTCAGTTTTACTAACTTCAGCTAAAATTTGGTATTGTCAATATGTAAATTCAGCCAACAGATCATAGGCACTGGAGGTAGCTGTGACTCTCTAACCGATAGGAGTAAATAATGTAAGATTATAGTTCTGTGACTATCTTAAAAAATATCATTTATACGTACCACTCTTTTGAAACAATAGTTGTTATTTCATCCTCTATTAGAATCTGCTTAACATACATTTAATGGGTCACAGTCAGTTATGAATTTTTAACAATATTTTAATAAGTGGTATTAATTTATACTAATTCATTCTATCTTTGCCAACATTAAAATGCAGCTATTACATATGATTTTTGAATTTTGAATTAGATATGATGAAGAGTGATTTAGATAAATATGGTATCATTAATAGATGCTGGTAAGCTAATTTAGAAAACAAACAAAACTGCTGAAATTGATGAGCACAGAGAATCATCTCTCCTCTCTAATGTGTGAAACAGACCAGTGGATTTATTAATATGTAGATATGGAAATCTCTAATTTGTATAATTTCAAAGCCCTGGAAAACTTTGATGGACAAGAGTATCTCTGCCTCTAGGGTATAAGAATATCTTAAATTCGAATAGTTGAGTGGAGTGCTTAAGAGCATGGATATTGGAATTAGAATTGGCTTTTAATCCTGATTATACCATTTGCTACTTATGTGACCTGGGTCTCAACTTCGTGATCTGTAAAATTAAGGGGGAAATAAAAAAAAAAAACCTTCAGTGTAAATTTATTTTGAAGATTAAATGAGGTAATATAAAATTCAGCACACTATATACAAAAAGAAGGATCAATCAATAGATGGAAGCTATTCACCAAAATGGTAGCACTTAAAGAATAGCTTTGGAAGTAAAATAGAAGCAACAGTGGTGATCAGATTATTCTTTTCTTTGTTTTAGGTTTTTGCCGTAGGGCACATGTGCTCACCAGAAAGAAACATAGAGACAGTGAGAGGGAAAGTGGCAAATCACCCTTCAGAGAGGATGGCCACACACAATCCCTTCTCTATTCTTTTCCTGGAACTTTGGGCATGCATACACACATGCCCGGCATGATTTTTAAGATGCCAGGTCCAGGCCTCACCCAGCACCATAATCACTGCGCAACCAGCTGGCCACGGTAAAATTGAAATTATTATAAAGAACTGACCATAGGATTCTCCTGTAAAGTAAAAACTCCTGGGGTCAGATAACTCAGAGGTTAGCAGCTTAGCACAAACCCATTTGTTTTTTTTTTTTTTTTTTTTTTTTTGGAGAGGTTTTTGCTATAGGGTGCATGTGCTCGCCAGAGAGATAGAAGAGAAACAGAAAGAGACAGAGAGACAGAAAGTGAGAAATCATCCCCCAGGGGAATGGCCACGCCGCAATCCCTTCTCCTTCATTCTCCTCTAGACATCTTGGGCACACATGCACACGTCCCGGCATGAGTTTAAGCCACTGGGTCTGGGACTCGAACCATGGTCGACTACATGGAAGTCCAGTGACACAGCCATTATGCTAACTGCTGTTCCCTGCAAACCATTCTTTATGCCAACAAAAAGACTCTGGGGCACTGGCTGCTTAGCTGTCCTTCTGGTAGTAGGAGAGGCACTGGGAGAGGTAAAGGACTGGGAAAATAAGTTAAAAAGAAGACTCTCATTTAGTCAAAATTATGCCTGGAACAAACATTGCCATATTATCCAAAAAGATTTTTAAAAATTATTGTATATAAACCAGGGCATAGTGATCTCATGGCAATAAATTCTGGATGTATTAATATTTTTCACGACTTCAGCTTGAAATGCAAAAATCAATTCATTAGCTTGGTCAAGCGTAATAGTCCAGTATAGCCAAAGTTGTGCAGACTGAATTATTATGGGGTTGAAATGACTCTTAACAAGCAAGTAAGTTTAAGGCACTACAATTAATTTTAATAGAGTCCAACTATTTTATTTATACGACAGCTTGAGAATCAATTTTCCTCTCTAGATCTTATGTATCCCTTATAGCTCTCTGTATCTTTCTCTTGGAAATTAAGTAAAATGCCAACAATGTACCTAAAATAATGTTGAATATTCAGTGGATCGAAGAAATCAAAATAAACCTAAGTCTGAAAATCTATCTAACAGACATGTGTAGTTTTAGCAACTCGTTATAAATTCAGGAGTAGCTTGGTGGTGAGCAGGTGGGCAGGTGATGACGTAGTGGCCGATTGGGAGGAATGGAGAGAGTCCCTACTGGGAAGTTAGTTGACCTTTGCACCCAACTAAGGCTCAGTGTTCACCAGGTTGAGAGTAAAAGCAGGCTCAGAATGACCACAGTGACCAGAAGAAATTGTCCTTCTCTTAGGTCATTTGACATTTTCTACAGCCTACTGGGAACAAAATCTGTACTACCACACCCCAAATGACAAGCATTAGATAGAATTTCCAGAAAGTCAAGGAGATAAACCCCAAGTTCAAAGTAAAAAATATTCAGTTCATATTCTAACTTTTTTCTTAAAATACCATGTGAGCCAAGGGAAGACATATAACATGTTATTCTTACTTCCTTCATCTGCAAAATGAATAGCTTAGATGAAATGCATTTGGAAGGACCAACGGCTCTAAAATTCTCTCAACCACTGAAACAACATAAAGCAATGCACTAATTTAATTATGGTCTTTCAGCATAACTAGGTTGCTCTATCGGGAGGGCTCTCCTGAAATACATTATTTTTCTCCACTTCTGGCTTGAATATATTATGCTTTCTACCATGACTACATAAAGGATAGTCTGAATGCCTTCAATTAAATATATTCAAATTCCCTAAAGCATGCAGTCATCTTGATTAAAATATCAACAGTTTATTACAGATGAAGTAGTTTCAAAAGAGGACAATCAATGCTCTTCAGGTAGCAGGTGTTCCTGCATTTTGTTCAGAGAGCTAGCTAAAAAGATGCAAAGGTCTTTCATTTCTTGGAGAGGCTAAGTAGACTTTTACCTAAGAAAACAAATCATCAAATACAAAGTAAATTTAATAATTTCAAAATTATTTTTAATGTATTAAAATCTATATTACTAATTGTTAATTAACCCTATTACAAAACAAATAGCTAGAAAAATAAGTGAAATGGTGGAAGTAAAATTAAATATATTGAGCAAGTTAACTTTATTATTGTAAAAAGTTTACTCCTGAGTACCTGGGGTATTTTTGCTTTTGTTTTTGTTTTTTTTAGAGGTTTTTGCCATAAGGCACGTGCGTTCTCCAGAACGACAGAGAGAGACAGAGACAAAAAGCGAGAAATTCCCCCCCTCCCAAGGGGGACGGCCACACCACAATCCCTTCTCCTCCATTCTCCTCTTGGGATCTTGGACACACACACACACACACACACACACACCCGGCGTGAGTTTAAGCGACCAGGTCCAAGACTCCAACCCACCCCCTGCACATGCACATGTGCCTGGCGTGAGTTTAAGCCACCAGGTCCAAGACTCCAACCATGGTCTACTTCGTTGGGAGTCCAGTGATATAGCCATTATGCTAACTGCTGGTCCCCTGAGTACCTGTTTTATTTTTTACTTTAAATCTTAGGTGCTCTCAAAAGTAATGCATTTAAATTTGATGAAAAATTTAATACTGAAATGTAAATGAGTTAAAGGGGAGGTAAAAACAAGAAATGTTTTAAGAAGTATACTATTTAAAATATGCACTAATACTAAATTTAGAAAAAGGCACAACTCACTTATTTTAACTTAGATGATTAATATTTACATTTCCTCCATAGAAAGGCAGAAACCAAACTCATTTGTGTATCATTCTAATCTTAATTTCAGAACACCTGAGTTCAAGCCCTAGCTCATCTGCTATTTGTGGCCTTTGATTTACTACTCAGCTCATCAGAGCCTCAATGACTCACCCCTAAAATAAAGGCAGCAGGATAATGGAGACAGTCACCAGTTCCCACAGGCTGAATTCCACTCACAAATGTTAGCTCAGCTCAAGGTAGTGAATGAGAACTAAACATCTGCTTAATAAATTCTGGGACTCCGTAACAAATTAACTGTATAGTTTTTCAAATTATGTTATTCCTCTTGAAAAGGTTTAAGTACATCATCTTAGAATTATTTTCATTTGTAACTAAAACGTCAAACTCATGCCAGGCATGTATGCATGCATGCCCAAGATCCGGAGAGGAGAATAGAGAAGGGATTGCTGTGTGGCCATCCCCCCTGGGAGGTGATTTCTTGCTTTCTGACTCTGTCTCTCTTTGTCTTTCTAGCTAGTGCGCATGCCCTATAGCAAAAACTTCTGTCCCCTCCCCCCCAAAATTGTCAATTTCTCAATACAATGTTTTCTTACCTTGTTCTCATCTTGATTTAAGGCACAAAGATCATGTTAGTTTCAATTGCATATCCTTCATAAAAAGTAGCTTTCATATGACCGAAAGCAAGAACTATGAAGGAAAAGTATAATATACACAATATGTAAAAAGCTACCGATCTTTACTAAATATTCCCTAAAGCAACAGCTTTGCTTTGTGAAGTTTCTCTGAATTTACTCATTTATTTTAGGAGTAGTTTAAGAATCATATATCTCCATTCTAAGAACGATTATTCATTTTGCTTTTCTTAAAAAAAAGTCCCATACAATGTATACAGACCTCAGTAAAATTGATATCCATTTCATTATTAAAGTCAGTGTGGAAACATGGGAAAGGGAGTTGGGGATGAACACACGAGTACTGGATATAGAGATATCTGTGTTCAAATTCCTACTTTCACAAACTACGTATTTAGCTGTGAGGCAGCTAGGCTAATTCTGTTAGGTACTTTTTCTTTAATTTTAAAATTTTGTTATAGGGCATTTGTGTGCATGCAGGAGAGAGAGAGAGAGAGAGAGAGCGAGCGAGCGAGAGAGCGAGAGAGAGCGAGCGAGCAAACGCGCTAGCCACCAGGTCCAAGACTTGAACCATAATTAGTCATGTGGGAACCCAGTGCCTTAGTCACCATGCCACCTGCTGGCCCCCCGTGAGCCTTTTATCCCCTTTGGAAAAATGAAGTTCACACTCTTTAATCCAGAGGGTTATGTAAAAATTATATAAAGCAATGTAAGTGTTGATATTCCATAGATGACATATCCCGGCATGTATCATTGTCATGATCTGTATTTGGTAATCCCTCATATAAACTATGCTACCATTAAATAACTCCTCAATATTCACATAATTTTTTGTCTGATTGCATGTGTATATTCCTATCACAAATTCTTCAGATTAGACAAGAATGCCATGCACATAACACCCATGACTTCACAAGGGGTTTCCTTCAAAAGGAATGTCTAGAACCCCACAGTGGCCTCTGGAGGTCACCATTTTCTTGGTGCTTTATCTAGCAGTCCCTTCTCTGAAAGATCTGAGAGGGACATACAAAAACTAAACCTTCAATCTTGCTGTCAAGACCTTATGCGCCATCTGTTGCAATAAAATAATTATCAATTACCAGGCAGTGAGGAGGAATTGTTTCTAGACCTATGAAAGACACTCAGAAAAGGGTTCCTGATGGTAGGCAAAGGGAATGAAGCAAAGTTTGGGGAAAGGCTGGATCTTCCACATAGTGTTGGACTCAGTGTGGAGGGAAAAGAGGAAAAAATGCAGCATGGGCTTTCCTGGGAACAGGTGTTGCTCTGAGCCAGAACAACACTGAGGAGTAAAGAAAGAAAGAAATAATAGAAGGCAGAATCCTGGTCCCTATTGGGTTTGCCATCTGGCTAGGATGCTTTCAAACTAATGAGCAGGGTAAAATCCAGCATGGTTCCACACAGGCAGAGGACTAAGGAGTACTTTGTAGTGAGGAGCAAGAATATGTATCATATTAATCACCAAAATGAAATGATTGTCTTGGAATTCATGACTATGCAATAAACAAACATTACGAAAGATTTCTTTGCTTCACAATCAATATAAATAATAAATATATACTTGTTACTATGTGGGGATTTTTTTAATATGCAGTAGGAAGGCAGATGCTGTTGAGTTTCCATAGGAATCAACTGGAGACATCACAGGAGTGCTACATGATCTGGTAGGAAGCCTAATAGCTCAAAACAGTTTAATTTTACATTTCATAGTAATGAAGTGTGCTGCTATAAGACAGATAAAATGTAAATAAGATTGAAGCAAATAAAAGCACAGCCCAAGAGCAATACCAAATCCTTCATGGGATGCCTACCATGTAGTCCAGTATCATATTAGAAGGGGACAAGTGGAAACTCCCTGTGAGAACGTTAGGTGTTAAACTTTAGTAAGTTTCCATATTTCAATATAAGAATAAATCATTGTGATCATTTGCTACATGCATCTTTAGGTAGGCCTTCCTACATCATTATAGAAGAGTCCTAAATTACAAAGTCAATCTGATTTCTGAGAACACATGGTCTATGCAGACAGAAGCTGTTCTGACATCTGAGTTCCATGGTATTCGGGTCGGGTATTTTTCATCAGTGCTGAAGCACTTCACCAAAACTCATGTGTGATAAAATGCAATGGCCTCTGCATTACGTTTTAAAGTAAGCTTTCTTGGAATTCCAACTAGGTTCTTGAAATAAGCACACATTCACATTTCCTTTTTGCTGTTGGTTCAGTTTGCTAGAGTGAAGGTATTTGAACTAAATCTCATTAATATTAATATTTACTTTGTTATTTTGTTCCCCAAACACTGTCACTTTGTTATACTAAATTAAAGCTCTGACAGAAACATCCAATTAATCCTCAGTAAGAAAATGCATTACCGTGTCACAGTTAATAAGCAGTTCAATGTAATCATACCTTGATCATTCTCCTGAGCGGTTCGGTCCTTTGCACGGTGTGCTTAGAACCAGAATGTCTATTATTAGTTCCCTTAATGATTGCTCATATGTGAGAAAAAGAATGGATAGTTGCTCTCCTTTCAGATGTACAAATGATCTATTTTCTTTTATTATAATAAAAAAGATTGGAAAGGAAACAGCTACTTAAGAGGAAAAATGAATATGTCTTAGATGAATTGTGATGGCAAAAGGAGTTTCTGTGACTCAGTCATACTCAGAGGGTGTGACATGGAACTCAGAGCTGGTTCCCATGCCCTAAAGAGGGCTGGAGCAGCTGCTTGGGTTGAAAGGGGGCTTCCTCTGACCCAATCAGAAGAGTTATAACAGACTCCCTCAGGCTATGTGCTACCTGTAAGAATTCTCATAAGGCTCAGAGGCACTACAGGCCAAGATCCTACCTTAATGAGAACCTGAATGGATCCAGTGGCTTTTGCAGATATGAAATACCAGAAGCTCATGGTGCAGGCAGCGTTGGATTCTCGCCACACAGTGCTCTTGAAGTGTGCTTTGTCACCCCGAAGCCCCACTGGAGTAGCCTCCAGGTACATGAAGTGCCCTAGGAACAAGGACCATGTTCATACAGCAATGAAATAACAATGAGATTATTTTAGCTTTTCTATAATAGTTACAGTTTTTAATTGCATTTCATATCGTCTAAGCTGCCAAAGGCGTTTCCATTCGAAACCGAAAGGAAATCGAATAGCCTTGCCTCTAGCTCACTGACAGTACAATTTCCAACTGTCTGTGCTTCTAGCAGTGTTTCCCTGTGTGCAGGTGAACTGATCTGACAGGACATTTGTCATCAAATCTATAAAATAGTTACAGAAATCATTTCATGGACTCCCTGAACAGTCTAGTGATTGTAAAACAATGCAAATATTCCATTTGAAATTTAAATAAAGGAATACGACATGCTTTCAAAAATGCAGTCGTCTGTTAAGGGTATAAATAAAATACTGTGGGTTTTTTTGGTGCAACATGAGAGGAAAGATACTGAGTTTTATTCTTATGTATCGAAATGCTAGCACATTTCATATATGCAGGGCTGAGTGCTTGGTTGGGGTTTAGGTCTTCATTTCCCTGACGTGGTGAGCCTAACTTGGTTGGCTTGTTTTTCAAAGGCCTATAGAATTTCAGTATTTGGATATCTTTATCCTACTCTGGAACATCCAGGAATTCAGGATCCCTTCATCTTGCTAATGCCTTTTGTTCCTTGACCAATGAATCTGAATCTTGACCTTAGCTACTTACTACAAAAAGAGCCATGCCCACCACCCTGCACAGATGTGGCGTACAGTTACGTCGTCACAGCCTTCAACAGGTTTCAAACTCTTTTCCCTTCACATACATGATCTCGTTTGATCTCCACAACCCCTGTTAGGCACCCAGGGAGACGTTTATTCCCTCCACTTGACAAATGAAGAGTTTGAGAGTCTGAAAGTGAAATATCTGGCTACCGATCAAACAAGTGGCAGAATCCAAGGTTATTGATTACAGGTGTATGCCATTTAGGGAAGGGTATGACGGCAGCTTGTGTCATCACCTATCAACACAATTACTGAAATAGTGATTGATATTAGATTTTGACTACTCTTTGTTAGGAGCTGAGTTTTGTGCCTCCTATTTTACTCTGCACCCCCCCGCAAAAGGCAAAACAAAACAAAACAAAATCAAGCAACTATTAAAAAAAAAAAAAATCACACAAACACTGAAATCCTGACTCCCAGGCCTTATAAATATAATCTTATTCAGAAATAAGTTCTTTGCTGATGATCAAGATCATTAGGATAGACCCTAATCCAACATGACTATGTTCTAATCAAAAGGGAAATTTCAGACATAGAAACAGATATGCATAGAGAAAAGACAACGTTGAAGAGAACCACCATCAACAAGTCAAGGAATGTCTGAGGCTGCCAGAACCTAGGAGAGAGGCGTGGAAGAGGTAGTTCTCCCTCATGGCCTTCAGAAGGAATTGATACTGTAAACACTCTGATCTTGGGCTTCCAGGCTCCAGGATAGTGAGACAATAAATGACTGCTCTTTAAGCCAACGCATCCGTGGCCTTTGTCCTGGCAGTCCTAGAAAACAAATTCCCTCCTCTATGTTTGATTGGCATAAGTGTCAACATGGTGCCCTCTCCAGAGCTCCCCAGTTGCTGTCAGGGTAAACAACATGATGCTGTGAATGAGCACGGTTAGAGCAACTATAACAACTGAAAACCTACCATTTTCATTTCCAAGTGTGTGGTCTTTGGGAGGTCTTAGGCTTTGATGAGAGCCAAGCCCTAAAGCCCAATCAAAGTTTTCAGCCAGGGAGTTTTGCCAGCCACACCAGCCTTTTTCAAAGGTACAGGAGCTACCACATTTATTTTCATCAGTATTATCTCCACAGTCATCTACAAAATTACAGCTTTGCTCTAGTCTATAGCATTTGCTGTTCCGACATTCCCGATAGCCATGTGGGCAGTGACCTACAAAATGAAATAAAAACAAAGAAAAGAATGAGAGAACACTTAGCACATTCAGTGAGGTCAAATGGCGGTAAGAATGAATTCATTTCAATATGTAAAGGAACATGGTATTCTTAGGAATTTGAATCCCTGATCAGATCTTTCTCTGAATCCACTCTAGAGTTCTGACTTACATACATCACACATGAGGATCATTCACAAATGAATAAACAAATACATAGGTGGATGGATGATAGATACATAGATGTAGGAATATGTATATATTCCTAGATCAATAAAGTGATATATATGTGCATAAAGTTTATTGATATCTATAGCTTTATTGAATCACTTTATTGACCTAGGAAAGTACCCCAAGTCTCCCCAAATGCAGCATTTCTTTCTTTTCTTCTTTTTAGAGTTTTTTTTTTTGCCTTAGGGTACATGTGCTCACTGAAGAGAGAGATAGAGACAGTGAGAAGGAAAGTAAGAAATCACCACTTTCGCTTTCATCCCCCTGGGGGGGGTCATATTGCAATCCTTTCTCCATTTTCCTCCCAAACCTTGGGCACGCAGGCACAGTCACCCACATGAGTTTTAAGCAACCAGGTTCAGTACGCAAACTGAGGTAGGCCACATGGGAGTCCAGAGATATAAGCACTACGCCATCTGCTGGCCCCAAACGCAGCATTTCTTATAAGCTGTGCCCAAATATATAAATTATATCTAAGAGCCTAAGTGAGGTCTTCTTCTTCTTTTTTTAAATCTTGAAACAAAATTCTTAAGAAATGATGGGACATTTGGAAATATATTCCATGAATGTCCATTCATTCCAATACTTTTGAGACATTAAATATATATTTCCTCAGTAGCATGACCATGCATAGGTAACTAATAACCACTTTCCAATAGATTTTCTCCTAAGTGTATATTATTTGTCAGTTTAGAATTTTAGAAGGAATTTCTGTACCAAACAATTTCTTATATTTTGTTCACAACATGTAAGAGGAAGAACAATACTATTGAGGACCCGAGTAGGACTTCTGGAGCTGATATTTATCAGTTATGCGACTTGGATCATATCAATAATAGATGAACTCTCTCATCTCTCTATTTAAAAAAAAAAA
>NW_006159517.1:745086-745779 GCF_000334495.1 Tupaia belangeri chinensis | reverse complement strand
ACCTTAATTGACTACAGTAGCCACTTCTTTTGCTAGTTTATTCTCTGGAAGAAAGTCATTAATCAAGGCCCACATATGGGAGGAGGGGAGTTATACTCAACTTCCTTGGGGGAAATATTACTTAAATTATTTGGAATTCTTCTACGTGAAGTTGTCCATTTTCTGTAACTTATTTGTTTAATCATTTATTTATATTTGTATAGGCTCTTAGGCATTTGTTTTGTACTTTGGGTTATAATATGATACTTTATTTATTTTATAGCTCAAATTGTCCCGTTTTGGACATTGGGAGCTCTTTCAGTGGGTTTCTTGTGGTGTCTTGGGCATTTTAAAAATTGAATTTATTTTTTTAACACATAGTAGTTGTGCACATTTGTAAGGTACAATGTGATTTTACACAAGAAGACAATGCATGGTGATTAAATCAAAGTACTTAGTATACTCATCACCTCAACCTTTTGTCATTACTTCTTGTTAGGAACATACTAAATTTTTTTTAATTACTCTGAGATATACAGTAACTTATTAACTATATCACCTTGCTGTATTTTATAACACTAGAAATTATTTCTATAATCTATCTATAATTTTGTTTCTGTTAATATCACTCTCCCCTCCCACCTCCCGACCTTCCCAGCCTCTGGTGGTCATTGTTCAACTCTCTCCTATGATGTCATTTTTTCCAATTCCACA
>NW_006159517.1:711936-719005 GCF_000334495.1 Tupaia belangeri chinensis | reverse complement strand
GCCATTACGCTAACTGCTGGTCCCAGCATACCTATTTTAATATTGAACATTGTCACTAACAGATGTATTTATCTATTTGCAAATGAAATGAATAATACATGTTTAAGATAAAAGACACATGCTCACTTTGTTTTCCAGCAGCCCAATTTCTATATATGAAGGCAAGCAGTGTTACTAGTTTCTTGTGTATCCTTCTGGGGTCCTTCTGTCCTTTTCATGGGGGATGTGTGGGATGAGAGACAAAAAGAAAAGGGGCAGTTTTGTATAGAGAGAGCAAATCACCTTTGCTCAAAGGTATCCTATATAGGTAAATTGTACACACATATGCATGTACACACACACAGTGTGGATGTGACTGTGTTTTTTATAGATAAAATTTCCTTACACATATAAAATATGTATTTTGAAATATATAACACACATACACTCTGTTTTCTAATTATGGCTGTATTTTATCTCCATGCCTCAATCTGTTCTCCTCCATTCTCCTCTCCGGATCTTGGGCACGCATGCACACATGCCCAGCATGAGTTTAATACACCGGGTCTGCGACTTGAACTGTGGTCGACTTCATGGGAGTTCAGCGACATAGCCATTCCGCTAACTACTGGTCCCAGGCACTTGTTGTTTTTAATGGCTGAAGAGTATTCCATGGAGTATATGTGCCACACTTTTTCAATCCATTCATCTGTTTTTAGACATTTGGGTTGGTTCCAAGTCTTAGAAATCATGAAAAATGCCACAATAAATGTAAATGTGCAAGCACTTTTCTGACTGAGCATTCTCCTGTCCTTTGGTAGATACTTAGGAGTGGAATTGCTGGATCATATGATAGTTCTATTTGAAGGTCTTTGAGGAGCCTCCATATTGTTCTCCACAGTGGCCGGACCAATTTACATTTCAACCAACAACGTAGGAGTGTCCCTCACCACATCCCCTCCAGCACTTAGTGGGGGGGGGGTGGTTCAGATTCATCTCTCTGCATGTGGATACCCAGTTTTTCCAGCACCATTTGCTAAAGATGTTTTCCTTTTCTACTGGATTGATTGGTACCCTTTATCAAAGATAAATTGGTTGTATGTTTTGGGTTTATTTCTGGGGTCTCTACTCTGTTCCATTGTTCCTTGTGTCTGTTTTTGTGCCAGTACCATGCTGTTTTTATTATCACAGCTTTGTAATATATATTGGGGTCAGAAAGTGAGATGCCACCCATTCCACTCTTGTTGCATAGTATTGTTTTGGCAATATAGGGTCTTTTATAATTCCAGCCGAACTCTATGATTGTCTTTTCTAGATCTGTGAAGAATGTCTCTTGTAATTTCATAGGGAGTGCGTTAAATATGTAGACTGATTTGGGTAGGATTTCCATTTGGATTATATAGCTCTTTTGTGGATCCTGGAATGGTTTTCTTCTGACCAGAGTTCATCTTTCAATGAGATGAGCCTTTTGGAACTGCCATTTGCAGAAAATATTTTTGAGAGTAAGGGCTGGCCGCCATATACAGGTTAATTGGAATTCTTGTGATACAGGGCTATGTGAATAACTCTTAATCTTTAATGCATCCAAGGCAAAAAAGATCACAGTGTAGTGGCTCACAAATTACAGTTTCCACTTTCTTTGTCTCACCAACAAAATGCTACCAATAGGCTTCAAAATGCTATACATTTGACTAGGCTGGAGACTGCCCAAATATTTGATCAAAAGTTATTTTAGATATATCTGTGAGGGTGTTTATCAATGAGATTAAATTTGAATTGTTAGACTAAGTAATATTGGTTGTCCTCCCTAGTGCGTGTGGGCCCATTCAATCAGTTAAAGGCTTAAATATGATATAAAGGCTGAATAAGTGGTTGATTTTCTTGCATGACTGTTTTCGAGCTGAGATACTGTTTTTTTTCTTGTCTTTGAACTTGAACTAAAACATCAGGTTATTGGGTATGCAATATCTTGGACTGGAACTACACCGTTAGGTCCTCTGTTTCTCAGGCCTCATGATTATATTAGGGCATTCTAGTCCAGAACTTGAACATTGGGTCTTCTGCATCTACAACTTGCTGACTACAGATCTTGGGACTTATCAGCCTCTAAAATTACACCAGCCAATTTCTATAAGAAATTATTCTTTCTCTTTCTCTCTTTCTCTGTCTCCCAATCTAGATATAGATTCCTAGATATATAGATGTGTACTATCGTTTCTGTTTCTCTGGAGAATATTGACTGATACATATGTACAGAGATTTCAGAACTGTTAACCATACCCTCACGAGAAACAGCCTTAACAACTAGATAAGGTGATTGCTTTCGCCTTCAGTCTTATAGATTCCACTCACTCCCAGAGTTACTTAGGCCATCTTTTTTTCTCCCCATCTCCTTCAGCGAGATAGTTTCAAACATTTGTAATATAGTTAGATATTTTGTCATGTCATACATTCCATTCTGGGATATCTCAACCTAATTTTTTAATTTTTTAAAAATTTAAACATTAAGGTTCGCTCTGTAGTATAAAGTTATGGATTTTTCCCCAGTAAAAATTATTATTACTGGAAGAAGAAGAGGCGAGAGCGACCCCCGGACCAACCGAAGCCCCGGACCAACCGAAGCCTGCTTGCCGCTGCATCCCCCACGTCCAGCGCCTACGTCCCGCCGTCGTCGCCACCATGCCCAAGAGAAAGGCTGAAGGGGAGGCTAAAGGAGGTAAAGCCAAGGTGAAGGACGAACCACAGAGAAGATCTGCAAGGTTGTCTGCAAAACCTGCTCCTCCAAAGCCAGAGCCCAAGCCTAAAAAGGCCCCTGCAAAGAAGGGAGAGAAGGTACCCAAAGGAAAAAAGGGAAAAGCTGATGCAGGCAAGGATGGGAATAACCCTGCAGAAAATGGAGATGCCAACACAGACCAGGCACAGAAAGCTGAAGGTGCTGGAGATGCCAAGTGAAGTTGTGTGCATTTTTGATAACTGTACTTCTGGTGACTGTACAGTTTGAAATACTATTTTTATCAAGTTTCTTTAAAGCAGAATTTTGCTTTACCTTTTTTTTTTTTAACTATGTTGTTAGCACACAGAACACTTCATTGTTGTTTTGGGGGAGGGGGCATTTGTCACTAATAGAATGTCTCTTTTTTTTTGGAGACGTTTTCTCTATAGGGCGTGTGTGCTCGCCAGACAGACAGTGAGAGACATAGAGACAGAAAGCCAGAAATCACCCCCCAGGGGGGATGGTCACACCGCAATCCCTTGTCCTCCATTCTCCTCTCGGGATCTTGGGCACACACGCACACACGCCCAGCGTGAGTTTTAAGCCACCGGGTCCGACTACGTCTTCCTCTTGGCTCCCAAGAGGAGGGATTCCCTGACACAGCCACCTTGGCACAGATGCCTTGTGTGGGTGGAAAACTTAACATTTGCTTTTATGTGCTCTCCCTCTCTGCCTTCAGCATAGACTTAACTCCCTTTAACCAGAGACCTGTGGGGACCTGACCACAGAATATTGGTTATGCCAGAATGTCAGGCAATCCAGATTTCCCAATGACATTGAGATGGCATCCTTCAAAAGAGCAGCAGTTCCCTTTCTGTATTGTTGGATCTTCAGGTTGATATTCTGCCATTTTCATTTCCTGAAAGTCAAGGTCGACTCGTGAAAAGTTGTTAAACATGCTAAATGTGAAATGTCAACCCTCACTCTAAACTTTCCCTGTTGAGAGCATCAGATGAAGACTTCATTGGGTTTTAAAGTGGCTTTCTGGTTTTGGTAGTCCATTGAAGAAGGGAGTTTGAAAGTTGTTGTATACTGTTAATGATTGTCTGCCCATGTCCTGCCTGAAATACCATGATTGTTTATGAAAAGTATCTTTAATAAAACTGGATACAGTTTGAAAACAAAAACAAAAACAAACAAAAAATTATTATTACTTTTGCTATACTGTGCTTGTGCTCATCTGAAAGACAGAGAGAAAGAGACAGAGAGGGAGAAAGTGAGAAATCACTCCTTACCAGTGGTGATTGCCAAGCTAAAATCCCTTCTCCTCCATTCTCCTCTTGGTATTTTGGACATGCATGCATACACACCCAGCATGACTTTCAAGCTGCCAAGTCCAGAACTTGAACTGCAGTCAACTATTGGGGAGTCCAGCAACATAATCATTATGCTATCTGCTAGTCCCATTCCAATAAAAATTTTAACAAGTTGTTTTGTGGATATCAGCAAGCTCTTTCTAAATTCATAAGAAGAGACAAGAGATTCAGAGTAGCCAACACAATATTGAAGGAGAGGTACAAAATCAGAAGACTCACACCTCTCTACTTCACCAACTTACTCAGAACTTAAAATAATCAAGACAGATAGTATTAGCAAAAGAATAAACAAACAGATCTGAACAATGGAAGTAGGCCCACATAAATACAGTTGACCAGTATTTTACAAAGTAGCAAAGGCAGTACAATGGAAGACAGACTTTTCAACTAGACATTTCCATGCACAAAAATGAATCTGAACACAATCTTGCACTGCCGAGAAAACTGAATCCAAAATTAACCATAATGCCAAATGTAAAATAGAAATCTGTAAGTCTTCTAGAAGATGACATAGGAAAAAGCTCAGATAACCTTGGATACGACAATTACTTTTTTAGATACAATACCAAACTCATGAACCACGAAAGAAAAAAATTGATAAGCTGGATTTATTAAAATTAAAACTTCTGCTCTGTTAATGACACTAGCAAGATAACAAGAAGTGGAGACCAGCAGATGGTGTAATGGTTACATTGCTGAACTCCCACATTGCCGACTGTAGTTCAAGTTCCGGACCCGGCAACTTCGAACTCATGCCAGGTCTGTGCACATGTGTGTCCAAAATCTTGAGAAGAGAATGGAGAAGGAATTGTGGCATGGCCATCCCCCCTAGGGGTGATTTCTTGCTTACTGTCTCTCTGTTTCTCCTTGAGTACATGCACCCTATAGCAAAAATCTCTCAAAAAAAAAAAAAAGATAGCAAGAAGTGAAGCCACTGAGTAGGAAATATTGGCAAAAGATCTATCTGATAAGGGATATAAACTATTATCAACATACACAAATCTTAAAATTACCAACAACTTGGTTATAAAATGGGCCAAAGTCTTTAACAGACAACTTACTGAAGAAAATATACCACCAGCAAGTAAACATATAAAAGATGGTCAACATCATACATCACCAATGAAATGCAAATTTAAAAAGTGATATACCACTACGTACTTATTAAAATGGCCAAAATCCAGAACACTGAGAAACACAAAATACTGACAAAGACATGGGACAACAGATACTCTCATTTATTGCTGGTGGGAAGGTAAAATGGTACAGCCACTTTGAAGACAGATGGTGGCTTCTCACAAAACTATAGATACACTTCTATTACAATCCCGAAATTATATTCCTCTGTATTTGCCCAAATGAGTTGAAAACATGTCCACATAAAATACCTGCACATGATGTTTCTATCAACTTTGTTTTTAATTGCCAACACTTGGAAGCAACCAAGATGTGCTCCAGTGGGTGAGTGGATAAACCAAATTGGCAGGTTAAAATGATGCAATTATTTTTAAGATTTGAGTCATGATTATATAAGACATAACTTGGAGATATTGTGGGTTCAGTTACTGACTACCATGATAAAGCAAAACTTGCAATAAAGCAGATCACATTGGTTTTCAATTTCCTACTGTATATGAAAGTTATGCTTATACTATACTGTAGTCTATTAACTGGGCAATGGTATTATTAATTTAAAATATTTTATTGATAAAAAATAATTTGAGCCTCAAGACCCCCCAAAACATTCAGACAAGAAGCCATTTTAAATCTGAGGTGTGTCCTGGTGTTCTCAGGGACCAAGGTAACTAAAGCTATGCTCTAAATCTCATTTTCTAGACCCCTGAAACAGACAAGAAGCCATTTTAAATCTAAAGTGTGTCCTTGCATGTTCTCTTTTTCTTCTTTCAGAGTCTTCCTCAAGACTCTGGTTGTGGCTGCTCTTTTTCAGTCTCTACTGATTACAATACTGGGCTGGAAAAGTCCAGATTATTTTATGGTATGAATTCTTTCATATAGCTTCTCTAATCCTCTCTGCTAGGCAGAACTTTTTATGTTGCCATGCCATCTTTCCAAGAGCTTCTATTTGTTTCCTTGAGATCTACCTCAGTTGTATGGTTTTCTGGTTTGATCTTCAGATTTGACATTCCATTAAAGTCCTGTCCAGTAACGAGTATTTCTAATGTCTGATCCAAGGCAACAGGTATTATTGAACTTATGTAAATAACCATTCTGCCACAAACTAAGAATACTCCTGAATATTTTCCAATTACAAAGTGGTCAGGAAGGGAGAAAAGTTTGCTTCCACTTAAAGAAATAAACAAAGAAATAAAAACATTTTAACAAATTGCTGAAACTATCAACAGCTCAAAAGAAAGCAAAATCCTTAAACTGGGAAAACAAAGCATAGTAAAGAAAAAGACAGCAATGTTTTACTCAAAAGTCATACAATTCAAAACGGGGTCTTTTATGGTTTTAGACAAATTCTATGATTGTCTTTTCTATATCTGTGAAGAATGTCTCTTGTAATTTTATCGGGATTGCATTAAACATGTAGTTTAATTTGGATAGCATTGCCATTTTTATTATATTGATCTGCCAATCCAGAAACATGGGATGTCCTTCCACTCTTTAGTGTCTTTTTCAATTTTCTTTTTTCTTTTTTTTTTTTGAGAGGTTTTTGCTATAGGGCGCATGCGCTCGCCAGACAGACAGAGAGAGACAGAGAGATAGAAAGTGAGAAATCACCACCCAGAGGGGATGGCCATGCCGCAATCCCTTCTCCTCCATTCTCCTCTCAGGATCTTGGGCACGCATGCACACACGCACACAGCGTGAGTTTAAACCACCGGGCCCAGGATCAAACCGCAGTCGACTACGTGGGAGTGCAGCGACATAGCCATTATGCTATCTGCTGGTCCCTCAATTTCCTTTTTAAGATTTTCACAGTTTTCCTTGTAGAGATGTTTGACTTCCTTGGCTAGCTTTATTCCTAAGTATCATA
>NW_006159517.1:709068-711686 GCF_000334495.1 Tupaia belangeri chinensis | reverse complement strand
TTCCTTTTCTGGTCTGATGGCATTGGCTAGAACTTCCAGTACTAAATTGAATAGGAGCGGAGAAAGTGGGCAGCCTTGTCTAATACCCATTTTTAGTGGAAAAGCTTTCAGCTTTTCCCCATTCAGTATGTTAGCTGTAGGTTTATCATAAATGGCTTTTATTATGGTCTTTCTATGCCAATTTTACTGAGAGCCTTGATCATAAAGGCATGTTGTATTTTGTTGAATGCTTTTTCCGCATTGATTGAAATGACCATATGGTTTTTAATCTTTCTTATCTGTCACTGTTGACAAAAATCAACTCAAAGTGGATCAAAGATCTAAACTTAAGACCACAAACTATAAAACTACTGGTGGAAAACACTGGGGAAACTCTGGGAGACATTGGGGTAGGCAAAGACTTCTTAAGCAAGACCCTCAAAGCCCAGGCAATAATCCTCCAAATAGACAGAAGGGATTACATCAAATTAAGGAGTTTCTGCACAGCAAAGGACACTGTAATTAGTGTAAATCTACAACCCTCGGAATAGGAGAGAATTTTTGTTAACTGTGTCCCAGATAAGGGACTGATAACAAGAATACACAGGGAACTCAAGCAGCTTACCCAGAAGAAAATGATTAATCCAATTAAAAGATGGGAAAATGAGCTGAATAAACAACTCTCTAAGGAAGACATACAAACATCCAAAAAGCATATGAAAAACTGCTCAACATCCTTCATTGTAAGGGAGATGCAGATGAAAACCACAATGATATACCACCTAACCCCAGTCAGAATGGTGAAGATTAAAAAAACAAATAATGATACATGCTGGAGAGGATGTGGTGAAAGGGGAACTCTCCTACACTGTTGGTGGGAATGTAAATTTGTCCAGCCACTGTGGAGAACGATATGGAGATTCCTCAAAGACCTTCAAATAGAACTAGTAAATGATCCAGCAATCCCACTACTGGGTATCTACCCAAAGGACAGGAGAGTACTCAGTTGGAAAAGTGCTTGCACATCTATATTCATTGCAGCCTTATTCACAATTCCTAAGACATGGAACCAACCCAAATGTCCACAAACAGATGAATGGATTGAAAAATTGTGGCACATATACTCCATGAAATACTATTCAGCCATAAAAAACAACAAAGCCCTGGAATTTGATAGAAAGTGGATGAATATGGAAGATTTGTTGCTGAGTGAAGCAAGTCAAGCTATGAAAGAGAGACATTGCATATCTCCACTTAACATATACCCACTGTCTGCACTCTATGGTAGAGACTGAAAGACTGGAAAACATAAAAATATTAAAAATTGTAATGGATGCTAGAGACAAAGTGGAAAGAGCGTGTGAGAGGGGAAAAGCGTAGGAAATTTGGGGGGGAAATAGAGAGGTAAGACACTTGTGGGACACAGATAAGGTTTATTATATGTTGACAAGGATGTGTATGGTGGTCTCAACTGGGTTGGACTAAGGTGTATATCATGCTGAGTAAACTCTCTTCACAATCTAAATGATGTATAGTTATTTAATATATGAATAATAATAAAAAAATTCAAAAGTCATGAAATTCTATTTCACCAGTTCAGTCTTATGTAATTTATAGTTATTTAATGTATGAATAATAATTTAAAAATTTCAAAAGTCATGAAATTCTATTTCACCTGTTCAGTCTTATGTAATTCCTTCTGTTGCATCACTATGGTCCACTCTTTCTGTTTAAATCCTGGAAGTTAATGTTCAACGTTATTATTGATATTTCTTGTTCCTAGCATTAAGTTGGTGATTTTTTAGGTTGCTTTTTGTTTTCTTATTTCTGATTTTAGTTTTCCTGGTAAAGCACTCCTTTCAGAACTTCTTGAAGAGCTTGTCTAGTGTTGGTACATTCTTTCAGGTTTTGTTTATCTGAGAATATTTTTATTTTTTCTTCCCATATGAAGAATAATCTTGCTGGGTATAGTATTCTTGGTTGAAACTTTTTCACTTATCATTTTGAATGTATTTTCCCATTATTTCATTGCTCTTATTGTTTCTGACAAGAGGCCTGGTGGGATAACCTTTAAAAGTAACCTGATGTTTCTCTCTTGCCAATTTTAGTATCTTGTCTTTGTGAACTTTGCCAACCTGGCTATGATGTGCCTTAGAGAAGATCTTTTTGAGTTGTTTCTATTAATGGTCCTTTGTATTTTTAGGGTCTGGATATTTGAATACCTCTCTAGATTTGGAAAGCTTTCTTCCAGAATTTCATGGAAGATATTATCAATGCCCTTATTAGTTTTTTCACTGTCTGGGATACAGGTTTTTCTGGATGTTTGGGTTCTTAATGATATCTAGAATTTCTCATATAGTATTCTCCTTTTTGGGGTTATTTTCTAAGTTTTATGGTTGTTTTTTCTTGGTAAGAGGTTTTGCCTTCAACATCTGATATTCAATCTTCTGCATGGACTAATCTGCTTTTAATACTTTCAAGGGAGGTTTTGATTTTCTGTATTGCAGCCTTTATCTCTAACAGCTTCATTTGATTCTTTTTTATGATGTGTATTTTCTCTTTCCGATTGTGTAAGACTTCCTCACCTCCTGAAACTCGTTGTCTCTTCTGCATCTTCTGGAGTTTATTGTCTCTTAGTT
>NW_006159517.1:690704-694296 GCF_000334495.1 Tupaia belangeri chinensis | reverse complement strand
TTCCTTTTCTGGTCTGATGGCATTGGCTAGAACTTCCAGTACTAAATTGAATAGGAGCGGAGAAAGTGGGCAGCCTTGTCTAATACCCATTTTTAGTGGAAAAGCTTTCAGCTTTTCCCCATTCAGTATGTTAGCTGTAGGTTTATCATAAATGGCTTTTATTATGGTCTTTCTATGCCAATTTTACTGAGAGCCTTGATCATAAAGGCATGTTGTATTTTGTTGAATGCTTTTTCCGCATTGATTGAAATGACCATATGGTTTTTAATCTTTCTTATCTGTCACTGTTGACAAAAATCAACTCAAAGTGGATCAAAGATCTAAACTTAAGACCACAAACTATAAAACTACTGGTGGAAAACACTGGGGAAACTCTGGGAGACATTGGGGTAGGCAAAGACTTCTTAAGCAAGACCCTCAAAGCCCAGGCAATAATCCTCCAAATAGACAGAAGGGATTACATCAAATTAAGGAGTTTCTGCACAGCAAAGGACACTGTAATTAGTGTAAATCTACAACCCTCGGAATAGGAGAGAATTTTTGTTAACTGTGTCCCAGATAAGGGACTGATAACAAGAATACACAGGGAACTCAAGCAGCTTACCCAGAAGAAAATGATTAATCCAATTAAAAGATGGGAAAATGAGCTGAATAAACAACTCTCTAAGGAAGACATACAAACATCCAAAAAGCATATGAAAAACTGCTCAACATCCTTCATTGTAAGGGAGATGCAGATGAAAACCACAATGATATACCACCTAACCCCAGTCAGAATGGTGAAGATTAAAAAAACAAATAATGATACATGCTGGAGAGGATGTGGTGAAAGGGGAACTCTCCTACACTGTTGGTGGGAATGTAAATTTGTCCAGCCACTGTGGAGAACGATATGGAGATTCCTCAAAGACCTTCAAATAGAACTAGTAAATGATCCAGCAATCCCACTACTGGGTATCTACCCAAAGGACAGGAGAGTACTCAGTTGGAAAAGTGCTTGCACATCTATATTCATTGCAGCCTTATTCACAATTCCTAAGACATGGAACCAACCCAAATGTCCACAAACAGATGAATGGATTGAAAAATTGTGGCACATATACTCCATGAAATACTATTCAGCCATAAAAAACAACAAAGCCCTGGAATTTGATAGAAAGTGGATGAATATGGAAGATTTGTTGCTGAGTGAAGCAAGTCAAGCTATGAAAGAGAGACATTGCATATCTCCACTTAACATATACCCACTGTCTGCACTCTATGGTAGAGACTGAAAGACTGGAAAACATAAAAATATTAAAAATTGTAATGGATGCTAGAGACAAAGTGGAAAGAGCGTGTGAGAGGGGAAAAGCGTAGGAAATTTGGGGGGGAAATAGAGAGGTAAGACACTTGTGGGACACAGATAAGGTTTATTATATGTTGACAAGGATGTGTATGGTGGTCTCAACTGGGTTGGACTAAGGTGTATATCATGCTGAGTAAACTCTCTTCACAATCTAAATGATGTATAGTTATTTAATATATGAATAATAATAAAAAAATTTAAAAGTCATGAAATTCTATTTCACCAGTTCAGTCTTATGTAATTTATAGTTATTTAATGTATGAATAATAATTTAAAAATTTCAAAAGTCATGAAATTCTATTTCACCTGTTCAGTCTTATGTAATTCCTTCTGTTGCATCACTATGGTCCACTCTTTCTGTTTAAATCCTGGAAGTTAATGTTCAACGTTATTATTGATATTTCTTGTTCCTAGCATTAAGTTGGTGATTTTTTAGGTTGCTTTTTGTTTTCTTATTTCTGATTTTAGTTTTCCTGGTAAAGCACTCCTTTCAGAACTTCTTGAAGAGCTTGTCTAGTGTTGGTACATTCTTTCAGGTTTTGTTTATCTGAGAATATTTTTATTTTTTCTTCCCATATGAAGAATAATCTTGCTGGGTATAGTATTCTTGGTTGAAACTTTTTCACTTATCATTTTGAATGTATTTTCCCATTATTTCATTGCTCTTATTGTTTCTGACAAGAGGTCTGGTGGGATAACCTTTAAAAGTAACCTGATGTTTCTCTCTTGCCAATTTTAGTATCTTGTCTTTGTGAACTTTGCCAACCTGGCTATGATGTGCCTTAGAGAAGATCTTTTTGAGTTGTTTCTATTAATGGTCCTTTGTATTTTTAGGGTCTGGATATTTGAATACCTCTCTAGATTTGGAAAGCTTTCTTCCAGAATTTCATGGAAGATATTATCAATGCCCTTATTAGTTTTTTCACTGTCTGGGATACAGGTTTTTCTGGATGTTTGGGTTCTTAATGATATCTAGAATTTCTCATATAGTATTCTCCTTTTTGGGGTTATTTTCTAAGTTTTATGGTTGTTTTTTCTTGGTAAGAGGTTTTGCCTTCAACATCTGATATTCAATCTTCTGCATGGACTAATCTGCTTTTAATACTTTCAAGGGAGGTTTTGATTTTCTGTATTGCAGCCTTTATCTCTAACAGCTTCATTTGATTCTTTTTTATGATGTGTATTTTCTCTTTCCGATTGTGTAAGACTTCCTCACCTCCTGAAACTCGTTGTCTCTTCTGCATCTTCTGGAGTTTATTGTCTCTTAGTTTTTGCACCTCATTTAGTTTTGTCCCTATGAATATTCTGAAACCTCTACCAGACATGTCCACGAGCTCCACTATACTGTCTGTGGATGATGAAGGATTGTTCTTTTCACTGAGAGAAGAGATATTTTCTTAGTTTCTCATATTTCTTGTGTTTTATTTGCTGTGGTTTCTGGTCCTACTGTGACAAAATCTCCCCTCTACTGTGTTTTGAAATACGGAATCCACAGAAAGAGTTTATGAGTTAAGGTGTATAAAAAGAAATTTCTTCCTTAAAGCAGAAGGTTTAATAAGTATTGAGGATTTCAATGACCCTCAAGTATTCAGATGCTTGGCTACTGTGTACCTAGGCCTGTCTAGACAGTGTAGGGAGACTGAAGAGCAGAGTGGGAAATTAAGGTTAAAAAAATATAAAAGCAAAAGGGAAAGAAAATAGACAAAAACAACCGAAAAAAAAATTTCAAACGGTAAAAATGAATACCACGCAGTGTGCTAACAGATGATATATCACAGAATACTTGGAAGGCAGGACTGAATTGAGAAGGTTTATGTGTGAAATGTGTGCTGGATGTTTGCCTTTTTTTAATTTCAATTTATTTATTTGCATTCATTCACTGTACATCATTACAGCATACAAAATGAGATTTTCCATCCAGAGTACACTGTATATTATCTCAATCAAGCACATCAACAAACATGTATTGTCAGCAAATGATCTTCCATTTCTTGTTTTCTGTATGTTTTGCCCCTGCCCCTCCTTGATTCCCTATTTCTTACACTCTGCCATCTCCCACTCTCCTCCCACACTGTCTCTGGTATCTATGTTTGCTTTCTATACTGTTTTCCCCCACACTTTATTGAATCATCAAAGACCCTAATCAATCCAAATACTCTCATAGCAAACACAGGTGACACACACATTTCCATGAACACAAATCTAACTTTATGCATCCTATAAAGTAGCACCTAGCTGGGGCTA
>NW_006159517.1:684744-689989 GCF_000334495.1 Tupaia belangeri chinensis | reverse complement strand
TGGGATGTCCTTTGTAGGTAACTTGATGTTTTTCTCTTGCCAATCTTAGTATCTTGTCTTTGTCTGCGGTTTTGGTCAACCTGACTATAATGTGTCTTGGAGAATATCTTCTTGGGTTGATTCTATTTGGGGTCCTTTGTATTTCCTGGGACTGGATCTTCGAATGTCTCTCTAGGTTTGGAAAGTTTTCTTGCAGGATTTCATGGGATAGATTATTAATGTCCTTATGGGTCTCTTCATCTTCTGGAATGCCAATTATCCGGATATTTGGACGTTTGATGGTATCCAGTACTTCTCGCATATTATTCTCAAATTTTTGGGCCATTTTCTCAGTCTTCATGGTGGATTTTTCTAGGCCAGCCATTTTCTCTTCTACTTCTGAGATTCTATTTTCTGAATGATGTAGTCTGCTTTTAATACTTTCAAGGGAGATTTTGACTTCTTGTATTATAGACTTCATCTCTAGCAGTTCCGTTTGAGTCTTTTGTAAAGTGTGTAATTCCTCTTTTAGATCTTGCAAGAATTTCCTCATCTCCTGGAACTCGTCAACTTCTTTCTCCTTTCTCTTTAGCAGTTCATTATCTCTCTTCTCTTCCATCTCTGTTAGCTTCGACATTATGAATGCTCTAAATTCCTTATCAGACATTTCCATGATTTTCACTGAACTGCTTGTGGATGAAGAAGACTTACTCTTTTCCCTTGGGGGAGAGGTATTTTCTTGTTTTCCCATATTTCTTGTAATGTGGTGGTGATTTCTTGTCATCTCATGGATGGTGTGTTTCTTTCAAATTCTTGAAGTTCAGCCCTGAAATTCTAGTTTGGTGGAGTCATGTAAAACCTTCTTCTGAAAGCCTGGCCTCTTATGCCCTGAAATATCTAGTTCGCTGGAGCCATATGGAACCTTCTTCTGAAGGCCCAGCCTCTTCTGCCGCTAGCTCGTTTGCTGGAGGCTGAATTATCAGTAGAAAATCTTCATTCCCTGCAATATCTAGTTTGCTGGAGCCATGTGGAACCTTCTTCTGAAGGCCTGGCCTCTTCTGCCGCTAGTTCGTTTGCTGAGTTTGAGTAATTGACATATAAGTATTTTCTCAAAAATATCTAAAACTATACTGTCTCTGCTGTTACAGAGTCACAAACAAAATTATAACAAATATTTCAAACACTAAAATAATAATAATAATAATAATTTGAGCCTTTATTGAGTTGCAAACTTTTTTCTGAAGGAGAGTCTTGCCTTGATGTTGATTGCTGTTAACTGATCAAGAGAGAGGTTGCTAAAGTGTGGCAATGTCTTAAAATAAGATAACAAAACTAGCTGCATCATTTAACTCTTCTTTCATGAAAGATTTCTCTGTAGCCTCAGATGCTGTGTGATAGCATTTGATCCACAGTAGAACTTCTTCCAAATCTGGAGTCAATCCTCTCATATCTTGCCACTGCTTTATGAACCAAGTTATGTAATATTCTAAATCTTTTCTTGTCATTTTGACAAAGTTCACAGCACCTTCACTAAGAGTAGATTCCATCTATATTATCCCCTAGTAGGTAGAAAACAAGAGAGTAGATTCCATCTCAAGGAAGCTCTACTTTGCTTATTCATAAGCAGCAACTCCTCAGTCACTCGAATTTTATGATACTATCTCAGCTATTCAGTAGCATCTTCAACTGCCTCTTCTAGTTCTCTTGCTACTTCCACCACATCTTCAGTTACTTGGTCCACCTAAGTCTTCAGCCTCATAAAGTCATGCATGAGTGTTAGATAGAATCAACTTCTTCCAAACTCCTGTTAATGATAATATTTTGACTCCTCATAAGTCACAAACATCCTCAATGGCATCCTGAATGTTGAAATCTTTACAAAAGGCTTTCAGTTTACTTTACCCAGACTCATCCCAGGAATCACTGTCTATGACACCTACAGCCTTACAAAATGTATTTCTTAAATAGAACTGGAAAGTTTAAATTACTCTTGATCCATGGGCTTCAGAATAAACATTGTGTTATCAGGCATGAAAAGAACGTAGATATCCTGTACAACTTCACTAAGCTCTACATAACCAAGTGCATTGTCAATGAGCAGTAATATTTTGAAAGCAATCTCTTTTTTTTCTGACTAGCGGATCTCAATGGTGGGCTTAAAATGTCCTGTAATCCATGTTATTTATAGTTGTGCTCCTTTGACAGAACATAGGAAGATGAGATTAAGAATAATTCTATTTTTTCTTTTTTTACAGAATTATTTTATTTAATTTTATTTATTCATTCATTTATTTTAATTTCACCAGATATAAAGAGAGAGAGAGAGAAAGAGAGAGAGGAAAAGTGAGAAAGCAAGCCACCAGGTCTAGGACTTGAACAGCAGTCGGCCATGTGGGAGTGTCCAGTACCTTAACCACCAGTCCACCTGCTGGCCCTGAGATTTAGCATCATTCTTAAGGGCTTTAGGATTATCAGCATAGAAAATGATTATTGGCTTCAACTTGAAGTCAATTCGCCCCATAAAAGAGCATCAGTCCATCCTTAGAAGGTTGAAAATCAGGTATCATCTTCTCTTCTCTTCTTATCAAAGTCCTACTTCTTCTTCCAACAGAAGCCTGTTTCATCCATATTGGAAGTCTGTTATTCATCAATGACTCCAGTTAGATCTTGGAATAACTTGCTGCGGCTTCTCTATCAGCATTTGCCATCTCACCTGACACATTTATAGTATGGAGATGGCATCTTTCTTTAAATCTCGTGAACCAATTTTGCTAGCTTGAAACTTTTCTTCTGCAGCTTCCTCAACTGTCACTCAAACTTTACAGAATCAAAGTTATGGCCTTGCTCTAGGCTTTGGCTTAAGGGAATGTTGTAACTGGTTCGATCTTCAATACAGACTACTAAAAGTTTCTCCATAGAGCAGTTTGCATAATGGCTATTTTGCTGGACTTCCATGTAGTTAACCAAGTTTCAAGTCCTGGACCTGGTGGCTTGGACTTACTCTGGGTGCATGTGCATGTGGACCCGAGATCCTGAGAGGAGGAATTGCAGCATGATCATCCCCCTTGGGGGATGATTTTTTGCTTTCTGTCTCTCGGTCTCTCTGTCTTTCTGGTGAGCACACATGACCAATAGCAAAAATGTCTCAAAAAAAAAATCCGTCTTGCAATAAATAATCTACTGTTTTATAGTATTGGTAGACATGGAATTGTTGTCTTTTTTTTCTTGGCCAAACTAGTATATGTATAAAATATTTTATGATATCTAAAAAAATATATATATTTTTCTCTTTTTTTTTTGTGGAGAGGCTTGTGCTATGGGGCATGTGTGCTCACCAGAAAGACAGACACAGAGAGACAGAAAGCAAAAGATCACTCCCCGGGGGAATGGCCACACTGCAACCCCTTCTCCATTCTCCTCTCGGTGTCTTGGGCATGCATGTACACACACCTGGCGTGAGCTTAAGCCACCAGATCTGGAACTCTAATCACGGTTGATTACATGGGAGTCCAGTGACAGTCACTTCACTATCTTCTGGTCCCCCCAAATTTTTTTTATGCATTTCTTACCTAAAATCAGGAGAGATTGACAGGAAGAAATAAAAAGGGAGAGAAGTACGCTCAACAGTTTCTCATTATGTCGTGATACTCAACGGAGCCTCTCACCAGCCAGGATTGCAGATATTTATGGGCACGTAGTGTTTGTATTGACACGTGATATCACCTCTGGCCCCCATCCAGCTAAAACATCATGCAATAGCATCTCATCACGTTTGCTATCATGGCTGATTATCTCATGATTTTAATTATCTTTTATCTGATGCTAAAAGTGTTAAATAATTCTTTTTTTTAAAACATTTTCTTATCTTTATTTTTGAGCATTCTTTATTTAATTTAATTTAATTCTTTTATTATTATTTTTAAATTTGACCAAAGAACAGAGAGTGAAAAAGAAAGTGAGAAAGCAGACAAGCAGGTTCAGTATTCAAACTGTGGTCTGCCATATGGGAGTCCAACATCTTAACTACCATGCCACCAGCCTGCCCCAACTGTTTACTTATCTTTTCTTGTGTAGTAACTATTTAATATTTTCCATTCACTTTGGGACAATTTTATGTTTTACTTATATATTCTGGCTTGATGTACCTAAACAGATATGTAAAACCATAAATATTTTGCACATTATTATCTTATTGGTGAATTTTGATGAATGCTGGTAGCTCCTAATAATCTTTTTATTATCCAAGTTACACCTTTATGTTTAGATTTGTGTCAAAAAATAATATTAAATCACTTTTTTAATTGCTAGAAGGTGGTGCACTCAGTGGATAGAGAAACAAAGAGAGATAAAGAGAAAGAGAGAACAAAATTGGAAAGGCATCCCCATGGGACATGTTATGCCACAATTCCTTCTCTTCTAACCTCCCTCCCGTCAGGATCTCAGACACACACACCCAGGGTGTACCTTAAGTCCAGGACACAAGCCTGCCAGTTGGCCATGTGGAGTCTAGCCACCTTAGCAAATATACCACAGGTTGGCTCTTATACTTTAAAAATAAAAGTCTAGGGAGCCAGTCAATGGTGTAGTGTTTAAGGCTCTGGACTCCCACATGACTGACCAAGGTTTGAGTCCTAGAACTGGAAGCTTTCTCTCTCTCTCTTTTTCTCTCTCTCATTAGCTTACATGTTCAATCGAAAATTTAAATGATAATAAAATTAAATAATTCTTTAACAAAATAAATAAAAGTTCTAGGACCAGCAGATGACGTAGTTAAGGCACTACACTCCCACATGACTAACAGTGATTTGAATCCCAGACCTGGGGGCCTGCTTTATCACTTTTCCTCTCTTTTTCTCTCTAGTGAGAAAATGTGCACTATAGAACATTTTAGAAATAATGATAATAAAATTAAATAAATAATTATTTAAAGAAATAAAATTCTTGTGTCTAATTTTAAAAATCAAACTATATACATTTATATTTAGAACTGGAAATGTCAATGTATTTCAACATAATAAAAGCTGTGCATGACATGTCCACAGCAAAAATTATATCTAACTGAGAAAATTTACATCATTTCATATATAGTCAGAAGAGAACAAAGATTCTCACTCTTACCATTTTCTATGTAACATAGTACTGGAAGTCATTGAGCATTTAACATCTATATCCTCTAGTCATTCAGTTTCAGCCATAGAGTGACGATAGTCAGTATATGTTAAGTGGACACATACAATGTCTCTCCTTCATAGCCTGGCTTGCTTCA
>NW_006159517.1:676976-681211 GCF_000334495.1 Tupaia belangeri chinensis | reverse complement strand
CACCTGCACTCCTCGCCTTCAAGCAGCTTGCGGTAGGTGGCGATCTCCACGTCGAGGGCCAGCTTGACGTTCATCAGCTCCTGGTACTCCTTCAGCAGGCGGGCCATGTCCTGCTTGGCCTTCTGCAGGGCATCCTCCAGCCCTTCCAGCTTATTCCTGGCATCCTTGATGGCCATCTCTCCACGCTGCTCAGCATCAGCAATGGCTGACTGCAGGTTGGCGCACTGGAAGAGGAAAACAAGTATAATGATGTATATCTGGTCTTTCACAGGAGACTAAACCTGCTTTTTCCCCTGGAAGAAGGGTCCTAGCACCCAGAATTCAAGCTGAGTTAGTTCTGACTCTTCCTGTGGTGTCCCCCCCACACACCCCTTCTGCAGTCCTTCTCTGTGTGTTACTTGACAGAAACTTGTGTCTCTTTTTTAACCTCCTTGCATGTGAATGGGCTTGGGTACTGATGTAGATGCTACATTAGATAGGAGACCAAGTGATATTCAAAGAAATGTATATGACCCCCTGGGTTGTTTTTTTTTTTTGAGTGTTTGTCTCCAGAACCAAATTAGGACCATTGATGATGATCTCATATAGATTCCATAGTGACATATGCAAAATTATGTCCATCTTTCAGAGACATGGCGAGTATTCACATGGACCACTGCCTTCCTCTTATAAGAAAGTCTCACTTCCCCTGGTGCAACCCTGGTCTTTTTCCTTTGTCCTTACTCGGTTTTCACCTTGAAGCTTGAATAGATTTGCAAAAATATTTATTGTACTGTCTACCTCGTTTTCATTTTGTTTTGTTTTGTTTTTTCTTTTCCAACTTGTTCCTTGGCTATTGCCAGGTCAATCCTCCTTCTTATGTAAAAATTTCTATTAACCATATTTTTTTGGCGCTGAACTGCTTAGATTGTACTATGCTCTAGGGCAGAATCAGTATCTGCCAACCAGTGGGTCCCCACTACAGGGATTTGCAAGTGCTTTCCCTCTATGTTTCTTCATTTCTTGGGAGTTATCCCAAATGATGTTTGATGAGTGCCTGATGGTCTGGCAAGGAAATGATGCTTTTCTTCACCTTTGCTCAGCACCGTACCTGCTTCTTGACGTGGTCGATCTCAGACCTCAGCCTCTGGATCATGCG
The DNA here is from genome assembly GCF_000334495.1 of Tupaia belangeri chinensis. NCBI lineage: Eukaryota > Metazoa > Chordata > Mammalia > Scandentia > Tupaiidae > Tupaia > Tupaia belangeri. The sequence continues at coordinate 680,073 of NW_006159517.1, read as the reverse complement.
GTTGATCTCAGCAATCTCCTGCTTGGTGTTACGCAGGTCGTCCCCATGTCTGCCTGCCGTGACCTGCAGCTCTTCATACTGCAGGCGAGTGGGGAGGAGGCAGTGTACATGGGTTTTCACACGTGAAAGTGACTTTCATTTCTGAATAAGGCATGTGATAAACTTGACCCAATGACTTTCCCCGAGAGACTTTGGGAACCGTTGATGTTACCTGATTGCAGGATGCTGTGTAAATTACGCATCATCCATATTAAGAGACCACAGATTGCCTAGCTCTATTTGAAACTGTCAAGGTTCTGTATTGTGTTTCTAAGGGCAATATTTCAGTGTAAAAGCAATGATTACTGACCCAGCCTTGGTAGTGTGCATCAGACACTACTTATTTGGCAGACTGAGGCCACTTGGAAGGTCCAGGTTTGAATTCCCCTTCCTCGCTCAAAATAACAGAGCTTCCCTCTAGTCCTAGTTATTTGAGAAGCTATGGCAGGATGGTGACAAGCTCAATCCTATATAGGCGACATTTCACAATCGTGTCTGTAAGAGTTGACAATGGTGGTGCATAACCTTGATCCCAACTGAACATAGAAATAATGCAGTGAAAGAAAACCAAGGAAAAAATGAAACACACCACACACAAACACAGAAAAGCAAAAGTAAAGATTGAAAATTCTTTACCTGTGATCATATTCTTCCTACACCTGGGTATTTGGGTTCTTTTACTTCCTACACTTGAGCATAAATTCTGTAAATGTCAACACTAATAGCAGAGTACATGTGCTATGAGAGGCCCTGGGATTCCTCTGAGAAGCTGCCTAAGACTGTAGCCTTCAGGTATGCAGGGTGAAACACAGCAGACCCTCGGCCACTCACTGCTCACCTTGCTCTGGTACCAGGACTCAGCCTCAGCCCGGCTTCTCTGAGCAATCTCCTCATATTGGGCTTTGACTTCGGCGATGATGCTGTCCAGGTCGAGGTTACGGTTGTTGTCCATGGAGAGGACGACGGAAGTGTCTGAGATGTGGGTTTGCATCTGAGACAGTTCCTGCGGAATGAAGATCATAAGACCTTCTTAGCCTGTGACGTCATCAGAAGTGTCCAACACCAAGAATATTCCACCCCCTGCAGAACCCCATCCGAGCGAAGAGAAGCGAGTGGAGATGCTTACTGCGTCATAGATGGTTCTCAGGAAATTGATCTCATCTGTGAGAGAATCTGCCTTGGCTTGCAGTTCAACCTTGTTCATGTAGGCAGCATCCACATCCTGGGGAGGGGCAACAAGGGTCAGCTCGGCCCTCCTTCCAGCCTCCCCGCTGGAGTCTCCGGACCAGTTCTCCTCTAGGCTGGGGGGAGGGCTTTGTCTCCTTTCCCCAGAAACAGGGTCCCTGACCTAATCAGCTTACCTTCTTCAGAGTCACAAATTCATTCTCTGCTGCTGTGCGCTTGTTGATTTCATCTTCATATCTACAGGAAGAAAAAGATAAGACACAATCGAGCCAGGCATTGACTGGATGCAAAAAGAGCTCCCCTAGGATCCGACACTTTCCACGAAGGGAGATTTATCCAGATTGACCTGTCCTACCATGTACAGACAAATGGATGATTTTCATGGCTCCTAAAATTTGAGTTTCTTTACTCTGTCCCCAGCCAACTTTAACCACCTATAATTATGAGATTAGGTCTTAGACTGTCCTTTTGATTTTCATTTCCATGGATCTGTTTTGCGAAGGAGTCTAGTCTGCATTTGGACACATGCCCTGGGTGTGTGCCCCCCCCACCCCCACATCCCTTGGAGTATGCCCTGAGCCCATTCCTCTTCTGTAACTCACTTGTTCTTGAAGTCCTCCACCACATCCTGCATGTTTCTGAGCTCCGAGTCCAGGCGGCCTCTCTCCCCCAAGATGCTGTCCAGCTGCCTCCTGAGGTTGCTGATGTACTGCTCAAACAAAGGCTCGAGGTTCTGCCTCACGGTCTTGGTGCCCTGCTCCTGGAGCAGGGTCCACTTGGTTTCCAGGACCTTGTTCTGCTGTTCCAGGAACCGTACCTGGAGAGGAGATGAGATGGGTCATTTGTCAGAGAGTGGCAGATGGGGACAAGTGCCAGTGTCCCCACATTTTCTAGCAGGTTTGATGCTCCATGGTGCTGGGCTTGACAGAGCATGTGCAGAAACTTGGTGTGGGATTTCTGCTTTCCTAACATTTTTCATTCAAACTTCATGTCCTTCTCTGGTGACAGTCCCTGTGCACACCTGAGCTGTTTCTCCCATAAGGTGTGGTCTCTGTCACTTAGTTTTCATCTCTTCCTCCCTTTCTCTTGACAAGCAGAATCACAAGTCTAGTTTTAAAGTAGTATTTGTGTGATGTATTATGCTAAGTATTTATTTTTTGTAGAAGCTTAGTAAAAGGGATGTTAAAACATATTGAACTAATATAGAATTCTTTTTATTTGAACTAATATAATTTAACTTCCCGCTTGTGCTTTTGTCTCTTCTAAATCATTCTTGCTAAATGGCCCTACTTGGTTTCTACAGAAATTCTTTTTTATGGCTTTAATAAATGTTTGCACAGTTCATTTTTCTCATCTAGACAGAAAATAATTTTTCCCCCCACTTTTGTCTTCCTCCTTCCAGCAGCCGAGCAGGTTGAGACTAGATTTTGATTTGTACGTCTGTACACTTTTAAGTGGTAAACGTTAACCCATTCCATTCTTTCATTGCTTTATCTGTGCTTCTGGTAATCAAATTGGAGAGTCCTTCCCAGGCAGTAATGAGGGATCTAAGAGCCTCGGCAGTTGTAACCCATTTCCATCGCTGCTGCCCACTGTGGACAAGGAGCCAGTCTAGCATCCCTGTGGCAAGCTGGTCTCACCCCTCTCCCTTTCCTATGGCAAGCTGGTCTCATCCCTCTCCCTTCCTGGTAGGAAGTTTGTGGTTTCTCTGGTGTGGGGCTCCCCTGTGGAGGGCAGGGCTCATGTCTCACCTTGTCAATGAAGGAGGCGAACTTGTTGTTGAGGGTCTTGATCTGCTCTCTCTCCTCGGTCCTCACCCGCTGGATGGTGGGGTCGATTTGCAGGTTCAGAGGAGTGAGCAGGTTCTGGTTGA